>NW_010973104.1:1115551-1167127 GCF_000737465.1 Haliaeetus leucocephalus | reverse complement strand
GCCGCCTCCCCTTCGCGGTGTCCCCGGGGCGACGGTCGCGGCCCGCGGAGCCCGGCCGTGGCGGTGCCGCTCTGTCCCCTCTCTCGCCCTCCCCGGCGGCCGTCGCTGCCCGGCCCGGTTCTGTGCGGGGCGAACCGGCTGCGGGGCAAGACGCGGTGCGGTCCCGGTGGCGGCGGTGGGTGTGGGTGCCCGGCTCCCGGGACCGCTGCCCCGGCTGCGCCGCCTTGCGTTAGCGGGGAGGCGGCCGGGCTGCCCGCTTCCCCGGGAGGCGAGGCCGGGTCGTCGGTAACGGGACCCCCCCCCGGGGAAGCTGGGGAGGGGAGGGTAGGCCTTGAGCTTCGAAAGAGGGAGAGCTCTGCGCCTGTGCGTGTCGGTGAGGGAGCGCCCCGGACCCGCACCGGTCACAAGCCGACGGGGCAAAAGGGTGCGAGCAGCAGACGGAGGGTGCGGGAGGGGAGAGAGAAGGGGATCGGAGAGGAAAGCTGCGCCTGGGGTTTGGCACTGAGCACGGAGGGGTTTTCTGATAGTTGAGAGGGATTTGATGCGGCTAGGGGCGTTAAAGTAAGCAGTAGTGAAATGGTGTAGAATCAGGAGAAGAGAAACTGGGAAAAGGAGTCAAGATTTAAAAGAGGAAAGGATAGAGGCAGCCCAAGTGGACAGGTCTCTGTCGTTGCCTTATGTGGGAGGGTGCAGTGAGGAAACTGGCAGCCGGTCTGGCCCCGGGGTCCTCTTCTGTCGTGGGATGCTCAGGCGAGCCTGCGAGCGCAGGGCGGGCACGTCACGACAGGTCTGGTCTGCGCCCCAGCGCTGCGGTACAGCGGGAATGGGGGAGAGTGGCAGGGCTGCGAGGGGGGACGTGTGTGCGGAGCGAGGGCTGGGAAGTGGAAACAAGTCTGTAACAGGTAACACTCAGTGATTAACGAACCCCAAGTGGACTTCTCTGGCGGAGCTGGCAGAGAGCGGCAGAGCTGGTGGGGCTGGCATCACCGTGGGGGACGGCTGGAGAAGAGCAAAAGCAGCGCCAGTGGCTGTGAGGGAGGACCAGGGATCCAGAGTCCCCGCTGCGGTGGAGTGAGCTGTGGGTCTTACCACAATAACTTTGAGGTGCAGGTCGCTAACGTCAGCATAAGAAAGGCCCTGAAGGATGAGTTTGCTGGTTGGTCTAGCCCAGGGGCTGGTCACAGGCTGGCGCAGGAGGTGCTGCTTAGGAGGGGCACGTGCACCTGGCTGTTTTAATCTGTGGGCCTGCTTAATGGCACTAATGAAATAAGTGGTGATGCGGAGCTGGGGAGTCACAACAAACACGAGGAATAACAATATCCTAAGGGAAGGCCAGCATGATCTGTGGGCCAGCATAATTGGAGTAGGAGTAACTGTAGTAATAGCAAGTGCAATTAGTCTTGTGAAAGACCTCCCTCCATCAGTCAGCTCTCCCCCACTTGTGAGGGGGAGGAGATCGGCACGTGTCAGCGAGCCCCCGGCCACTGTCTGACAGAGCCGAGACAGCGGCAAGCCTGGTACCAGACGAGGTTTTCCAGGTAGAGGTGGGGATTGTACGGGGCACCGGCCAGGTCTCGGCTGAGCATGGGGTGCCAGGTTGATTTGCCATGCTGGTGGGGGTGAGGTCGCACAGGACTGGCATGGAGAAGAAGATGGAGAGCAGAGACCCTAGTTCACGTGAGGGGATCTAGAAAGGAACCTGGCTTTGGGATGGTGGTTGGTAAGGTCTAACAAGGGGGTGGGGAGAGGGTGGTGGGGAAGAGAGAGAGAGAGACTCCTGCATGAGGAGGGAAGTGGCAGAGGCTGGAGATGCTCTTCTCCCCTTTTCATACCCCTGTTGCCCTGATCCGGGGAGGGAGAGGTTGACAGGCACTCCGGTCCAGGGCCAGGTAGGAGGGGGGCTCTTGGCTTTAGTGGCTTAGGAGGGGGATCAGGTTTGACCTTGTCTAAGCCCTTGCTGCTGCCCCGAGCAACAGGATTGAGGCTCCTCTTTGCTCCTGCCCAGGGTGGGCAGCAGATGCCTCTGTCTACCTTGCTGTGTCGGGGGCTTGTGCAGGCGGGGACCCTCTGGTCCGTGACCTTGACACCCACCGCAGGCACCCGCACTGGGCGCATCCTCTCCAGCTTCTCTGCCTGGGAAGTGTGGAGAGGAGGACTGCTGCCTGCAGGCTTAGGAGGACAGTGTGAGTCGATAGCTGACTCTGCGGTCCCAGACCGAGCACCTCGTGCTTCTGCGTGATACGTGACCTCATCTTCCTACTTTGTGGTCAGTTGTTTCGGCAGAGGTGCCCAGCCACGTGTTCTGCCAGCGTCCCCGGGTGTTACAGCTTGTGTCCTTCCTGCCCGCTCCTTTTTCCCCGGTGGGTGACTCCAGGGGAAAGCTGCGGCAGAAGGGGCAGGGGGAAGCGCTGTGCCTGCGGTGACAGTGACGTGGCGCCGGAGAGCGAGGAAGTTGTGGGAAGTGGAGGTCTGGGCTTGTAGCCTGCTCTGCAGCGTGATCCTTTTCTGTGTTCAGAGCAGCTGTGGTCCCTGTCCCCTCCACAGTGTGTTAGAGTAGATAGGACTGATTTTTCTGTGGGATTTTGCTGCTAGGAAGAGACCTGGGCTGTCTGTGAGGGATGCAGCTGCTTCCCCATACTGTGACCGGACCTTCCACTATTCTGCCGGTGTCACTGCCTCGTCCTTTCTGAGGGACCCCTTGTGCGGTGGCCACGCAGACTGCTCCTGAGCCGACGTTGCTCAGCAGCACAGAGCAGGGCGTGAGACAGCGTATCTGCTGAAGGCTTTGGAGGCTGCTCTGTCCTCGTGCTGGCTGTGATTGGCAGCCACCTTTGGGTCAGGGTGACCTGCAGCCGCCCAAATGGGGTGTCCAGAGGGCTGAGCGCTGCCCCGCTTGGCTTGGATCTCTTCAGGCTGTGGCGGTGACGTTGAAGGGGGCTTTCTCTCCCTAGGGTGCAGCGTTGCCATTGCCCGCGGTGCAGGGCTGGTTTGTCAGGAGCGAGGGGGAACCTGTGTTTACCAGGCGTGTGCCTGTCCATTGCTGAGTCTCCCTGCCGTGTGGGTCACTTGCAGTAATGGCTGGGCTGCGTTTGGGCGCAGAGGGGCTGACCTGGGACCCCGGTGCAGCCGCGGCTTCCTCTGGGTGGTGGGAGCGGTGCTGAGGTCTCTCCTCTCTGTCTGCTTCCAGCCAGGGGTGATGCCATGGCCGCTGCGAGCTCCAGCAGGGCCAGGACCGGGCCGCCCTGCGAGAAATCCCAGCTCTCTGTGAAAGGTGGGTCCCGCCGTCTCACCAGAGGTAGGGCCGGGAGTCCTGCCACGGGGAACGTGGATTTCGGGTGCTTCTGGTCCCAGTGTGCGCTCTGCCTGCACCCTAGGCTGGGAGACCTTCTCGGGGCAGGGGGGGAGCAGGGACTGGGGATGGCCAGCATTGCCCTGCATCCCATGGGCGCCCAGGGAAGCGGAGCGGCCATTGGCTGGGCTGCGCCGCCTTCTCTCCCCGGCTGCCATCGATCGGGACGTGGCTCCGTGGCCCTGCCAGGGCAGCGTTGGTGCTCCCGTGGCCGCGAGATGGCTCCCGATGCCTGGAGCTGCGTCCCCTGGAGCTGCATCCCCTGGAGCTGTGTCCCCGTCTCTGCCCCGCAGCCCCTGCGCAGGGCAGCACTAGCCCGGGGGGTGGCCGAGCCTTGCCTGGTGGGTGCCTCTTCCCAGCAGCTCCCACAGAGCCCCCTTGCCCCCGCCTTTCCCACAAGCCCTGGGGTAGGGTGGTGTCTGTGGGGACCGTGACACTCCTGCAGTCTTCAGGTGTGGGGCCAAGGTGCGGGTGAAGCTGGGGACAGGCAGTGGTCAGGGACTGGTGACAGGAGCACCTGGATCCGACCCTTGCTGCCATCAGGAGAATCGCTCCCCGCTCCCCCTCTCCCAAAAGCAGTTTGACTCTGCAGCAAGTCATGGCACCCCGAGCTGGCAGGGATGGGGGGTGTGTGGGGAGGGCAGGGGACAGGGTCTCCCCTGCGGCTGCCTGACCCTATGCCTGTCCCCCCTGCCCAGTTGTGTCCGTGAAGCCCAAGGTGCACAGCCGCCCGTCGCGGATGAACTGCTACGTGGAGGTGGCGGGCGACGGGCTGCCCAGCGAGACCAAGAAGACGGGGAAGCAGATCGGGAGCTCTGAGCTGCTGTGGAACGAGATCCTCATCCTGTAAGTCTCCGTGACCCTGGTGCGGGGCTGGTGCTAGGGCTGGCCCCATGTCCCCCGGTGCAGCCCACGGTGCCGTCAGCTGGGGCCGCTCGGATGTCGGAGATCTTTGCCCCCCAGACAAGGATGCTGTGAGGAGGGTCTCCCATTGCCCCACAGCCTCGCCTGCCTCCCTCTGCTCCCTGGCTTTGGCAGGGCTGGCACTGCCGGCTCCCACAGCGATGGCCTCCTTCTCTGGTCTCTGCAGGAACGTCACGGCTCAGAGCCACTTGGACCTGAAGGTGTGGAGCTGCCATACCCTGAGGAACGAGCTGCTGGGCACCGCCTCCGTCAGCCTCGGAAATTTGCTGAAGAGTGGCGGGAAACGTACGTAGGAGCTGGACCCCGCCGGGGTCCCTCGGCCTCCGCTGCGGCTGGGGGGTCCCGCAGGGTCCCTGCCGCCTCGCCTGCCCGTAGGTGCGTGGCGGGGAGGAGAGGCGGTGGCCGCGGCGGCTCCTGCACGGTCTCCCACCCCGGGAGGGAACAAGGTGCCATTGTGCGCCCTGGGCCGCCTGTCAGGGCCAGGGGGGCCAGGGCGTGATGGAAGCCATACCTCCGTTAGCCAGGGTGCTGCAGCCTGCATGGAAACACAAACCCCTCAGCTATTTGCTGCCATTTGCGGTCGCCAGCGTGTGGCTTGTGACAGCAGCCACCGCATAAAGGCGGCCATTCAGGCCTTGGGCTGCGCAGGGCTGGAAAAGGCTCGCTCTGTCTTTTCCAAGCAAAGCTCCGCTGCTTGCGAGACACAAGACTTGGTATTGAGCGGGGAGAGGGGCCTCCCGTGCCCTGGAGGGGGGATACGGGGCTGGTTCAGACTCTCCCCCATGCTGGGGGCTGGGGTGAGCTCCTTCCCCTGGCACTGCCAACCTCGGGCCACGAAACTGCGGCGGCGTCCCCGCCGCGCTGCCGTGCCCCTGGGTGGCACCTTGTCTTGCCGGGGCAGCGATGGCCACGCAGGGAGCTGTGCTGCCGCCGCCGCCGTCGTCTCGTAAAGCCCGTGAGGACCTGAACGTCTACCCCGGGGTAGTTGCAGGACCAGGCTGCCTGTCGCTTGGGCTGTTGCTGTCAGACAGCCTGCGGTGGGGGTCTCTGCCCCAGGGCACCCTCCCCTGCAGCTTTTTTCTTCCCGAGGTGTGCAAATGCTGTGTCGGGCTCCGGACTCACTGCTGCTCCCGCCCTACCTGCCTGCTCCTCTGCAGGGGCACAATCGGCTCTTTCATTAGCAGGCGTCCCAGGGGGCTGTGTGGAAAATGAATGGAAAAGGCAACTGGCTGTTCTAGCTTGTCTGTTAACATCCACCAGAAAAAACGTGTCAGATTTTTCCTTGACACCGTGGGCTGGGAGGGAGGACTCTTAAAGCTGCAGAGCCTGCCCTGCCCTGCCGGGAAGGTGCTGCTGTGGGCTGGGGGCAGCCGGCGCTGCCTGGACGAGCCATCGTGCTCTTTTCTGCCTGTCTCGTCTAGCCCGGTGTCTGCTCCCTCCTCTTCTCTGCAGACTCGCTGCTTGGTCTTTGGGCTTTGCTCCTGCTCTGAGTGGGCCAGAGACTGCTGCCAGTCCCCCAGAGGTCCCGTGGGATCCTGCATCCCTGGGACACCCCTTCCTCAAGCGGGCTGCTTGTCTGTGGAGAGGAGGGGAGCCTGTTCCCTCTGCCTGCCAGCCTGGGGAAGTGGCTGGGTCATGCGAAGGTCTGCAAAGGGCATTTGGGACTTCAAGCTGTCCCGAGTCAGACTGGTAATGCCCTAATGCAGCCTGTGACCTTCTGCCTGGGGGAAGGCAGTGAAACACACGTGCTCTCTGCTGCTGAGAGGGGCTCGGCTGTCCTATCCCCCTTCTGGGAAGCGCTCAGCAGGAGTGTGCCTTCCCCAAGGCTGCTCCCGCCTGGCAGCAGACCTGCTTTCTAGCTTAGTTGGGTTTGTTACGGTTTTGGTGAGGTTTTCGCTAAGTTACTGATATGTGAGCGTTGCTGCGGCCTTTGGTTTGTGTTCCTGTAGTTCTACTTGGTGCAGAAGAATTGTCCCGGTTGCTCTGCTTTTGGGCAGGTGGGTGTTTTTGGGCAGGGGTGGTGTTCTCACCCCTGGTGACATCCGCGGCAGTGCATGCAAGGCTCTTGCCTGCCAGGAAGACGCTGGAGCTCCCGCCGTTCTTTCTGTCGGCTCTCCTGCCAAGCATGCCTCACTTCAGGTGGAAGAGTCTCGGCTCTGATGCCTGGAAAAAGAGCTCGGTGACGAGCCTGGTCAGGCCTGAGCTCCCAGGAAGATTGGGAAAGCCTGCTGGAGCTCACAGCCTGAGCTGTCGGACAGGAGCTTCTGCTCCAGGCGGGTCCAGCCTTGCTTTTGGGCTCGCAGCGCTTCCCACCGCCTTGGCAGGAGCCTCCAGGGCTTCTCTTCTGGCAGGCAGTGCCCTCCTGCTTTTGGAGGGGATTGGCCAGGGAGATGGAGAGGTGGGTAAGAATGGGCTCAATCACAGAAAATGAGCTGGAGCCTTCCACGGAGCTGAGCGGCTCCCAGGGCTCCCGTAAAACAGCTAATTTGCAATGGCACAGCCCCCCGCCCCGGCCCCCAAGCTGCTGCCTGCCACAGAGACACCTCTTTGTTCCCAGGCTCCGGGAGCTCCTCGGCTGTTCCTCCCACGAGGTCTGAGGAACGTCCCCACCCGGCCTTGCGCCACGGTCTGCGTGGAAGCCGATACTGGGCCTTGCTGGTTTTTGCTGGTCCCCCTGTGCGCTGAGCAATGGATATCTGTGCAGGCGCTGGAGCGAGCCTGGCTGCAGCTCACAACCGAAAACGTTCATTTTTATTGCTCACTGCTCGGGTTGCAAGTTACATCAACAGGCTCCTGTTTCTTGAGTGGCACCACGTGCCAGGGTTTTACAGATCCTGCAGAGCCTTTTCTTTCTCTGCCGCTGCGCCCCAGGCAGAGCTGCTGGAGCTGCAGCCTGGCAGGACCCTGCAGGAGAAGCCATCGGCAAACCCCCAAACCTCTGGAAAGCTGCAGCTGTCCCCCCTCCCTGCCATGAACGTGATGTTAAAGGAGCTCTGCTGCATGGCCCGGCAGCAAAGGCTCTTAGCGAGGAGTCGTGAAGGCAAATCTGCAGACTGGCTGAGGTGACTGTTCAGTGAGCTGGCCCTGTAGCAGCTGGGCAACAGTCCTGTAAAACTGGTTGTCCAAGCCAGTAAGTCACAGCGGGGGTTGGACCGTGCCTACCCGGCGTCGCCTTTCTTGTGTCGCGTCCTGAGTGTCCCGCAGAGCTGACGGGCCTGGGAGCACCAGCACTGTGCCTGTGCCCTGGCCACCTCCAGGCTCTTTTTGGATGGGAGGCTGCTGTCTGTGCCCAAGCCAGCGAGTAGGCAGGGTCTGCTGGCTCCGGTCCTGCCGTGCCCCGGCCGGCTGTTATGCAGACAGGCAGCTGCCCCTGGTCAGAGATAGCGGGCATTTTTGGCTTTCTGTACCATCTTGTCTTCCCTCCCAGGGCTGCGATGGTTCAGAGAAAAGCAGCAGAAGGCTGAGGTCCTCCTGGTTATACCTGGCAGATAAACGGAGTGGGACGGCGTCGTCTCTAGGCTGCTGGTGGCTGAGACTGGATCAGCAGCAGGGGCAAAGCTTCCCACTGCCTGGGGAGACTTTTACGTTTTACCTGCGACAGAAAAGGTTATCCTTTCCCCTAAACTTCGGGTTCCTCCTTGGTTTAGGGATGGCTACGGAAGGTCTAACTTTCTCCCAGCTTCTTCCCGGAGGGGCTGTAGCCACAGCACGGAGTCATTCCTTCGGCTGCAGGTATGCACAAAGGTTAAGCTAGTCTTAACTTGCCAAGCACCAGGGAGGTGGGTGCCAGGAGTGGTGCTGCCTGCCTGACAGCCCGGAGGCCCCGGGGGGAAGCTGGCATGGCTCAGTGCTCCCACTGGGGCTGAAAGCAGCCCCGCTGAGATTATTTGCTGCCGTGCCTTTTCTGTCTAGTGCTTTCAGGGCAGGGTTCTGGCTCTGGGATTTGATTCTTCTGCAGGTTGATGGGGGGCAAGTAGGTTGCTGGCTGGAGTGTGTGGTTTTCAGGGTAGCCCAGGGGATCCGCTTATCTTCTGCTTTGCATAAGCAGCAGTCCTGGCTGCTCCGCGGGGGGCTGCTCTCGAGGGGCGACGGTGGATGCGGCTTTGATTGCGTGGAGCCGTTTGAGTGGAAACCGGCCTTCGCATCCAGTGGAACTGTGCGAAGAGGGCTTGGGGAGCTGAGAGGGTGGGAAGCACCGTCCAGCTGTCTGTCTGGAAATCCTCCTGGCTGCGTGCGCGAAGATGGAGCCACCTCACTTGGGGAAGAGGCAGAAGGGCTGCCCCCTCCTGTGTGGCAGCTCTCTGGTGCTTGTGCCCACGGGCGTCAGACGTGTGTGGTTTCTGGAGGTCCCAGAGGGCTCGGGCTTGGGCTCAGGCTCAACCCCGGGGCCGTTATCGCGCTGGCTGCTACCAGCCTCATTTCGTGGAACCGTAAATCCGCTTAATGGGCTGGGTGGGAATTCCAGCTCACCTCCGCTAAATGGGAGCTCTGATGCTGTGTGCGGGGCACTGGAAGTAGCTGAACTGAGACCTTATTCAGGACCAAATCACCCCCCGACCCCCTCCCAAAATAATAATAATCCCTCTGACATTCTGGCTGCTGGCGGGACACAGGCAGCCTTTGTGCTCCGCCGTTCAGGGGACCCTCTGTTGGTGCAACAGCAATGTCCCTTTGTGCGTCCCGCATGCTGGACCGGGACAGTGAATGGAAGGTTCTGCTAGTGTTTATTTTCTTTAAAAAAGCTGAAGGGGGTGGAGAGGGGGAGAAGGAAGCCGGCTGGGAGGTTCATGTTCACATCCTCCACTTGGAGACACCTTGTCTTTGCTCCTGCGCTGCCGCCCCCTCGGCTGGGCGCCCGCACAATGAGGGCTTGTGCGGCGCCGGCGGGGAGACCGGCGCACTCGGCTGCTGGGCGCTCACGGAGGGGGATGGAGGGGACCCCCGGAGCGTGCGGGCACGACTTCCGCACGGCTCGGAGAAAGTGCAGATTCCTATGGCTTGGAGCCGACGGGGAGAAACAGGGTCTGGATTTGTTCTGGTTTTTGGTTGCACTCGGTAGCATCTTCTATCTCGGGCTCTTAAAACTGTCTGTGAGATTGGTTCCCCTTGGAAGCAAACTGAGAGTAACTCCTTTAGGCAGATGGGCAAGACTGGGCTTAGCAGAATCCCTTGTCTGATGATGGGTGGGTAACGAGTTGGGCTCCAACCTCCGTGCTGTGCTCCCGTGAACGTGTTGCCTGGACCCTGGGCACTGAGGGGACACCCGCCTCCTTGGCACTAAAAACCTGAGGCTCTTTCATGAGACCCACGAGCGCAGCCTGTCCCACAGCCCTGTCTTCTCTGCAGACCCTGTGGCGCTGGGCTTCGGGGTCCTGGTTAAGCACCCTGGGGGGCAGAGATGGCTTAGGTGAGGGGGTCATGAATCCCAGCGCTGGGCTGCCTGCCCTGTAACTGGGATCCCCCTTGCAGCGCTGGTCAGCTTGGAGGACGGATGGCTCCCAGCCATGGGCCGGTGTGTGTGGCCTCATGCTGGACCCCCTTCTCCATCCCCTTTGTGTCCCTTCCCAGTTGCGCGAGGCCGGCAGGCACCCTGCGGGAAGGAGCAGCTCCGGCCAGGGGAGGAGGACAGGAGCTGCTCTCTGGGCTGGTGCGAGAGGTGTGCGGCTGCTTCTGGTCCTGGCAATGGCCAGACCGGTGCGCAGCGGCACCTTGGGCTCTGCGCCTTCACCCCTGGTGCTGTGCGAGGGCTGGGCTGGCAGCCGGGAGCCGTGGGTGCTGTTTGGGTGGCAGTTGCACACCCTGGGACCCCACCAGTGTGTCTCATCCTGGGAGCTAGAGATGGGACGAGGGGTCTGTGGGGAGCGCGTTCCCATCCTCCTGCTGGCAGGTACCACACCCCGTCCCCACAGCAAACTGGGACAAAGCAGGTTGCTAAAAAATGGTGCCATTGTGTCATGAGCAATCTGTGTATAATAAAAATATTATTTGAGCAAATGAGTCAGGAAGCGTCTGGGCTGGTGTCCCAGGCTGGCGCAGCCAAATTTTTCTGGCCTTCTGTGGCAGAGCTGGGTGTTTCGGTCCTGCTGGCTCCAGCAGGCATCGCTGCGGTGGTGCGAGAGCCCTGCCTGCCCGTGGGCACTGAGGGTCGCCTTGTTCTCCCCTCGCCCGTGGGGATGCGGCTGTGCAGCGGGTGGTTTAGCGCGCACAGCTGGAGGGGGCTGTGGGAGGTGCACAGGCAGCCTCTTCGCACCGTGTGTTGCTCCAGCCATGCTGGGCACTGGTGGCTTCCCAGCAGCACCGGGGACACCCCTTGCTGCTGCATGTGTGTGTTAGAGAGCTGTCAAGAGGCCTCGGAGGAGCTGGAAG
Source organism: Haliaeetus leucocephalus (assembly GCF_000737465.1). Taxonomy (NCBI): domain Eukaryota; kingdom Metazoa; phylum Chordata; class Aves; order Accipitriformes; family Accipitridae; genus Haliaeetus; species Haliaeetus leucocephalus. Next base: position 1,156,488 of record NW_010973104.1, on the reverse strand, counting down.
GGTGGTGGGTGTCTGTCCTGGGGTGCAGGGAGGCAGAGAGCCGTGGCTGCCAACGTGTGTCAGTGAAACAGGGCAGGCGCCAGTTCTCGAAGCAGCTGATGGTGCATGTGGCACCGTGCAGCTCATCAGCTCCCCTTCCCCACCGCTGCAGCCCCTTGCTCCTTGCTGGAGCGGTGTTCCCAGGGCCGTTATCCCTGGGAGAAGCCGCAGTGCCCAGCTGCGCATGGAGCTATGGCTGGCAAAGTCTCGCTAAGTTGCTGGAGCCAAACTGGCTCACGAGGGAGGGGAGTGGAGCTGGTGGCTGCCTCCAGGACCCTCCCAGCCCATGCCACCTGCTCCAGAAGCTTCTGCCAAGGAGGTCTGAAGCTGCAGCAGAGTGTTTCTGTTTGGGGGCAACCTTTTGTGCCAGTTGCATTCCGTGGAGCTGATACGGTGCGATGTGGATGGAGGGATGTGCCTGGGGTTTTCCTTTGCTGCTTACCCAGGTTTTCTAGGGGGCATGAGCATACCCCAGATTCTGAAAGATGCTGCTTGCTCCTCTGCAGCTGGCCAGAGCTTCAGGCACCGTTGGGCACGTAGCCATCAGCCTGCTTCGTGTCCCAGGCGCCTGCCGGTGGTCACTCTCATGCAGGACCCTTCTTGCCCTGTGTGCCGCATCAAACCATCTGAATCCCTCAGCTTTCCTGCTGCGATCCCCCTTACAGCCCCAGCTTCTGGATCTGTGGGCAACGGTGGTCTCGGCTGTGTTGCAGCCCAGGGCAGCTCCATCCCCGTAGAGGGACCCCGCTTTGCGAGCAGTGGCTGGTGAAGGAGGGTCTTCCTTGGGAGCTGGTGGTGGGGCTGGCCAGGTGTCCTCTGGTGATGCTGGTGGGTGTGTGTTGGTGTGGGGCCAACGCCGGCGGCGTTCGCTGAGACAGCTGGCCCTGAGGGAGTGGGCACATTGTCCTCTGGGGGTGTAGGGAGGCCTGGAGGGGACCAGGAGGCTGATGTCCTGTCCCATGGGAGAGCCAGGGTGGTGGAGCCATCCTCCATCACGGCTGGCATCCTGAGTGGTGACTGCTTGGTCTCTTTCTCCGTGTCCCCTCGTCTCCCACAGTGGAGAACAGGCAGCTGACCCTGGACCTGCAGACGGAGAACAAAGGCAGCGTTGTCTCTGGCGGAGAGCTGACGATTTTCCTGGACGGGCCCGCTGTTGATCTGGGAAGCTTGCCTAATGGCAGTGCCGTGACAGAGGGTGAGTGCCGCCCGTCTCCACATGCATGTGGCGGCTCTGAGCACGAGGCGGTGAGCAGCAGCGGGGAGAGGAGAGGGGCTGAAAGCACGGCCCCCGGGACCTCTGAGCAAGCGTCCGAGTGCCAGCAGCCGCCTCCTCTCCCAGGTAAGGCTCCGGCCCCTGCCTGCCCTGACCCTGGGCTTGCGCATGGGCTCCGGCGGGAGCGAGCGCGTGGTAGGACAGGAGTGGGAGCGTCGACGGGCTGACACCCTGCCTGCGGCTCTTCTCCAGGCCCTCCACCAGCCGCCCACGCGGCTTGGCCCCTTCCCTCGCCGTCCCGTGTGGGCTGGGGAAACGGCTTCTGTATTCCGTGAACCGCTCGGAAAAGGGCTCCCTGCGACAGAGGGTGTGCGGAGACGCGGACTGGTGTCTGACCCATCGGGGCTGCCGGGGAGCCGAGCAGAGCTTGTGCCGGACAGGGGCTGGTGCATTGCTTTCCCTCGGCTCCTTCTCTTCCTCGTTGGGAGACGGAGCCTGTGAAATCTGGGAGTCCTAAATGCAGCCACTTTCCTGGTGATGCCAGTTCTGCAAAGTCCTGCGTTTACCTTCCCTAGTGCCGCGCTTGGAGCTGCGGGGTGCTGTGGGGACGGGCTATGCTATTGCACAGCAGTGGGAGAGGAGAGCACCTCAGCATAAAGGCAGGGGGTCCTTGTGTGCTGGGGGGTCTGTTCTGTAACGTATGGGGCTGTTGTGCTTTTGGGTCTCCATTCTGGAAGGAGGGAGGGAAGGAAGGAGAGTAGAACTAGTAGGTGCCTCGGTCGTTTTCTTCACCTGCTTTTTCTTCACCTATTCAGGGTCCCAGCTGCCTGGACGGGACCCCAGCAGCGTGGCTGCAGCCACAGAGGGCAGACACCAGCCTCCCAGTACAAACTGCTTTGGAAGCAGACCAAGGTAAGGGTCCTGTGCTGGCAGCACCTGTCAGTCCATTACTGGGTGGTTGCTGTGGCTGTGAGGCAGCTGAGAAGTGTCTAGATCATCCTTGTGCAGTGGACCCCACTCCAGATCTCCCAGTGAGGTCCCAGCAAAGCAGTCCGTAGGAGGTGTGGAGCAGGAGTGGGCTGGCAGACCTCCTGGAGGACAGCAGAGCTGGGAGGCGACCATACAGCCAGGGTGCAGCTGACCTGAGCCCCTCTTAAAAGTATTTGTTTCTCAAGGAATATCAGGTCTGTGATGGCCCAGACAGTTTCCACCAGTTGCTCTAGTGGCAGCCGAAGGAATGGTCTGTCAGGGAGATGTGGGGCAGGCTGTGACCAGGCAAACCAGCAAAGGGCTGGTCTGCAGGGGTCCCTTCAAATGGCGATTACAGGGACCCCAGCTCTTGCCTTGAGCACAGCCCTGGCCAGACGCAGCCAGGCTGGGAAGCACAATGCCCTTCTGGGCGATGGTCACAGGAGGACGCTTCCGAAGGTCCAGGGGGAGCAGAAGAAGCAGAGCTGCAGGGAAATAACAGCTGCTTCCAAAGGAAATGAGATGCTTGGGCACCAGGCCATCCTGTGCCTGGCACAGTGCCCTTCCTTGCCTTCTCGCTGGGCTGGAGTGGCTCAGTGCTGCTCCTTTTGGAGCTGTGGTTATTGAGAGACGTGTCACACTGTCAACATGGAGTTGAATTTAACACCTATTTATATTTCCAGAGCATGGCAGTGGCCCAGCAGCCTATACAGATGTTCTGGTTAGACGTGTGCCTGCAGCCTGCCCGATAAGAGGTTCTGCATGCCCCCCAGGCTTAGGAGCACTCTTAGCGACCAGCCCCACACCTTGAGCTTTTCTTCTCCTTCTTCATCTGCAGGGCACATACAAGAGATGAGCAAAGGGGAGAAATGTTTTTGGCTCTAAAAAGTGACCCTCTCCTTCCATATCATTTGTTCGTCTCCCACCCGAGGAGGGAGTGGGATGGGAAATTGGGAGCAGGTTGCTCAACACAGTTTGTGCCCTTTTGCTGTGGCTGCTTCTCTTGATTTCTGCTGTACAGGTGTTAAAGCCTTCTAAGGGGCGAGAGACTGCTCAGTGTCCTGATGGGAGCTGGACTTTGCAGCCGCTTAGCACCTATCAGTAGGTGCTAGAAAGCCTGCAAAGGAAGTTTTGGTTTGGGAGGCTCAACATGGTGACTGCTTGCTTCTGATTCCTGACTGCTCTCTGATTGCCTGGAAGTACTTTCTCCTTTTGGTGTCCTCTCAACCTGCAAGCATCTGAGAGAAGTGTGGTGAGGTCTGGCCAGTACTTCTACGGGGTCCTTCACAGACCTTCCAGGTGTGCTTGCAATCATTAAAAATCCCATGGCTGCTCTGGTATGGGAAAAGTCCCAGCCTAGTGTTCAATTCATCCTACACTCACTTGAATTTAGGGTTGTTCTGCACATGACTCCACAGTTTGATGTAGTACTGCTACATGGGGTAGAGCGTTGCTGTACGTACCCACCATGGAGGCAGCTGCCTTCTCCGGAGTGGAGTGCGGGCCCTTTGCACATGGGAATGCTGTTTGATGTTTGCTCTGTTTATACGCAGAGCTGTGTTTATTTTCCTGGGCTTGGTGATGGATGCTGGCAAACTCGCTCACAGGCAGGATGGAAAGAAAAGGGTCATTCTTTGCTCCTCAGCTATTTCTACACTGTCCCCTCAAGGGAAACTGCTTGGTCAGGGCTTCTCTTTCTTCTGAACAAATGTCATCTTGGGATTTGCTGCTAATCTTGGTGACGGGGTGTGAAATTCCACAGCCCTCTGTGTGGAGAGAAAACAGAGCCCAGAGGTCCCCGGCTGCGAGCTGATGCTGTGGGTGCCGAGAGAGTTGCCACAATCCTCGTTTGTCTTGTGGTGGCCAAAGGGGCCTCTTCTGACAGCAGGGAATAAAGTAGCCTCGTTTGCTCTTCACCCTATGGAGAGGCTCTGGCTGATGCACCACGTTGGGTATTGGGATCTAGGCACAGCCGTGAGAAACTGCTGCCAACCGTCAAGAGCTCGTGCAAAGTCAAGTGATTTCTTCAGTGCAGCGTGCTTCACTTTCCCTGCTTGTGTGATGTCCAAAAGTCACCGCTCAGCTAGCGACGGGCATGAGCATCCCTAAGGGCAGGTGGGAGACACTCCTCCGGGTCTCTCAGATGAAGTATTTCCCTTCTGAGACCCCTCGCTCTGCAAAGCCACATGTGTGGCTGCGGGATGTCCGCAGGCGTGTGGCTTCTGGAGTAACACAACAGCAGCAAAAGGCCGGGGGAGCTGGAATCACCAGTTGCAGCCTTGGCACGGGCAAGGGAGAGGCAGGCCGTGCTGCGCGGTGGGAATGCTGCCGGCTACGGCAGAGGGGCTGGGGGGCTGCTCAGGGCCTTGGAGAACAAGCCATGAGATGGGTCTCGGGTCAGTTGGAAGGGGCGGGTGACAGGAATGAACTGGGTTTGGGGTTTCGGAGCCAGGCACCTCTTCCCACTACCATGGGGCAAGGTGGTGTTCCTCCTGCCCCAGCTCCACGGTGGTGGTACACGGGTGCCATCTCGGTTCTTGGCACTGCGGGAGTGAGGGCTGGGTGCCGGGGGACGTGGCTGCCTCCTCCCCGCTTTGCAGGGTCAGGGGGAATTTCTCAGCTCCATGTTTTGTGAGCCGAGCCCCTTGCTTGCCCGTGTGGTGCTGGAGCTCTCCCGGTTGTGTTTCCCGGTGGCCGTGCCCTGACCCCCTGCATCCAGCACTGGCTCCTGGCTGTACGCTCTGCCCTCCCTCCTCTTCAGTCCCAGTTTGTGATCTGGTGCGCGGAGTGAAACCGAGACTGGTGCTGACACCTCTGCTGGCATCTCATGCCAGGACCTTCTGGCCACCGCGGCGGGAGGAGGCGGCTGTTCCTGGGTTTTGTGCTTGGAGCCCACGTCAGGCACTGTGGTGTGGGGGCTCTGCCCGGGCAGAAGAGGGGGGAGCTGAAAGGTCGACATCACCCTGGCTGATGCCACTTTCCTCTTCGGCATCGTCTGCTCCCTCCGGCCCAGGAGGGGCGATGGGGCAGCCGCCCCAGGTCCCCAATCGATGGGGGACAGCAAGGGTCTTCTCAGCCACCTGCGAGGTGGGCTGCCCTCCACACGCCCCGCTCCGTCCCACCGGCGTGGCCACCAGAGGCTGTTCCCATCCGCGCTCTGCCTTGTTTTCTCCCCGCTCCTATTTTAGGAGCGCGTTCCCAGCCCCACCGCTCTCACGTGGCCTTGCTGGGTTTGTTTCCACGCGTCTATTAAAAGACAATGCCCAGATGGGAGCACTCGTAGGAGGGCTGGGCTGGGCGGAGGGCCGGCTAATTCAGGCCTGGTAACCCTGTGTGGCCGGCTGGCAGCCTGGAAACATCCTGTTTTGGTTTCTAAAAACTCTCTGGGCAGCTCTGAGCTCATCTGTGCTGAGAAGGGCAGGGACCAGATCCGTCCTGTGCCTCGGGGGCCGTTCCTGGTGGGACTGGCTCCTGCCAGTGATGCCACCTGCCCGCTCCTCGCTGGGGGCTGTGTTGTGGGGAGGTGGGTCCCAGCCAACTTTTGGGAGGCACCTAGTACCGATGTGCTCCCCTTGAGCCCCATGGATGGGCAGCAAGGGGCAACCTTCACCTCCTGACCGGGGGAAGAGGAGCCCATTCCGCAGCTGCTCCCAGTCCCCTGATGCTGGTGGCCAAAGCAAATCCCCAGCACACAGCAGTGTCCTGGCCATAGCTGGGGTTTGTGGGGTGAGTTTGAGGTCTGAGGAGCCCCCGTGTGGGGCTGCCCTCCTGGGAGGGTCCGTGGCTGGTCGAAGCGGCCTCGGCACCTCCTGCTCCCGGGCTGCTCCTCTCTGATCTATTTTCAACAACCATCTCCGGCTTTCCCATGTCTGTTCCCGATCCCAGCCTTTCCTCTGCCCGCTGCCGTGAGCCGCTCCCCAAGGAGAGTGGCTTTGGAGCGAGTGGGAGGAACCGAGGGCTTGCTGGAGCTGGTGAGGGTGGCATGACTGACGCCGAGTCCTGCCGCTGCCAAGCTGCTGTCCCCTCCCAGCCCCAGCCCCGAGACGTGGGGACAATTTGCGGGTTTTGCCCTTTTAAGGGGAGAACTTGGCTGGGGCAAACCAGCTTCCTAATCCCTGTGGTCCTTGCCCTCTGCGGTCCTTGCCCCTGGCTGCGATCCTGGGTGGAGGTGGCTGGGCACTGCCTCTGCTCCCCCAGCCCCCAGACGTGGGAAGGCGGCATCCCCCCTCCCGCCCTGCCCTGTCCTCCTCCCCGCTTGTGGTAACAACCAGGCTTCTTAATCAATGTGAAAACCCAGCCTGTTCTTGAATGCCTTCGGGCTGCTTCGGGGGCCCAGGGCGGTTGGAGAGGGAGAGTTTGCTTGGGGGGTGCTGCAGGCGCTCTGCCCATGGAGCTCGGGCTGCCCTGGCCACGGGGACCCGGTGGCCCCGAGCTCCAGCTTGGCACAAAGAGAAGACCCCCCCCAAGAGATGGAGCAGCCATGTCTGAGTGGGTCACAACCTGTGCTGTGCTTTAAGCTCCCATCTTTCCTGGCTGTTGCCTCCTTTGCCAGACGCCGCGGCCGTCGCAAACGCTTGCACCTTCCTCACCTGGTTTTGCGCAAGGCTTGTCGCCAGGCGGGAGGCACCGGTGAGGGTTCCCACCGCAGTGCAGGAGCCGGCGCTGGCGTGGGATCTCTCCCGTGAGCTTTATTGCAGGGGTGGAAGGAGAAAACTGCCAGCGGCCATGAAGGCTTGGTGCCGCAAGCGGGTTTCTGGCCGTGAGCGCCCGGGGCCATCCCTCGGCAGCTGGGGTGAGCACCTGCAAACAAGAGCAAGGTCACTGTCACCCAGGTTACTCCTCTGTGGGACTCTGCCACCGGCAGATGGGTGCCAGGACCCGTGGGCAGGCTGGCAGGTCTGAGTAAGCAGCACGAAGTTCAGGGCGCTGCCAGAGGAGCGGAGGCACGTGGCTGCATCCCGGCTGTTCCCGGGGGAAGACCGATGGCCGTGCTGGGGGAGAAGCAGCACGAGACCGAGGCAAAAAGGCAGGAGCGGGGTTTTCTTTGCGAGGCCAGCGGTGCGTCTCACCCTCCTGTGTTTCTTTCCCTTGCAGGACGCACCGACATGCGGCTGGAGCGGCCAGGCAAAACACGGGGAGCGGAGAACAAAGTCCCAGCACCAGGAGCCGGCACCGGCAGCAGGCCAAGAGCACGCAGCACGCCGGCATGGCCAACGGCACAGCCAACGGCGCAGGTGAACCACCGCTCGCGGGAGGGTTGGGGGACAGAGCTCAGGGCTGCATCTTGTGGGAGAAAATGAATTTCTGCTAAGGTAACAGATCTTGTAGTGCCTGGGAGTTTCCTCCCTGTGAATTGATTGATTTTTATCGATTTTACTTTTGATAAGTTGGGCAGCTCTGCAGAGCACACTGGTAGGATCTGTTCTGCCTGTTGTGAATAATTGCTGTGGCTCCTCTCTGGTGTCTCCCTGACAAAAAACACCGCATCCAGGGGCTGGGAGCGTTCAGCTGAGTTTGCCCATCAGTGTCCAGTGAAAATGTTTTGAGCTCTTTGCCCACTGAAGTGGCGAGGAGCAGCTGTCACGTTGAGCACCAGAGAAGGCACAAACTCACCTCTCAAAAGGGGGTTGATTCTTACACCAGAGCGTATTTTTTAGAAAGGTTTCTCTCGTCTTTTCTTGGGTTTGTCCACAAAGCCATAAATACCTTGTAGAGCAGGGACCGGGACCTGCTGAGTGCCTGACTACAAAGCTACAAGCGGTTTATCTGTTTTCCTTCTCTGGCTCTCATGGAGCCACCTGAGCAGTGCAGCATCTCCCGCCCCCCTGCACTGCTTTGCAGGCAGCGCTGTCCTTTCTTACGCTTTTGTCAGAGACCTGGAAGAAGCAGCAGAGTACTTTGTTTTGGGTAGAAGGAAATGTTTTGTTCAACCCAAAAGGAAAATTTTTTTTTTTTTTTTTTCCCCCCCCCCCCCATTTCATTGGAAAAAACCTGCAGCAATGCAATTTCAATTTTGCCAAAACCCATTTTGGGAGGGAGATGGGGGAGCAGAAGGCTGACATGAAATGCTGCCTTTTGGCTGTCGCTCCTGGTCTGTGCTCCCCTCTCCAGGGCCGTGGCTCGTCTCTGCCCCGTTTGGTGCAGTGTCGTACCAGAAGCGAATGCTGCACGGTGTTCCCTGTGCCCACCCAGCCCTTCCCAGTGTCCTCGCTATGTGGGGGACACTCCCTCAGGCTGCGGACAGAGTTTTTGTTCCCGAGTACAACTTGGCTCCTTGGTTTTCATTTGTTTAAAACATGTTTTATTGGCCCGGCCCCAGCCTCGCCAGTGGCTTTATGACTGTGCTGTCCTCGTCGCTGTTTACCACTCATCAACCTCCGTGTCTTCCGCAAGTCCTGTTGGCGATGATTTTATGCTAGAGGATGGGGAGATGAGTGTTTTGGGTGTCTGGGATTAGTGCTGGACACCCTGTCTTGTGTTCTGTGGAATGCCTCTAGAAACCATCCTCCTGCCTCCTCAGTTTAGTACATTTTGGTGACATTATCATGTTTTTTGAGCAGACTGTTGCAAGAACATCCCCATTGCATTTGTCACTCACAGCTGTAATTTCATCTGACAATAAAAGGAGATTATTTCATGGCGTGTTTCCTCCACAGCCACATTGCTTAGCCCTAGCTGTGTTGCCCCTGGAGCCCTTCCTTATCAGGTGAACTTTGGATCAGCTTTTCCCCTGCTTTGTCCAGGACTGAGATCAAACCGATCACAGTGCAGTTACCTGGGTCATTCTGCAGGTTCCCTTTGAAGATTGGCACAGCGTGGTTGAAGCTTCTAAAACCGCCCTTTCCAAGGCTTGCTAGAAATGAGTAGCAGTCAGAGACCTCCTCAGCTGAGTCTTGCAGGACTCTGGTGGAAGTTGCTGTGAGCCTGCTGACCTGGAAATCTTCATCGCCTGTAGATGCTGCCTGAGGGGCTCCTTTAGTTGCTGATGCTGTGTGCCAGGATTCCTCTGGTGCCGGAGGATGCTGTCCTGCTACCCTCCAGCTGCAAAGCAAAAGTGTCCCGAGCAGTCTGCCTCTTCTACAGAGTGTCTGTAATTCTTCAGTCTCCCGTCTGTGGGGGTTTATACTGTTGTGAGTTTTTTTCCTACAACACTTCTAAATACTTGGGCTTGTTATACTTCCCTTACGGTTTTCTACGTTTCTCAGCTCTAACTTGTGGAGCTCTGTCTGCATCCCTAACTTCTTTGTTACTTGTTGCTGGTTTGTTTTTAATGCTTTTGCTTTGCCACTGAAGCCAGGACGTCTTGTAGCAAAAGTTATCCTCTGCTGGACTGCCAAGTCTCAGGGTTTTTTGGCTATCTAATAAATATTCGTCAAACAAATTCCCTTTCACTTTTATGGTCTGCTTTTTCCTCCTCATCAGTTTTCTTTGTAATTTTCCTTTGCTCTGTCTCTTCCCCTTCCCTTTTCCAAAAGTCCAGTGGAATCCAGCAACGTTTAGCTCTTACCAGTGCAGCTGACTTGCTGAGCCTGGGCTTCCCTCTGCCTGTGGGGGGATGCTGCACCAGCAGTTTCTGAGCTCCTGCTCAGTACCTGAATTCCCATCAGGCATGCAGCATGTTTGCAAGTGGCAGAAGAGATACCAAGCACAAACGCGAAGCACCCTCTGCTTTTGTCTTGGGACGAAGGCAGTGGCAGTGGTTCCCAGAGGGATCTGACTGTCGGGTGAAGGAGGTGCTGCCTTTGCTGCAGGCTGGGAGCACCATGAGCCCCGTGCTTGGGTGGTAGCGGCTGCCGCCCACCACGTGCTCTGTTTCCAGGTCTGCGCGGGTGCGGTAGATCAGCCAGCCCCCCCACTACCCTTTCTGGATGCTAACGTCTCTGTCCTCTGCCTTTCCAGTGAATGGAGACGCAGCGGGTGCCGCAGACCTCGAAGAGGAAAGGCCGGCGGCGGGAGCGAGTGTACCAACCCCAGCGGCATCAAGCGTGGCTGACAGCTCTGTCGCTCCTGCCCTTCCTGCCTTGACCGGCTCCGGAGAGGCAGAGGAGGCAGCCTCCGGCTCCAGTGCCCCGCCGGCCCGGGCAGCGGTGCTAGCCCTGGATGCTCTGCCCCCCGGGTAAGCTCTGCCTTCTGCTCGAGACGTTCGTTCCCCTGAGAAAGGCCAGCACGGTGGAGTGCCTGTGGCCCTTGGGGAGGGAGACATGGCCGTGGAAGGACCAGGCTGGGGGGGGACACGAGCAAACTGGGGCAGTGCTGTGTGCTGGAAGGAGAGGGTGTTGGAGGGAGGGGGGCTGTGCTGCACCAGGGGTTGGTGGAAAGGATGGTGGTCAGCAGAGCAGAGAGGGCCTGGGGGGGCCTGCCAGGGATCCCTGTGCCCCCCAACCTGCCTGGCACAGCCTGTCCTTCCTCCTCCGAGCCGTCTGGCTGGGGTTTGACTGTTGTGGATTCCTCCTCTGGGCCAGGGTCCGATCTGCCGTGGGTCTCTGGGGTAATAAACAGGGAATCGCATCTCTGCAGCAAGCAGCCTGTCGGTGTCCGTGCCCAGGGGAGCAGCAGAGTCCTCTGCTCCCATGGGGCTGCGGAAGGGATCAGTCAGAAGAAAACGCGTGAGAGAGTGAGCGTGGATTTCCAGGCAGCTCCCACCGAGCAGGAGGGCATGAACATGCACTCCAGAGACACTGTGGAGGTACTGGCCACTGCTGGGGGGACATGGGCAGGACCCTCACGTAGCTGTGCCCGTTCTTCTCCCTGGTGCGGGTGTTCTGCATCCTCCTCCTCCTCCTCCGTGGGATGTGGGGAAGGGGCTGGGGGGAGAGCCGGGGCTGGCTGGGCAGTGCCGGTGGGCGCGCTGGCTCTCGGTGGGGGCGGTGGGCAGGCGCTGGGCTCAGCCCCGCTCTCTGCTGCAGCTGCGTCGTTCTGCCCTTGTATTTCAGACACCTTTAACTCTGGACTGAAAATGCAAAGCGGTAAAGGGGGAGGGGAGGGCGTTGAAAATGGCTTGTGTTTCGTATGAAGGGAGCTGTTTATTTTCCTTTGGCTGAGGCGATGCCTGGAAGGTCAGGGCCTCGCTGGTGTGTCAGTCACAGGTAATTAGGGTTAACGGCTCAGTGTGCCTTTATGCGGGGTGTGTGAGGGTTTCTGTTCTCTGGCCTGGGCGCTTCCTGTTTCCAGGCAGCTGGAAAAGTCCAGTGCTCTGAAAAAGGTCTTTATTCCAGCCGGAGCTTATGCCCCTTTCTGCTCCTACCAGGTAGACTGAAGGTCTCCTTTTCCCCACCTCTCCCCAGCCTGAGGTGGAAACAGGCTGTTGTTTCTTTCCCAGGGTGGAGAGGAGCCCGTGGGTATCTCATGATTAGAGTTTCTGGAGGCTTGGGGAGGTTGCAAGCGTTGCTTTCTAAGACACAGCAGCATTTATCTGGTCCGGCCGGGTGGAAGGGTGGCCCGTGTCCTCCTCATGCCTCTCCCTGCGGTGCTCACGCAGCAGAAAATCATGCGTGTCAGCGCGGGGAGGAGGATAAAGCTGTTGTGCTTTGGGAGACGGCTGGAGGAGAGCAGCGAAGGGGTAGCGAGCCATCGTCCAGGCTGAGCTTGTGGAATTTGGATCTCTGGAGACACCTTTGATTAGCACCTTGTGTATCTGTCCCTCCCTGTCCTGACCGTAGGATCTGTAGGTGGTAAAGAGGGCAGCAACCCTCTTGCATGTGCTGTCCAAGTTACGCGCTCATGGTGGGCTGGCTTGGGTAGCGGCTGACCTGCTCGGTCAGGTGGAGACCAAGTATCAAGGTCTTCCCAGGTGAAGGAGAGCGGAGAATTGAGTCCATTGAGGTCTCCACGGTGCGAGCTCTGCCCTGAGAGCTGCCAGACCAGGTTCTGGGCTAATAGGGGTTTGCTGAACGGGGATTGCAGAAAACACTGTGGCCCTGGGGTGGTATAAATGAGCTTCTGGGGATCTCTTGAGACCTGATCTAGGGCAGCTGATTTTTGGCTGGCTCACCACACCAAGCTATTGCTTCAACTAGTGGTTTGGGGCCCAGCTTGGGAGATGGGGATGCGGCTGGCTGGTTTGGTGGAGGCAGCGATGTCTCAGGCAGAAGGGATGCAGACAAAACCAGGCCACTTGAGCTCTGGCAGCAGCGTGCTCCGCAGAAAGCTGTGCAGGATAGCCCCTCGCTGGCCCGGCTCCTGCGGGGCTGGCTGCGCAGAGTGTGCTGTGGAGCCCATCCGTGATTGCTCTTGCTCTGCCGCTTGCAGGAGCAACGTCTCCTGCAGAGCTGCCAGTCGCTCCGGCGCTGAAGAGCTGGAAAGCCGTCGTGTCCGTCCCGCTTTCTGCGTGAGCCCTGCCTCGTCCTCCGAGTGTCTCCTTTCATCCATGGGAGTGTGGAGAGCACTCATGCTCGTTTTCCCTGCAGCCTCTGGAGGGGTGGCAGCTTTTCCTAGCTGCGTGTGCCGAGCCCCAGCCTCCCTGCTCGTGCCGGGCTGCGTGCAGATGGAGTCGAGAGTGGCTGGGTTCATGTGGGGATTCAGAGCTATTTATTCTGCTCAGATAGCTGTCTCTGAACATCTGCACCAGATGTGGCAGGCACAAAGGCATCTCTCACACAACTGGGAGTCTGTTCTAGGGACTGGACGGTGCTGGAAGGTGTTCTGAATAATTCCAGCCCCGACAGTGCCCAGAACCTCCTTCACAGCCTCCTGGCTCGGGCAGAGCGCGTTTCCTTGCGAAGAAGCCGGTGAGCGTGTGTGGCACAGGAGCAGCCGGTCGCAGCACTCGTGGCCTTTGGCGTGGGGTCCCAGTTCTCACGTAGGGGTTTCCGAGCGGACCGATAGCGAAAGGGGGGGAGGGCACAAGAGCCGCTGGCTCCTGCATCTGGTTCCTATCAGTGATGATCCTGCGCGGGGGGACAGATGGTCGTTAGCGCGGTGTGTATAGACAGGGCTGTCTCGCCCATACAAAGAGGTACATTATGCTGCCTGGCAGAAGGCATGGGGCTGTGGTTTCTTACATAAGGAGGGCGTTTTGTTTGGACTGCAGGGTTGCCTCAGCGCTGCCACTTTGCACCGTCCGTGGCTCCCTGTATCCGCTGCCGTCGCAAGCCTTGCGGGCAGTCGGAGGGGAGCGAGCGGGGGCCGACACGTCGCGCGCTGCGTGCTTGCAGCAGCGGTGCGTGTGGGTGAGAGCTCCCACCGTCTAGCGCTCGCGAAGCCGCTGATCTTCCTCGCTGGTGGCGATGTGGCAGCAGGCACGGGGGAGGAACACCGGCGGGACTTAGGGTCCCCAGAGGAAGAGCCCGTGGTCGCGCGTCTCCCTGAGCTGTGTCCCTCGTGGGACAGCAGACAGGATGCGGGGGAAGCCTGTGAAGAGCTGGGCAAGGTGGTCCGAGCGAGGATGGGTTGCCCCCAGTGCCCCTGTCTCTCAGGCCATTGCTGTGTGTCAGCAATAATAACAGCTCATCGCAGCTTGCTGTTTAACGGCGGTGATTCGCTGTTTGTAGGGCGAGGCAGCCCTCAGCAAATTTACTTTTCAGATCACCAGGGAGCTGCTGACCTGAGGAGCATGTGAGCTCGTCGCCTGTTTGTATAGGGTGTGAGACGGGGATGGAGGACATCAATCAGTAGCTCAATCCTGTGTGGCTCTTTGCAGTTCACGAGGGCACCCAGAGGAGTATCTGAGGGATCCAGAAACCCTCTGCCCTGGAGGAGTCCTCATCGTGGGATTTCTGCTCTCTGCAGCCACAGAAATGGTACCTGGGGGCTTGAGAGCCTCTTGTCATAAAGGACTTCCAAGTCCTCAGAGCCATATTGATTTGAGAACCTGTTGTTAATGAGTCTGGAGGACCTGTCCCCTCCAGTAACGACTGCTGGCACCACTGATTCTGCGTGCACAAGGCTGAGGTCCTGTTCATCTCTGAAGCACCGCATGTCAGCGTGGACAGAAAGAGTGGGACATGTAACTGGGGTTGTCCTCGCTGTAAGCGAGCAGTGCTGCGGTCTCTAGATCCATCCAAAGGAGGCCATTATGTACAACTGACCTTGGAAAGATGGTGCTTAAAGGGTTTTCGTGGGATGCTGACTCCTGCAAAGTCTCGTGAGTGGAGTTGTGCCTTGGAGTTTTGTCTGTGAATAGCGTTCCTCCACCTGAGCCTCGTGCCAGGTCCGTATCTGGTTGCTGGTGGCAATTCGAAGCACCTGCAGTGCGAGTCTAGGAAGGGGCTTCCCAAAACTCTGCCTGCAGAAGGCAGGTCTCCAGCCAGCGGCACTTCCACAGCCCTGCCTCCTCCCTGAATATACCCGGGGACCTTCTGCTGTCCATCTCATGGGGTGGACATGCTTGTGTCTTCAAGAAATCCCAGCTATGCTGATTATCTCTTTGGAGATTTCAATCTTTTTTTAGCTGTCCTGCTGCTTTTATGCTCATGAAGCACCGAGTTCATCATTAGGGAACAGGAAACTTGAGGCGTTTCCCCTCTGACGACACCCAGCGCTGCCCAGGAGTAACCAAGGAAAAGGGCTGACCATGGGCTGGAGAGACAAAGGTTTCTTGATGCCAGAGCAGCACCAGGCAGTGCCGGCTCTGCTTTCACGTGGTCACTCCTTTGGCGGTGTTACGCTTGGCAGCCTCTTGCTGTCAAAGGTGTGCAGGTGCAGTAGGTCCTGCCTTGGACTCTTTCCATCAGAGATAACCACCGGTGTCCCTAGATCTGTTCTAGGGATGAGAAAGATCCGGCGCTGCTGACTGGTAGCAACATCTGCTGATGTTACCTGGTCTCTGCAGATGCATTAAGTTCACAGTGCTTTTGAGAAGCCCATAGGAGCGAAGCCAAAAGCTCTGATTTGGGTTAGACAGTCTCTCAGCTAAATCCTGAGCCTGGCATTCACATTTCCCTCCTGCTTTCAGGGAACTGAAACTCTTATCTTGGAGTGCAATATTGCCCTCTGCCCAGGGCAGGGTTTTTTCAGGCTGCCCGTATGGCTGCTGGACTGTTGGGGTCCCCAGCTGATGGCATGCTGCCAGAGCTTGGAAACACGGCTGGAGCTCTCCCCGTTTCTGCCTTCCCACCTCTTTCGAGAGCGGTGTCGAGGCTGTGATGCACGCGACCTGTGGCCGCAGCAGGTGTGTGGTTGTGGCCGAGGTCACCGTTTGGTGGCTTCATCGTCCCCTGGGGAGGTTTGAGGGTGAGCAGGGACGGTGCGAGCCTGGGCAATGGGGCATTAGTGCTTAGAGCATCCCCTTCCCAAGGGCTGCTTGCTTTCTGCAAGCCCAGATTTGTTCCCTTGCTGTCACAACAGAAGCTAGTATATTAACTTCCTAGGGCTTTTTGTGGTGATTAATTGAGACTGAAGATTGAATTGGGAGGGGGACCTGTGGGAGCAGAAGCGTGGCAGGAGAACACTTTATCTGTCAGCAGCTGCCGGCTCGCCTCTCTCTGTTGCAGAATAAAAGCTGACAGGAAAGCACGGTGCTCCACGGAGCTTTTACCTTTGCCGGGGCATACACTTTCATGAATGAATTAAGCCAAAGAATGGTTTGCAGTGTAGTTGTGTAGAGCCAGGCCTCCCTATCACACCAGCTCCCCTTAGGGGCCACCTCCTAACCGAGTGCCTTGTGGCCACGTGATGTTTTTAAGCAGTATCTGTTGGCAGTGAGCAGGAGGGCTGCCAAGGAGAAAATTCAGCCCCAGCCCAAACTCAAAGGCTCCCCTTTAAAGATGTATTAAGAGAAACCAAACAAAAACTACATCAAAAACTCACAGGACATAAAACTGACCCTGTGTGAAATCTTATGCTGACCCTCCTAATTTCTGGAAGAAATTAGGAATTTATGCTCCAAATTATGCCTCTTTTCAGAAAGCAGACTGCTGCAGCACCTCTCCGATAGTCTTGATCTAGCAAGCCAAATAATTGCCATGTAAACCTGCTGTCGTTCTTTGTTTTAAATAAAGGTTAGAACACTGTAGCTAAGCAATGCGAGGCGGTAGGCTTGCTAATCCACCAGATGCAGCTCTCTGGACGTTCTTGGTAATAAGGTGATTATTAATTATGCACAGCTTGCTGATCTGTGGGGGAGGCTTGGCTGCACAGCTGCAGTCCGAGTCTTTGGGCACAGATGCAAACAGTTTTCCTAGGGAGGCTGTTTGGGCATGATTTCAAATAGGCAAAGGTCCCTGTGAAGTCTCTTGGTCCTACAAGTAGCAGCGCTCCGGCTCTTGCTGCCCTGCAGATGCAGGGGCTGAGGCTGCTGGATCCATGTTGCTTGTTCCAGCTGAGCCCCTTCGCTTCACCTCTGTGTTTGAGGAGAGGACAGGCACAGTCTCGTCTGCCTTGGGTTTCCTCCACGTCCTCTCCTGAGGGGTGGTCCTCTCCCCAGCTGGCCCTGGAGCGGTGGGGATGGGTGCCCGTGGAGCCCTGCAGTGGGATGCTGTCTCTCTGGGTGGCATCGCAGGGGACAGATTTTTTTGGTAGCTCCACCTCAGCCAGGGTTTGGTCTCTGTACTAGCAAGTATCAACTGTTTCATCATAATTTATTTTTTTTTCTTGCAGGTGGGAACAGCGAGAGCTGCCTAATGGTAGGGTCTACTATGTAGACCATAACAACAAGACCACCACATGGGAGAGACCTCTTCCTCCAGGGTAAGGGGCTCTGGGGGCAGCTGGCATCTCAGATACTGAACTAACTCATTGTAGCAGATGCACGGGAGTCCGCATGAAAGTGGGGAAGGTGGCAGGAAGGTCTTTTCATTCCTAAAAAGAAATGGGGTGAGATGACCAAATGTTTACAGGCCTGAAAACACATGCTGTATCCTGAGAAAGGTCTTTTCAGCATTTGTAAAGAGGAAAAGGCCTTCCAGTCTGCTGCGTTTTGACCCTCTGTTAGAGGATTATTTTTTTTAAACAGTCCACAGAAATCACTGAACTCTTGAGCAGCAGTGCAACCACTTGTGGGCAGAGCAGAGGGGTGGCCTTTTGGGACGGGGTGCCAGCAAAGTCCCCCTGAGGACCAGGAGAAGGGAGAGGGTGGACCTCATGTCGCTTGGAAAAACAGATACTTCTGGATGAGGGCTGAGCTCCTGGTGAGCAGAAACAGGCACACTCAGTGTGCCCCAAACCCAGAGCTGGACCCTGGAATCTCTCAGAGGGGCCTCTTATGTTCTCAGCCATGTTGCGGTCCGCTTGTGCTCAAGAAGAGCTCAGCTCCATGAGACCTGCAAGAAGCACTCTGCAAAACTCATGTTGAGGAGGGCCATGCTTTCATTTCCAGGGGTAAACAGTCTTCAGGTCATAAAGGCTGTACACAGCCCTGGGGACCACATGCTTTCCAGAAGCTTGTTGAATTCTCGCCTCTTTGTGCTCCTAAAAGCAGAGAACTCGATACAGCCAAACTGTTGTTGTTCTCTAGACTGAGCTTGTTCAAGGCTGGAATGACTGAACTGTACTTTAACCACCAATGTAATGTGTGAAAATGAAATACAAACCCGTCCTGTTTTCCTCCACGGGAGCCTCCAGGTTTCTGTGGGCACACACTACCTCCAGTTAAGCTGTGCAACTGCTTTCTGATCCTGCAAGAGCTTGAAATCTGTCTGGTGTTAAAAGAGGGAGGCTGTTACCTGGAAAGATAGGTTTGGGAGTACCCCAGGTGTTCTCCTTCCCTCCCGCATCGGTCTCCAACCCAGTGCCTTGCCTCTGTCGGAGGTCAGGTCTCTTGGAGGAATGCTTACAGCATCCTGCTGAGAACTCTGCTAGTGTCTAGGCTTCATGTGCCCTTGCAGGGAGCTGCTTCAAGTCTTACTAGTCTTTTGTATTTCCTTCTGGTGGATCTTTGCCCAAAAGAGCCCCTTCAACTGTGAAACTGGTGGTTGTGCTGGAGCTGGGAAGGGAGCCCTCGTGTTAAAGGGTATCTTAGTCTTGTGAGAGGCTTCTTGTGAGAAGTGTCTGAAGTCAGCCCGTAGCATCAGAGCGAAATGAAACATCACGGTCTCCATAGCTGGACCCGTGGGCCCAGGCAGCTCTCAGGTCTTTCCCCCTTGGAGGACTATGAGCTGCTCTTCTCACCTGCGTTTCTGAGAGGCAGAACTTGACTACAAATCCTCTGCCGAGCCACTGCATGGGGAGCACGAGGGGAGCGTGGCAGCTGGGGAAGCGGCTCACAACTCCGTGCTCCTCTCAGTCAGGCTTTCAGCATGTTCTGGGGCAGCAGCTGGATATTCTCAAGCTGCTGCTGTGCATCCAGGGCGCCGGGGGCAGCCCTCGGACAAGGGCAACGGGAGGTTCCAGTGTGTACCACCGTGGTCTGTGCCTTCTGCTGTGCCTCCTGACCTCTCCAGGGTTTCTTTCTGCTGCCTTCACACCAGCGTTTATACTGAGCTGCCACACGGCAGCTGGAGGCACCTGCCAGCAGGACCTGCCGAGCTGTCCGAGGACACACAGCGACATCTTCCTCTGGTGTTCCCAGGTGGGAGAAACGCGTGGATCCTCGAGGCAGGTATTACTACGTGGACCACAACACCCGGACCACCACGTGGCAGCGCCCCACGGCCGAGTACGTCAGGAACTATGAGCAGTGGCAGTCCCAGCGAAACCAGCTCCAAGGAGCCATGCAGCAGTTCAGCCAAAGATTCCTGTACCAGGTGAGACACGGGAGTGTGGGGAGGCACTTGCTGGGCTGCATGGGGTCTGTCGTCTCGGCGAGTGCAGCAGAGCAGTGCTCGGATGGGAGAGCTCACAGGCTCCTCTGCTGCATGCAGAGAACCACATGGGAGTAACTTTCTTTTTATAAAACAGCTTGCACAGCCCCGAAGGGTGGTGGCACATGCCTTCAGCAGTCCGTCCCCAGTGTCCTTTCAGTGTCAGCGTGGCTAGGCCCATGCTTTCTCCCGTGGCTCCCATCAGCCGAGCCTGGCTGCTGACCCACGAGGCTTGCGGAACTTGCTGCGTGCTGTCAGAGCTGGGCATATGCTGAGGAAGCCGTGGGAGCCTGGTCTGTAGCGGGAGGGGAGGCTTTTGGGGGGCTGAGCTCATCCCTCACCAAGTCACCGCTGGGCTGAGGACAGCGTGGTTGGGTCCTGGGTGGCAGCAGGAGTCAGCAGCTGTAGCTGCAGGCTCAGGGTACAAGTGTGAGGTGGTGAGGGGCTGCAAGAGCCAGGGGACCGGAGAGCACAGGGAACGAGCACTGCTGGGCTTGGCGAGCTTCCTCCTGCTTTTTCTGCTTCCTCCCCTTGTTCCTGGCTTGGGCTGAGTCGCCGCGTTCCCTCGCTCGGGGAATGGTCTCTCGACAGCCCCGCAGAGCAGTAGCTCCTGGGCAGAGACCGCTCTTGTCCTGGCTTCACCTTTGCTGCTGGAGCTGGGACCTGGCTTCCAGTGGTGGCGAGCACCCTCTGATAACCAGGACGGTGCTGGTGGCCGTTGTGCTGCAGGGCGAGCAGCACTTGGGAAAGAGCTAGGCTGGAGCGTTTCCACCTCCCGGAGCAGCGATGTCCCAGTGCTCTCCGCCGTCAGCTGGCCCCGTGCCTCGCAGAGGCCGTGCCGCCGTGAAAAACACGGCTCTTGCCAGGCGGCAGGGAGGTCTGGAGGGGCAAGGTGCAGGGCAAAGGTGGGCAGAGCAGAGCGACCAACTTCTCATCGATGTTTAGCTCCTCTCGGAGAAAGCCGGGAGGTTGATGTGTCCCAGCAGCGCTGCTAGCGCTGGTGCGAGCTCTGTGCTCCAGCAAGGAGCTCGGATGCTCTCTGGGAGGGGGGTGCAGGCAGAGCAGTTGTGCAAAGTCCATCCTACGTGAGACACAACTGGGGCCGCTCCCCGGGGGTGCGGGAAGCTGCTCTGCCCCTCTCCTCCCCCTGCCCGTCTCTCCACCACCCCTTCCAAGCCTCGCAGTGGGAGCTGGACCACCGCAGCTTTGCAGCCCGCTGCCTGCCCGTGCTCCTCGGCACCCCGTTCGCAGGACCGCTGCGGACGGGTACGCGGGAGGGGGCTTCCACTGGAGGCCAAACTGGGCTCCGGGCCTGTCGCTCGCTCCCATCTTTGCCAGCGCCAGCCTTGGAGCTGCTCCAGTGCTGCGCGACTCACCCTGGCTGGGCTCCGCAGAGTGCAGAGGGAGGGACTCGCGCTCCAAATTTAGCCTGATGAAACGATTGTACTTTTTGTTTCGAGCTCCCCGCTGCCAGCGGTGATGACTCCTGCTCTGCCTCCTTCCCCGTGGGGGCTTTCTGCTTTGCTTTGCCTTGCCCTCTCGTCTCCAGCATCCGCCTGCCCTCCTTGCCGGGAGAGGACGGTGGGGAGGTGATGACAGCACTGCAGCCCTGGACGATGCAGAGCCCTCTCCACGCAGCCCCGCAGCTCGGGGGGGCCGGGGTGCAGCCAGGGACCGCTCTGCCTGCAGGTGCCTTGGTGCTGCAGGGCTCCCTGGGCTGTGCCCTGCACGCAGCATCCCTTGCACCAAGGGGTCTTGCCGGCGCGAAGAGCCAGCTTGTTCCCCGGGGGCTGCGGAGAGCTGCGGGAGGGGGACCTCTGCCCCAGGCTCTTGTGTCGCTGCCCTGTTAGTTTTAATTAGTTATCTGTAGGTCACAGTGAGGTGATACCTCTGGACATGACTCACTGCATCTCTGTCCAGCCTGTCTGGGCAGGGAGGAGCAGAGACTCCGAGGCACGCCGTGCCGGACTGGCCGCTGCCCGGGCAATGCCTCCCGTGCCCCGTCCTGGCACATGGGGGTCAGGTACACGAGACGAAGCTCGGAGAGGCACGGGCTGTGCCAGCCCCGTCCCCGACTTGCCCCCGGACGTCCCCGGGGTGCTGGGCTGCCGTGGGGCACCCCGAGTGATGGTGTCTGTCTCAGAGTGGGGTTCGCGGGCTGTTCGCGGGCAGGAGGGACGGGTCTGGCCGTGGGTGGCATTTCCTGAGCCCAGGCCGAGTCCGACCCCCAGCCCAGTGCGGAGGGCTGGGACGCCGGCCCCTCTCCAGCAGCAGCTGGGTTTCAGGAGGTGCAATGAGAACGCCTTTTCGGTAACAACACGTTTCTTATTTAACCGTCAAAAGCACTCGCAGGCCACCTCCTCCCCTGAACCCCCAACTGTCGGGGCTGCGCCTCCATCCCCAGGGACCTCCAGCGGAGCTGGAGACTGGGGGGGGGCTCACGCACGCAGGGGCGGCCGGCCAGCCCGCTCCCCTTCTCCCGGGGCATCCCACGGTTCAGGCTGGGTGACGGCCATCGGCTCTGCCCACCCTGGGGAGGAAGAAGAAGAAGAAGAAAGGTGCTTTGTGCGGTGGCCCCCAACCTGCTTGGGGGGGTGGCGGGGTGCGGAGCCGCCCGTCTGCGTGGGATGAATGCGGCCTCAGTGCGAGCGCATCCCTCGCCCAGCGCCCTGCCCGGGGAGGAGGGGGCCGCTGGCCCGCCAGGAAGCGCTGGGCGTGGACAGGGCTTGTGGGAATGATTTCATTGGAAAGGCCTGCGATATTTTTTCCCCTCTTGTGTGTGGTTCTTGGAGGAGGCTGGAGGTGTATCTGGTGGGGACAGCCGGCGGCAGCCGAGCAGCCGCGCACATCTGGACCCCGCCGAGCCGTCCCGCTCCCCTCCGTGCGGCACAGCCCCTGCCGCCCCCTTGGCTGCCCCAGCCTCTGTTTAGTTTGTGCTTTTTTTTTTTTTTTTTTTTTTAGTTCTCTGGGAGCTGCGGGCCAAGGGGAGGCGAGTGGGAGTGGGGGCTGCACAGCTCACCTCCACACTCTACTCTTCCCAGGCGTCCCTGCCCTGGTTTTTATTTTGTGTTTTTGCCCTCTCTGTTGTCTCTAGTCGTCCGGCGCCCCATCCGACAATGATCCTCTCGGTCCCCTTCCTCCTGGCTGGGGTAAGTACTGAGCCATCTCACCTGCCCGCCGCTGCGCTCGCCGGACAGCCCCAATGGGGACGCTCCTCCGTCACCCGGAGCGGGACCCTGCCCGCCCCATGGGGAGGACTGTGCTGTCAGCAGCTCCTTTGCTTCCATCCCTGGCATTAATGGGGAATGGTGGCTGGGGAGCCAGCGTTCCCCATGCGCTGCTGCATGTGGGGCTGAGTCTGCCTGTGATTAGCACGATCTCTGATTTGAAATCCAGCTTTTTTTCCTTTTTTTTTTTCCCCTTTTCCTGGAGGAGTTCCCAGTCTCTCTCAGCTGCTGAATGCAGAAGTGCTTGTGGTTGTTCTTTGGACGGGGGGAGAGGTTGGGGATCCAACTCCTCGCTCATCCCCAGACCCTTCCTCTGCTGAGCAGGGATCCATCCCGCTGCCGTGCGTGCCTCCCGGGATGCTCTGCCCCAGTCCGCAGCGGGGCTGGGAGCTGGCAGGAGCGGGGCTGGCTGTCCCGGCCCCATGGCCCAAGCATCGTGTGCTGGGACGTTTTGAAAGGTCCCTGTGCCATCCTCAGGGCAGGGAGGTCCCCCTCCATGGCGAGAGCATCCCTGGAGAGGGCAGGCTGGGAAGCTCGTGGGTGCAGACGGGCTGTGCTGTGCCAGGCGGGGTGGGCAGGAGAGGGGTTAAAACTGCAGGGAGATTGGAGCAGGGCAGAGGGGCCCCAGGCTGCTAAGGGGGTCTTCAAGGGCAGGGTCTCGATGGGGACGATGCTGGAGCCTTTGCAGCTGCACTGGGTGGCCCAACTCCTGCATCAGCGAGGAGAGGGGCCCCAACCCCAGCGTCAGACTGGGGCAGACCATGTGGGAGGCACGGTTCTGCGCGGGGCTGAGCACCCTGGGGTGGCGATCCCCAGGATGGATGGGGTCCCCAGGATGGACGCGGTCCCGGGTCATCGTAACGCGGGGTCTTCCAGAGCCACCGCGTGGGGGCTGCTTCCTGCGGTCCAGGAGCGAGACGGAGCGAGGGGGGCCGCGGTGGCCGGGAGGTGACAGGGGAGCGTGCGTGCAGGGCGTCCCGGCCGGCATGGAGCAGGGCCGTGCGTGGGGGGGAGTGACGCAGGCACGTGGAGGGAGGAGGTGTGTTGCGTGTGGGGCACACGTGTTGGTGGGGAGGCGGCGAGCGTGCGTGGGAGCACGTGGCGGGGGGGGCGGCTGGCGAGAGGCAGAGCGGCGTTGGCGGGCGCGCAGGCGGGACGAGATGGGGTGCACGGGGTGGGCGCGGGTGCCCCGGGGGCTGACGGGGTGGAGAGCGGGTGCGGGGTCCCCACTTGGACCGGGGCATGGTGGTGCCCAGCCACAGCTGGGAAGCTCTTGCCGTTCGGAGCATGCAAATAGTGTCGGGAGGGTGCGTTGGGAAGGGGGTACTCGGGGAAGCGTGTGGAGGCGGCCAGCACAAGACGGGGGTCGAGCAGCGGTGCTGGTGTGAGTGGCGTGGGTGTTTTATGTCTGCGTGCGGTAGGAGGAGGGCTATGCGTGCGCACACATGTGTACGCGTGTGCAGCACACGCTGGGAGCGTGAGCTCTGCACCAGCAGCAGGGCCACGCAGGGAGTTCGGATGCATTTGGGAAAGTACCCGAGGATCTGCCTGGAGGGATGCTGCACTTGCAGAGCGCTGCGTGTCCGAGGCGGACGCATGTGCCATCTGCCCAGCGAGGTGTGTGGCCGAGCACACCTCTTGTCCCAGCCTGGCAGCATGTTGGCAGGGCCCGACTCGGCTGTGGCATCTCCCAGTGTGCTGGCCCTGGGGGCACTGGAGAAAGCTGGCCTTCCCTGGAGGTGCGCCAGCTTGTGCGTGTAGAAGAAACGTAGGGTTTTTTTATACTGCCTTTTCCAAATGAGCCGGGGCAGCGCCAGCAGGGAGGTGGGACGGGGGAACCGACAAACTTCTCACGAGCTGGGAAGAGGAGGGCTGTTCCCGGGACTGCGGGTCAGCGCTGGCCAGGGCACTCCAGCTAACGCTTCCTCTCCCTTTTCTCTTAGAGAAGAGACAGGACAATGGGCGAGTGTATTACGTGAACCACAACACACGGACCACCCAGTGGGAAGACCCTCGCACGCAGGGGTAGGCAGCCTGCGGGGAGAGCAGGGAGGATGCTTGTGGTTTCGGAAGGTCTGTGCCATGGGCTACTGAATGCTGAGAGCTGGCCATGCCAGGGGATCGAGCCCCGAGATGGTCCTGCAAGCTGCAGTGCTGGGGAGGTGAAAACACTGAGAGCTGCAGGCAGCGCTGGAGGCCGGGGGGATTGGGCATTGCGGGGCAGCTATCCGGCTTGTGGGAGCTGAGGGTAGAGGTGAGGAAATCCCTATGACTGAGGGCAGGCGATGAGGAAGACTGCAGGGCTTTCTGGGCAGAAAGAGGTGTTTTCTTCTCACCCTGTCACCTTCCCGCAGGGGTCTGCTCGGGCTCCCAAGAGCTCAGGGTTGCGGCTCTCCAGAGACCTGCCCAGGTCTCCCCCGAGACCACCTCTCCTGCAGACAGAGAGCAAAGCCGTAGCTTTTGCTGGTCCTGGCTGTGACCAAGCGTGCAGCGCAGGCAGGGCTCCTGTCTCAGGGCACAGGCGGATGCTTGCCCACCCTGTACTATAAATCCTTCCTTTTGCCTGGCACGCAGCTGCAAATTGAAGGTGGTCCCCAAGGGTAGCAATTTGGAGGGCCGCGGTTCAGGATGAGAGATGTCCAAGGTGCCTGCCCAGTGACCCCTTCCTTGTCGGCAGGATGATCCAGGAGCCGCCGCTGCCGCCCGGCTGGGAGATGAAGTACACGAACGAGGGCGTGCGCTACTTTGTGGACCACAACACTCGCACCACCACCTTCAAGGACCCGCGCCCTGGATTCGAGTCTGGGTAAGCGCTTTTGGGCTGGGGTCCTCACCGTGCGGCCGGGCTGAACGCTGGGAGCTGGGACTCGAGCTGCCTGTCGCAGCTCGCACCTTCCTGTGGGGAGGCGGGTCGGCTTTGTTGCAAAGACACCGAGCAGCGGATTTAGGGCCTCACATTTGGCTCTGACGGAGGTGGGCTGCGCCCCAGAGATCTTCCTCCTGCCTGGCAGGCGATGAGGCTGCTGGGGCCGGGCAGCTCACACCTGGACAGGCAGGGATGCTGAGCTAAGCCCCGGGCTGTTTTTGCAGGAGCAAACAGGGTGGCTCCCCGGGGGCGTATGACCGGAGCTTTCGCTGGAAGTACCACCAGTTCCGCTTCCTCTGCCACGTGAGTAGAGCGGCTGGAAGTCCCCAGCAGCTCGGGAGCTGCTGAGCCTCAGGGCTGGATGGGTGCGTGGACAGCCTGACCCCATGGGCAGGCGTGGGCGAGGAGAGCCGCTGTGCCAGCCTGCACAAAGCCTCGTGTCTCTCCTTGCTCGTAGTCAAACGCGTTGCCCAGCCACGTGAAGATCAGCGTTTCGCGACAGACGCTCTTTGAGGACTCCTTCCAGCAGGTGAGGAGGTGCCAGGGCCACAGAGCCCGGGGAGGTGCGGAGGCGGCCCTTGCGCCGGCCCACGGTGACGCTTCCCCTTGCTTTTCCCCAGATCATGAACATGAAGCCGTACGACTTGCGGCGTCGCCTGTACATCATCATGCGAGGAGAGGAGGGCCTGGACTACGGTGGCATCGCTAGGTGAGTGCTGGCATGCTGGACCGCATGCCTGCTGCTGGACAGGGCTGTGCCCTGCCTGCAGTGTGAATCCCTAACGGGCAGTGCAGGCAGGGGAGTCTGTCCGGCAGCTGCACTCGGGGTCCTTAGCCTTTCTGCAGTGCCTGCTTGGGCAGAGGAGCCCAGGGGTGTTCGAAGGGGAAGCAATGTGAGTTTTAGGAATGGTGGAACACCCTGAAAGCATCGCACCAGCCTGTTGCTGGCACAGAGAAGGCTGGGGGACCTGGCTGGGGCTCTCCTGCCACCCCTGGGGTGTGGGGGCAGTGGGTTGAGCGGCCTCTTTTCCCTGCAGCCCACCCTCGCAGCCAACAGGCTCTGGTGTTTCCTGGGACTGTCGGTGTGCGCGGAGGCAGACGTGGGGTGATGCAGTTGTTGCAGCAGCTGCCTGCCCCAAGGATGGTGTTACCAGAGTGTGGGCTGCGTCTTGGCTGGAGGGGGGGGTCCTGCGTCCCCACGAGCCACCGCTGGCTCGCTCGGGGCATCTGCCTTGGTGCTGGGCTAACGCTTCCCCCTGCCTGCCTGCCGCCCTGGCATTCGTGCTGCCGTGCTCTCGCCCGCTCCTCCTTTGTGGTGCCGCTGCCCCCAGCTCTGGTGCAGGGGATCCTGCTCTCCGCCTCTCTCTGTGTCCTGCCAGTGGTTTTACCCTATGGTAGGTTACGTCATGCTGTTCTACCACAGGGTAGAACCACGGACGGGATGCCGGGGCTGCCTCTGCGTCCGAGGACTCCCGTCTCCCTGTGCGACTGGGGGAAGCAAAGCCAGGACGGTACCCGTCCCGTGCTGCTTTGGGCTCGGGATGGGGGTCCCGCGGGGAGCCTGTGCGGGGAGGCTCAGGGTGTGTGTGCACAACAGTGTGTGTGCGTGTGTGTGTACGTGTACGACAGCCTGGGTGGGACTGAGCCGTGTGATGCCTGCCGGGATCCCCGGTGCTCTGAGCGGGGCCTCTGGCAAACCAGGGTGTTTCTTGCCGGCGTCTCCAGAAGCCCTTCACAAACCACACACGGCACCTCTGGGGCGGAGGACACCCTCGCCAAGTCACACCAGGGCCCAACGCTTGCGCCGGCACCCTGAGGAGACGGGCACCTGGTTTGTGCGGGGTGTGCTGTGGAGGAGCATGGCTGTCCCCTCCGCCGGGGCGCAGCCCCCGGGCACCCCGGCTCCTTGAGCCGCTCATCACCCCGATCCCCTTTCCTCTCGCCCCAGGGAGTGGTTCTTCCTCCTGTCCCACGAGGTGCTCAACCCCATGTACTGCCTCTTCGAGTACGCTGGCAAGAACAACTACTGCCTGCAGATCAACCCTGCCTCCTCCATCAACCCCGACCACCTCACGTACTTTCGCTTCATCGGCCGCTTCATCGCCATGGTAAGAGCCTGGGGAGGTGATGGGAGACGAGATTCTTCGTTCGTGTTCCCCTCCACAGAGCAGGGGCCTTGCAGGGGACGGGGGTGCTCAGCGAGGCGAGGGGCAGCTCTGCGTCCCATGGCTGTCCCCAGCTTGGCACTGTTGCCCTCCTTAAGCCCCGTCTCGCTCCGGCGTGGGTCCGTGGAGGGGATGCTGTGGGGAAGGCTACGGGGTGATGCATTTTAGATCCAGAGGATGGCCGTGGGGCTGGAGGGGACCTGGTTTCCCAGGGGCTGTGTGGTGGGGATGGCTCCAGGTCTTTGGCTGCCACCCCAGGTGCTGTCGGGTCTGCAGCTCCGGGGACTATTTTTAGCCCCAGCAGTGTGAGATTTTCCAGCTGCCCAAGCCCCAGAGCGGCTCCTCCCGTTTGTCTCGCATTCCCCAAGGCCAACGTGCTGCAAGTCGCCTAGCCCTGGGCTGGCAGCGGGGCTGGCAGGGGCTCCCCGAGCCTGGGGAAGGGTCCCCGGCCCCTGGCCCTGCGAGGTGTGCGCGGGAGGTGGCTGCGTGCTGCTCAGGTCCCTGCTCTGTCCTGCCCTGCCCTGCCCTGCGCGTTGCAGGATACCAATAAAACCCCAGACTATTACTCACCGCTGGGCTGTTCTAGACAAGCGTCTGCATTATTTTTGGCTGCCTTTGCCTTGGGGCTCCTGGAAGCCAGGGATTCAGGGAAGCCGCAGCACAGCTCTGTTTAAACAAGTGCTCTTAATAGAGCTGTGAGGGGAGAAGGAGACGCGGTGGAATTCGCAGTGGGGAGGGGAGAGGGGCTGCGAGCACACCCGCACCGGTCGGGCCGCCCCTGGGCAGCGCTGTCGGGGGCAGCCCGCTCCTCCCCACCACGTTTGCCAGCCGGGAGCGAATGCCGCAGCTCTGGGACCCCGGCAGCGATTCCCTTTTGCCCTGCGGCTGCCCCAGTGGGGCAGGACTGTCTCGCCCCGCGGGTCTGTCCTGGGGTCCCCCGTGACCTGGCGTCACCTCCCCGCCGCAGGCTCTGTATCACGGGAAATTCATCGATACCGGCTTCACGCTGCCCTTCTACAAGCGGATGCTAAACAAGCGGCCCACACTGAAGGACCTGGAATCCATCGACCCCGAGTTTTACAACTCCATCGTCTGGACCAAGTGAGTGCCCCGCGCTGCCTCCTGACCTGAGCCTGTCCTGCCGTGGGGGAAGCAGCGTTCCTCCCCACGGCCCCTCGCTGCTGCCGGGTGCGTCTGTCAGAAATCACATCTCGGTGTCCTCCCGCAGGGAGAACAGCCTGGAGGAGTGCGGCCTGGAGTTGTACTTCATCCAGGACATGGAGATCCTGGGCAAGGTGACCACCCACGAGCTGAAGGAGGGTGGTGAGAGCATCCGGGTGACGGAGGAGAACAAGGAGGAGTACATCATGTAAGTGGCCGTGCTGAGGCCCCCGCCTGGTGCCTACCCCCACCAGCTGCAGGGCAGTTCTGGGGTGGGAACGTGGGGCTTGGGACGTGGCCGCTTCCCCGGGCTACGTGGCCTGTGACAAGTATGGGCTGGCGCGGTCGGCCGAGCTCCGCTGCGGTCTGGCTTGCTGCTGGCTGGGCAGTTGCCAGTACTTTCAGGAAAGAGGAGAGGGGAGAGAGGGTGAGACTTCTCTCCCTGTCCCGTGGCTGCTCACCCTGCCCATCCGCCGCTGGGCTGGCTGGGGGCTGCCAGGGCCATCTCCTGCTGACGGTAGGCTCTGGCCAGGGAACGTGGTTTGCACCCCTCGACCTCCTGACGGCTGCTGGTCTGTGCTCAGGGCTGTCTGCCGTCCTCAGGTTCAGAGGTGGAGAGAGAAACCTGCTCATGGGAACTGAGGGGAGCCCTGGTGATTTGCAGGAGCCCCTCTCCCCCTCCCCACGCAACCCTGCGGTTCCCGGGGCCGTCCCCGCTGGCGGGAGGGACAGTGGGGGTTCCCCGTGCCGGGCCAGCGGTGCTGGCTGCCTGCCGACCACCGTCTGCCTTCCCAGGCTGCTGACGGACTGGAGGTTCACGCGGGGTGTGGAGGAGCAGACCAAGGCTTTCCTGGATGGCTTCAACGAGGTGGTGCCGCTGGAGTGGCTGCGGTACTTCGACGAGAAGGAGCTGGAGGTGAGCTGGCGCCTTTGCTGGTATGGGGAAGCGGAGATACTGGTGCTTCCCACCCCGCTGCGGGCTGCCCCGGGAATGGCACGTGGTGACGGCAGAGCGCACAAGCTCCGCTCGCGCCCTCTGCCCCTCGGCTCTGCTGACGGGGGTACCCCCTCCCCAGGTGGTCAGGTCTGCAGGGTGGCTCATTGGGTCCATTAGCAAGAAAATGTCTTCTTGGAGGCGAGGAATTCCTCCCAGACGCCTCTATTGCCCAGTGCTGGAGCCTGTGCCTTGTGAAGCCCAGCACCGGAGGAGTCAGTGCTCCAAAGCATGGGTGCAGGGTCCTGTTTCGATCCCCCTGCTGACTATCCCCTGTCCCCTGTTCCCAGCTGATGCTCTGCGGCATGCAGGAGATCGACATGAACGACTGGCAGAAGAATACCATCTACCGGCACTATACCAAGAACAGCAAACAGATCCAGTGGTTCTGGCAGGTCAGTCCTAGCGCCGGCAGCACCTCCGACTCACTCCCCAGCCCTGGGATCGTCCCCTGCCTGAGGCCTGGGGCAGGCAGGGCTGGCCTGGAGCAGGCAGCCTCGCAGGCTGTCAGGAAGAACGAAATACAACCACGAGCACATGTGCAGCAAGCAGCATGTGGCCACGGCTGGCAGAGGCCCCAGCGCCGCCAGCGAGGACAGCAGGCAGCACTTAGTGGTCAGCATGCTTCTAGCAATAGCTGCTGCTCTTGGGCAGGACGATGGAAGGGGGGGATGTTAGCAGAGCTGCTCCGTGCTGGCCAGGAGAGAAGGGGGTCCAGGAGGGCAAGGCTGGGCAGAGCTGCTCCCCGCAGAGCCCTTGGGATGCGCTCCTCCCCGAGGATGCAGGACTAGAGGCGAGGGCTGGACCACGTGCCTGGTGTGCTGCACCGCGCCGGATTGTGTCCAAACCTGTCCGGGCTGTGGGCTTGGGGGTGATGGGGATCCCACTCTCCTGCTGTGTTCTTGTCGTAGGTCGTTAAAGAGATGGACAATGAGAAGAGGATCCGGCTGTTGCAGTTTGTGACGGGGACCTGCCGCCTGCCCGTCGGAGGGTTTGCAGAGCTCATCGGTGCGTGTTCCCAGGCGCTCGGCTTGGGTGGGGGGTCCCAGGGAGGTGAGCGGGGGCAGTGGCCGTGCGCGGGGGCTGGCAGGTGGGACCTGGCTGTCCATGTCTCCATCACAGAGTGCAAGGCAGCCCGCAGCACATGAGCAGTGAAGCAGCTGTGACGCCTGAGCACGGTGATTTAATCCGGTGGCGTGCCATACCCAGACAAATTCTTTAGCCATGAACTGTGCCGCCACAGTTCACTTTGTCAGTCCAGCTTGTAGTCCCATTTTGAATGAGATTGGATTTTTGATGTAATTTTGATTCTTTTGTGAGACAAACCCCCTTTTCCAGAAAACCACAGTGTGGCATTATTCTGCTCTCATCGTTTAATTTGCTACTTTTTGGGGCCTGTACCAGCCTTTCCCTTACTTTCCTGGAATTGGTGTCAAGCTAACCAGCTAACTTAGGCCACTCGTTTATTCTTGCTGGCATATTAGCCTTTTTTCCAGCCTCCTGGAACCTCTCCAGCACTCACAATCTGTTAAAAAGTGACCTCAGTGACAGACTTTCTGAGCCAGGTCCTTTAAAACTCTTGGATGGGCTCGCTCAATCCTGCGGGTCTACGGATAAATAACGTTTTAGCACTTGCTATTTAACCATCCTGCTTAGAAGCCATGCTATTATCTCTCCATGACCTGTGAATAGGCTTTTCAGCTTTCTCCTTTCTTGTTTTTTGCACATCCTCTCTGCAAGGGGGTCAGAACAGGCAGCGATTGCTGGTATGGATTTATGCCCCGATGTGTCTGTAGGATCATAAGGGCGTGTGACGGTGCGATCTGCTGGCTAGCGGTGTGTTGGAGGGTTTTCTTTTTCAGCTCCTGGTGATGTAATGAGATTTGCTGTGCTCATAATTAACAGGCAGCAACGGGCCCCAGAAATTCTGCATCGATAAAGTTGGCAAAGAGACGTGGCTGCCTCGGAGCCATACATGGTAAGTCGTTTCTCCTTGTCCCTGTTAGGAGCATGTGGGGACAGCCGCAAGCAGCCTCAGCAGGGCTGCACGGGGCCCCGGGCGCCCTCCATCCCCTCCACCGTATTCCCATGGGATGTAACTCCCGTTCTGGCCGTGCATCTTGCCACAGCCTCTGTGCACGGCTGAGGCCAGAGGGGACCCCGCAGCGGGGAGGAGAATTGGGATCGCGGCACTATTCACAGCCTCTGCTGTCTCTCCAGCTTCAACCGTCTGGATCTCCCTCCCTACAAGAGCTATGAACAGCTGAAGGAGAAGCTGCTTTATGCGATTGAGGAGACGGAAGGATTTGGACAGGAGTGACGGAGCTTTGGTGCTTTCCCGGAGCGGGGAGGGCCCTGGAGCGCTGCCGGCTGCGAGGTCCTGCCTGCCGGCGCCCGCGGAGCCCAGCGCCGAGCCCTCTCTGCGGGATGGTGCGCGGGCAGCTGCGGACGCTGTTGCTCTTGTTCCCGTGTGAGATCTGCACTAACGCAGCCCTGGGGGAAACGGGTCTGCGTTTCCTTCCCCAGACAAAATTTGAGGTGTGGCGGGGAGGTGGATGCAAAAGCCTGGCTCCGCTCAGCTCGTGAGGGGCGCGGGCTGGCGCAGAGGGGACGGGGCGAAGCCCTGGGCTTTGGCAAGCAGCGCGCGGTGCACTGAGGCTCCCCGGTCCCCCCTCGCAGACACAGTTAAACGAGATCTGGTTTCGGCACAGGCTATTTTTCCCCCTAGTGTTTTTTGCCTTTTCGTGGCATTTTAATACATGCAGGTGAGGAGGGGAAAGGAAACGGCTCTTGAACCAACTCTCAGGTCATATTTGGGCCCTATCCTGCACCCAGCAAAGGTAACGGGGAACCCCTGGTCGCTGCTGCGGCCGATGCATCGCACGAGGGCCAGGACGGCCCCTTCCTGCGCCAGACCCGTGGCCACCCAGACACAGGGCTTGGCCGACCATGTCTGTTGCGTGTTTTGATTTGCAAGCGTGTGGCCCCTGTGCAGGTATATTTAATAGTTAAGTGGTGTGTTGCTCAGAGCTGGTGCTGCACAGCAGCCCCAGGGGCTCCGGTCACGTTCCTGGTACATCTGGCCTTTGCTTGGTTCGTGGATTTGGCCCAAACTCCCTGTGTTTCCTCTGTTGCTGGCCGGGCTGGTGGCAGGAGCTCCTGGAGCTGCAGGGGAGGGCAGGATCAGGCCTCTGCCCCTTGCCTGGATGCCACCTCCGCTACTGTCCCTGCTCCGCCTGCCCCTGGTGTGCACGGGGGAGACGGACCCATACGAGGGTTGGTATACATAGCTGTACATAAAGGAAGTCTATGGATACAAGACACTGCAATAGCTTTTGACTGGTAACCAGATAGTTTTGTACTGCACCATCCTGCCTCAGCGATGCCGACTTCTTGTGCAATAAACAATAAGCAGCTGCCGAGGTCTGTGTCCCTGGTCGGTGTGTCGCACGGGGGGACAGCCTGGTGCAAGGCCTGGGGCATCTTGGCGGGGACTTGGCCAAAGGGCTGTGGTGGGTGCCCAGAGCTCGTTAGCGGGATCATAAGTAATATGTATTTTTTTCCATTTACACACTGCGCAGGAGGGTCAATGCCTGCCTTCACCCAACCTATAATCACGTTTGGCTAAAAATGTCTCCAGGATGCTTTGTCAGAGCAGGAGCTGCCTCCCTGTGCCACTGTGTGAAACCAGAGCGGTATTGGTGGAACAAAATCAGGTGCATGAGGCCAATGGCCACAGGCTGGTGGTGTTTAGTAAAACAAAATCCAACAAAAGCGGAACTAAACCAACCCACTAGTCACATCACTGGGGGACAGCCTGCATCCAGTAATTTTGCTGTGACTTTGCTTTTCAGCAGCTGCCTTGGCTGGTTGGTTCTTTGTGTGGGTTTGGGTTTTGTTGTTTGGTATTCTTGGTTTTTTTCTTTTTTAATAGTCTGTACTTGCACTGTGCTGTGGGAGACCCTTGCCAAGCATGGCACAGCCGGTGCCAGCCCAATTGCAGAAGAAATGCTTCAATCTTTGTGGGCACCATCATGCTGATGCAGCGCTTGTGCCTACCTGAAGCCCTGGGTGCTGCTCATGCCCTGGTCTGGGAGGTGACAGGGGCACTGGTGGCATCTTATGCCTGGGAAAGGCATGTCTCCCTCTGCCCCATCTCCTAGGAGATGCTGCAGCACATGTTCATCTTGCCCTTTGGCCCAGAAGGACAGAGCACAGTGTCTGTGCAGCGCTGACAGCCCAGGTGCCTCCCCAGGTGGGCAGCAAAGCTGGTTCCTTCGCTGGCACAGAGCTGTGGAAGCTGTAACAGCAGCGACGTGCTACCTGCATGACAGACGGGACAAGGTGCCTAGGGCCCGTGCAGATAGGAAGCAGATTAAATACACAGATAGCTATGTTGCATGAAATTAGCTAATTGTAATGAATTAGTCCAGAAAACTGCAAATACATATGCATACCACAAGCCTGATATGGTAATGGCCCTGACAGCTTATGGGAGGAAAGGAAGATGTTCTTCACAGCATGGTAGCACCACACACAACCTCCCCTCATCACCAGAGCAGGATCCCAGCTTCTCTCCCCCACTGTGTTTCCATCCCTGCAGAGCATCACATGAGCCAGGAGTATAGTTTTTTACTTTTTTTTTTTTTTTTTAAATGTCAGGTAACAAAACAGCCAACCCCAATCTTGTCCCTGGCCAGCTACAAAGGATAGCAAAGAAAAAAAAAAAATTGTACTAGCCCAGCACAAGGTATAGCTGGAAGAAAACAGCCAGCAGTAGCAACAGCCTCTTTGCTAGTCACTCCATGGTGCTTCCAGAACTTGGCACCTCCTCCTCACCTCAAAAATGAATTGATGCCAACAACTCAGGTCTCACACAGTAGTGAAAACTCAGTGACAGGTAAGACAAGTACCTTGAATGAAGGCTAACACAGTATGTGGCAGAAATCCTCAGCTGTTGGACTAAAAAAGTCCTTAAAGGCACACTGGAGGAAGGAAGAGTGGTGTGCTTAAAAAAAAAAAAAAAAATTTTCCTCCTGGCTTTTACCCTTTCCCTGTCCAGTGCTGAGACCCAAACCACCAGCCCTGCCCTACAGTAACTGCCTGCTCATTGCAACAGCTGCCAGTCTGAAAAGATCTATCCAGCCACATTACCATGAACACAAAAAGCAGATACCAAAGTAGAAAAATGCAGGGCCGTGACCATTTCAACAAGATAAAAGAACCCAGCCTCAAAGTGATTTAGTTTACAAGATTTTTAATTTACAAATAAAAAAACTACACATTTTACTTTTTCTCCTTTTTCTCCTCTTTCTTGACATCACTCTTTTCCTTGTCTTTCTCCTTCTCATCTTTTCTCTCCTTTTTACTTTCTTCTTTTTCCTGTCCTTCTTTCTTCTCTGCATCCCTGTTGGCAATCTTGTTGTTAATGAGGTTGTGCAGGGCAACCACGGAACGGATAAGAGAAGCCAGATAAACCACCACCATCTGGTCATTGGTCTTCAGATAAAAGGCCTTGACGAACTCTTGCAGATTGACGTCTGGTAACAGGTTGAAGACATCCTGAAGGTGGTAGATGATCTGGTGATTGATGGGGAGTTTGCCCATGGCTACTTTCTCTAGGTAGCTCCTGATGTCCAGAAGCTTGGAGTTCAGTCCCTTCAAGCCATGGACCTGATTCGTGATCCGCTGGGACAGAGTGCCCACCGTTGTATCCTTGATATCTCTGAAACACCCACAACAGAAAGAATCAGCATTGGAATGTTACTTTGCATTCTCATTAACAGCTGGGCATATTTGCTTAAGAGATCTTTCCAGCTTATAAAGAAAAGCAGTCTGAAGCACAGCTGGAATACAACTGAAATGAATGCTTCAAGTCAAGGAATGAGAATGAACCGATGTACGTTACAAAGTATATCTAAAATAGATCATTGTTGTATCCTGTGGTGCGCATACGTTCTCTTTGGAATAATATCTGTAACACCAGTTAGAGGGATAGAGAGAAATAAACAACAGGATTTCAGACTGGTGAAAAGGCAATGTGGTTTGTATAGGGCAACTGCTCTCTTTTTTCTGACTGGAGAGCTACAGATCCATCAGCAACATTCCCATTCAGTCCTGCTGTGAGGTACACAGCAGCTGGAGACGGTTCCAAACGATGCTATATTCCGCAGCTTTGATAGAATGAATATGTAGTTTTCATCATCTCATCAGTGGGCAGTCACACTTTTCACTAGCAATGAGTGAATATGCCAAGCAACACTGCTAAATGAATACGCTCCTAGAATTTAAGTAGAGTGTTTAACGAGATCCGCATTTCCTCCAGGAAGCTGGCACTGGGAGATGCCAGATGGATCGCGTTCGCTGCTATGCACGTCTCGTAAGAATGCTTTCACGTTAAAGATGCTTACCGTAGCAAGTGTTCAACACCCACTTCCTCTGCCTCCTCTGCTCCAATCTCGCTAGTCACATGTTCAAATGTCTTGGAGGTTGGAGTGCCATCCTTCGAGGTGCAAGGATACAGGAGACATGGTCAGACTGAGCACAGAGCTGACTGCAGGTACAAAGGGGCACGCTAACTAGCCAGTACGGATGTCTCACATGCCAACAGTGGGGCAACTAGCACCATGTCGCAGTGTTAAGATTAACTGATGCCTGTTTCCAGGACCAGGAAGAGGCAATGGGGCAAATTATGGCAAAACAGAGTATCGGGGGACTGAAGTACAGAGATAAGGGGAGAAGTTTGTAAGTAAAACACAATGCCTTTTAAAACCACAGAATTTTAGACAGAGTATGAGAGGCTGTATTAATGAAACAAGCAAAATAGTTATATACAGTCCAAAAGAAATCAAGAGAGGAAAGGCTCTAGTTGGATTTTTCTTGATTTAATTAGTGTTACCAACTGTCACAAGCCCAGAGTTGCTAGCAATTTCTTCTTTCTCGCCCTCTGTGTAATTTTCAATTACTGTATTTTGCTGGTCTAGGTACTGGTGGGTAAAACAGAGAGTCTCACTAAATATCATAATTATTTCTTTTGCAATACAACCTTATTACATTTTGGGATACCTTTGGCCATCCTGATATTTGCTCTCAGCCAGTTTGAAGCATGTATGCAGTTCCAGATAAAAAAAAATACTAATATGCAGCAATCACATTAAAATTTTAACTTATACACTGGATATTAAGGAAGATGTTTAAAAGATTCACAGGCTAAATTTCTAGGAATAAGTTTTACCCATGTGTTTTGAAAACCATTACCTGGACCATTATACATCTGTAAATAGAAAGCACCACCGGGACTATTGTGAATTCACAAAACTAAGAACAAATCCTACAGCTATAAGATCTACAATACTGGGAGCAGCTTTTTCTCCATAGTGAGGGCCTCAGAAAGGCAAAAGGATCAAACTTTTTTATATACACCCAGAATGTAATTTAAATCAAACAATTGCAAATGAAAAGCTAAAGCTGACTTACTACCGTATGTCGTTTGTCTGCATGGTGCTGCAAGTGATTAGTATGTGTTGCTATGCCTGACCTACCTACTCAGCATCAGCAGGTGCACAAGTGAATAAGCATGCAATTACTCAGAACACCTCTGCAGACAGGCTCACATGTAAAAGTGACACCTTAGAAGTGCTCCAATCTGTGCCTTTCTTCATTGCCACGGACAGCTAAGAAGCAGGTAAGAAGCATCTAAATCATAGGGACAGCTGGAGCTGTGGAATTCCTTAGGTCAAACAGTAACGCACAGCTTTTCTTCCAAGGGCATTGGTGGATGAAAGCTTTGGTTACAAATGCTCACACTACAACTGGGATTTAACCTCTGGTTTCAGCAGATTTTGGCTGCAAGTCACAGGCCCTCACTAGTGAGTGCAACATCCCATATGTAAAAGGCAACTATGTGCCATGGGATATGCAGCCTTCAGAAAATAAGGCAATCCAAACAGCCATCCTTTAATGGAAACCCTTTTACTAGGAAAAGGCAGAAAGACATGTTAAATAGTACTCACATCGTGAACTTCTTCAACCGAAATATAAGCTTCTGTGGGCAGCCCCAGGTCCTTTGGCTTCACATCGATAATCACCAACACCTTATGGAAAAAGCAAACATTTCAGAAAACCAGGTTTCGTTCAAAGACTAGAAAAAAATACCTAAGTCAGGTCTTCACTTCGCAGCAATGTATGCTAGCTGCTCAGAGGTGTTAACTTTAGGCACTGCGAAAACACTTCTATAGCTGCTTCAAACGACTCAGATCTGAGTTCCTCAATCATTGTACAGCTACCAGGTCTTTAACATGCTGTATCACCAGTAACAAAGGTGGGGCCAAGGATTCCCAGATCCCCCATTTAGTAAGAGAGAGGGAAAAAAACCCCAAAACTGAAAAAGTGCCGCACTTACAGAGTTAGGACAGTATCTTTTCATCAGTTCATTGATGGCGATGTCATTCTTGTGCAGTTTAGGGCCTGTGTGGTACCAACCAACTATTCTTTCTCTAGCTGAGCAAAACCAGAGAGGATTCTAAATCAGAATCGCATGGTAAGACAACAGCAGAAAGATTTAGGCAGAGATTGAATTAGCAAATCAAGGGTGAAAATCTAATGCGTGTAGAAGACGAGTGTAAAGTAGGGGGAAATGAACTACAGTAGGCAAGACAATGATGTGGCTAGTGACAAAGACAGCTTACTAATCGTACTTACTTATTGTAGCTTACTAATCACATATATCACTTTACTCCTAGGTTCTTAACTAAACTAGACTATTGAATATAATTTCTTATTCTGCAGATATCAGTATTTGACAGCCTGAAACTCTGACATCTAGAGATGCAAAAATTCCAGAAATGCAAACTGTATCATGAGAATGAAAATTGGTCCCAGGGCTAAGAAAATTCATAGGAATTGAAGTTATGACTCAACATTCAGCTCTAAAATCTCAAACTGAGCAGTAAAGACAGTTCTTTGAAGTGGTGAAGAGCAATTAGAATCGTTACTTACAAAATGTGAGTTTGTAATGTTCAGATTCATAAAAAACTAATTTCAGGGCACATCGGTATAGAATGGGTTATAGAGGAGAAAGCTTTGAAATTCTTCAGAAATAATGGCATTTTTGAAATCTGAATTATTGTGGAGATACAAAGCTGTCAGGAGACTTCAGAAAACTAGCCAGGTATAAATTAATGTGTTAAGAACACAAAACTACTTGCACAAATTAACTCACAGAAAACCATCAGTGAAAGTGAAACCATGCAAGCAATTAGCATGGAGTGGCTTCTTATGTGAGCAATTAACTCTCTACCTTACTATGAATTCACTTCCTCATAGTCTTGAAAGTTTCTAGGAGCATACCCCTGACTGCAAGGAGATCTCAACTTACCGTTGACCTTCTTAAACATTCCATACATGTTCTCCAGATAGTCATGGTCTAGAAACCACACAGTATCATCCTTGTCATCCTCATCAAAAGGTACTGGGAATAAAACAAAATATCAATATTTAAGAATCCAACTTCCAGAATGAAAACGTTTATAGAGACACTGTGTTTTAGGCTGTCTTTGGCTGCTAAAGACAAGTGGATTTTAATCAGTTTCAACTGTTCTGCAACACTACGCTGCACAACCTAACCAGCAGTGCTGGTCAATTATCTCAGGTAGAAGCTGTCTCATAATTACTAACAGTTTAAAACTGAGGAATGAAATGCAAAACATTCTGAGGGTTATCCTCAGTGGACAACATCAAGCATTAGAGAGAAATCCTCTCACATACAAAAGTGACTCAATAGCATGCATAGACATTTGATATGATAAACTGAGTATCCCAGCAGACTTTATAGCTTGTTGATCAACAACAGTCTACTTCAAGAAAAAATAGTTTTCAGTGTAGAACACGTCATCAGCACTTTTATAGGCTACCAGAACACCATGAGGCGCTTTAAGTAAGGTATAGTAAAAGCTTCATAGTTGAAAGCTGTCAAAACAATTAAAAAAAAAAATCAAATGGAAAAAAGTTATTCCAAAAACTGGAAAAAAAAAAAAAAGAAGTCCACACCTGGGAGAAGAACCCCATATAAACTGTGAAACTCCATATATAAACTAGATAATTTTGCTTTGTCACAGAGTAGCCCCACGGGGAAGGAAATGATCTAACTAACACAAATGGGTCAGCAAAAGCCATGCATTCAAGAAGTACCTTTACTATCACATGTAAGTATTTAAGAAGAAACTACGTCAACACTATTAACATACTTAAGGAAAGAACTAGTATTTAATCGGACAAGATCTGAGGAAAAGAAGTAAAGCTAAATTATACATTAAATCTTTACACAAGTAGGTAACAGCTACATCAGCACTGAGAGCTGTGATTTCTGTATGACATGTTGAGACACTGATCACTCAGCAGAGGTTAGCAAGTCCAATGCAGCAAAATATTCACCAGCATTTTAAAAGAGGTTCGCATCCACTCCCAAAACATTCCACATTGCACAATATTACAGGGAAGATGCAGCACAAGACTGGCTGGAATAGGTGTATTTCTGACAGCAGTTAGCATTTTTTTTAGATATAGCCTGATTTGTACATGGAGGGACCAATCTGTACTCTGGCAGGGTGGCTTAAAAAAAACCCAAATGCGATTCATCTATTAAATAATTCAGTAGGTTTGAACAAGGGTAGGACACCCAAACTCACCTGCAAAACTGTTGGACACATCTAGTATTTTTTTCTGCCACGAGCCCAGCAGCACACCAACGACGCGTTTCTGATTTCCAACTTTTCCTATTCTAAATGGAAAAGACTGTCAGTTCCTATGACAAAAAGCCTGCTTCAGAAAAGAAGGTTAACAGCGGACCACTCACTTCGCCTAATTTCTGCAAGTTAAACAGTATGCAGGTTGGAACGGAAGAAGAGCCGTTATGATCATTTTATTACCGATTGTTAATTTACATCCAGAAAAAGGCGTTTTGGTGTCCTCAGAATCAAACCATGTAACCCAGCGATGCAGAAAGAGGACTATGCGGTCCAAAGCAGCTAACAAGGGGGAACGTGACCCAAAATAAGCACTGCTGCAGCCTCTCCGCAGGACAATGGGCTATAAAAAAGTGAGTAAGCTCTTAGACTGCTCGGTGTCATCTGCAATTTCGCTTTCACAATAGCAGGCTTGTTCGCCTTGCGAGATTTTGGTTTTTATTTTTGACATGAAAACCTCGCGTCAATTGGCACAATTAAGTTAAACGAGGCACGAACCACACTAGGTGTTTACGGGGGTATGATTTATCCCCCGCTCACCCAGCTGCAGCTTCAGGAACGGCCCCCACCGCTCCCCCACTCGTGTTTTAAGGAGCGGGACGTTGTTTCCGAGCCCTCGGCGGGCCCGAGGACGGGCGCTGACGGCCCCCTCACGGCACCCCACCTCCGCCTTTTCTCCTTCCGAAGGCGAAAACAACGGCGGCGGCGGCGGGCCGGGGGCTCCGGGGGCTCCCGCAGGCCGCGCTCCCGCCTCCAGACGGGGATCGCGGCCCCCGGCGACCGGCCCGGGCCCAGCCGCGCCGCTCCCCTCACGGCGCGGGGTCCCCTCCGCCCCGCTCTGCGCGTCCCGGGGCCCGGCCGCGCCGCTCCCCTCACAGCCCGGCT
>NW_010973104.1:1037037-1115328 GCF_000737465.1 Haliaeetus leucocephalus | reverse complement strand
CGCCCGCCCGCCGGCCCAGCCCGCACCAGGCCCGCTCCCCGCCGCGCGGCCCCTCTCCCAGCCTGCCCCGCTTCGGGGCGGGGCCACCGCCGCCATCTTTAAGAGGTCGGCGGCAGC
Source organism: Haliaeetus leucocephalus (assembly GCF_000737465.1). Classification (NCBI taxonomy): domain Eukaryota; kingdom Metazoa; phylum Chordata; class Aves; order Accipitriformes; family Accipitridae; genus Haliaeetus; species Haliaeetus leucocephalus. The sequence goes on along the minus strand of NW_010973104.1, from coordinate 1,115,211 downwards.
AGGACACCATCTTGGAGAGGTCGCGGGAGACGGGCGCGCCGCCGCCATCTTGGGAAGGTGCGTCTCCGCTGTCGGTGGCGCGGCACCATCTTGGGGAAGTCGGGTCGCTCCGCCCGGAGGTGAGGGGCGGGACGGCGGAGCAGGGAGGCGGGCAGCCGGCGAGCGGCACCTCGCCTGGGGGTCTCCGGGGGTGCCCGGTCTCCCTTCCCCGTAGCTGCGCCTCGGCGCGCCCCGCCTGAGGGAGGGCGGCTGCGGGGCTGGTTCCTGTCAGCGGGGGTCTGAGGCGGCAGGGTCGGAGGGAGGCGGGCAGCCCCGCCGAGCCGCGGCCGGCGCCTGCCGGCGGGTCCCTCGTTCGCCTGCTGACTAAATGGCCTGCGAGAGCGTTTGCCCCATAATCCTTCCAGGGACAGCGGTTTCAGGGGCCGGCCAGCCTTTCCCGGCTCCCGCTGCTGCTCTCCTGGAAGATGAGCGTGGCATTTGCCTTTTTCCAGTTGTCGGGAACGTCGCCTAATCACCCTGACCTTTCAAAAAATGAGAGAGCGGCCTCAGAACGATCTCGTAATCTTATTACCGCTAGACTGCAGATTTAAAATGCAGAGGTGCCGTCTTCTCATCTTGACAGAGAGCGAAGGCGCTAAGAGCATATACAGGGCGGTATCCTGACCTTAGCTGTGTGCTCTGCCTTCGCTTCTGTGTCTGCCTCTGCAACTTCGGGAGTTGTTGCAGCCCGGGCTGGAAGAACCCCATCCCCCTGCCTCTCGTTCGGAGCTTCGGGTAACTTCAGGGTTCCCAGTACTGCGGCGATAAAAGCCTATGCAAATAGGCAGAAATCTTTATTACCGTTAGTGTTTCCTTTCTTCCGAGGGGACTGTGTTAGGCTAATGCGTTTTGTTTTGTAAGCAAACCCAACATCCTTCAGCCTCTCTTATTTTTTAAACGTTTTTCCTCTCTGAAGTACAGCTTTCCTCGATGTAAAGGAGAAAGAGGCTCTGAACTGAGTGCTTAGGCTAGTCTTTGTAGAAGCGTTCTTGCATCCCGAGAGTAGGAACTGGTAGACATAGAGCTTGTCTTTTATACGTTACTTCTAGCAAGAAACTAGAACCTGAGGCTGTTATTACTGAATCTAGAATATTAACATGAAAAGTATTGGCAAAATTCTTGAGGATAGTCTCACTGTTTTTAAAGCATTATGATATCCCTTATTTTCTATGCTTTTCCCATGTTATGTGTTTTTTGCGTGTTCCTCAGGTCTGACCAAATGGCGGTATTCTGGGTGAAATCTAAAGTTTTGTGTTGCTGTTTAGCATCTTTTAGCACTGAGCAGTCTTCAGCAAAAGCAGCATTCATTTACAAACTCTACGAGAATTGGAGACCTCTTGTGGAGTTTTTTAGGCGTTACATCCCTTAGTGTTGCTGATTAAAAAAAAAAAAAAAAATTCTGGTCGAATTTTTAGAGTTTTTTTCCAGCAGAGGGAGACATCCGACCGTGAAATTCAAACACAGCCAGTATTCTTGTAGCTTGTTTTATCAATATACATATAAAACTCAATGTTCAAATTAACTAGTTCAATAAGTAATTTAGCTCATTGATTTTCGGGCATATCCTAAGTGCCATTACAAGCTACGGATATTTTAAATGCCATTACCTAATAGAAGGAATGTTTTAAGCACCTTTTATTGATTTTATTACTGCTTTATTTTGCTGTCTTGGTTTAAAATCATTTTAACCACTCTGTAATCAAGAAGAAATATATCGTTGGTGAAATACAGTCAATTTCCTAAAAACCTTTGACATCGTTAAATAAGGAATTACAGTTGTTAAATCATGTCAGGCAATAACCGAGGGACAGAAAAGATATAAAATTTGGAGCAGTGGGCCAGCATACCAGTAAGCTGTTTTGACCTTTGGCATTCAGACTCCGTATGTGACAATCACACTTCAATTCTGTTCTTCATTCTTACATCAGTCAGAAGAGATTTAAAATCTCAGCATGCCAGGAAGGTTGTGGAAGGATAACAGAGTATGATCTAGAGACAATTAAGGGGCATTTTAATGACCTGCTGTGACTTTTTGTTAAAATTACTCTCTAACTTAGAGCATTTGAAGTTTCATTTGCTGGATTGTATTGCTAGTAGTTTAGTGTATTGATGTTATACACAAAAGGAGTAAATTGAGTCTGCTCTTAGGGATTTCAGTTACTTCCCTTCCCAGCTCTTTTGACTTGAGAAGATTATCAGTATTATTGAGCTAATCAGCTGGTAGATGTAGACTGGGAATACAGGCAATATGTTGCTTAATCAAAGAATTGAAAAGTAAGTAATGAATGTTGGTGCTCAATAAAAAACAGCTAATGAGTTGATTGCATTGATGCTTGATGTAATTTAACTGTAGAGTGGCAAACATCAATACTTATATATGATTTGGCTCCTGATTGCTGAGCTGAAACTCAAAGTTTAGAGAGGTTCTGCAGTATGCCAGCACCTGGCAACTGACCTGAAGTGAGGAGGGAGGGAACTGTGTTTTGTTCTTTAAATGGAACAAGTGGTTCCATCACTTTTATTTTGTTTAAAACCAAACAAAAATAAAAACACACGCACCTGTGCCAAAACCCAAAACTTAACACATAACTGCTTTTCAGAGGTTTACAAATAATTTCTGGATTGAAAAATAAGAATAAATCATCATAAAGTAGTTTAAAAATCAAATTAATCATTATAAATGTTAAACCAACCTCTGGTCTTCCTTTAATAATGACCTTGTTAACCTCAAGGGGAAAGTCAGCAGCAAAGAAACATTATGCTGTCTGGGGAGGTAGATGCATGCTATGTTTGAGCTAGCTGTCCCATTCATGTAGTATCAGCTAAGACTGCATTTTAAAAGAAAGTTCGTTTGCAGAAACTGAACACTGTCTTGAATGGTGCCACCTGTAACTGCATTCTGAATTCACTTTTTGCCATTATTGTTTTCCTTTTGATTTGTTAGGTGTGGTAAAGTCTTCTCAAGTGCAACGTTATACTTAACTAGTGGCAGAGAAGGACATCTTTGTAGGCTTTTCTAAACCAAGATCTGCCACTGTCAGCTGCTGTGAAGCAGCAGGAAGAAAACTGTTGGTACCCAGATTCTGGGTGGTTTCTACATCTTTTGTCACATTCTGACCTCTTTTCCAGCCTTGGGGAGTGCACTTCTACTTCAGGAATCTCACTTTCATCAGGAAGTAGTATTTGTCTTTAAACTGTGAAGTAATTATATGCTTCAGAAATTTCGTTTTTACTTCTGTGAAATGTCCCGTGTCATGTTTGGACCTAGATCCTTATTAGATTGGTGACACATTCTCTCTCTGGGCAGCCATCAAGCATAGCTTTATGGAGTCTCTGCTTGCCAGCTGTTTTCTCATTTAACTAATGCTGGCCTACACCACCACAATAACACAGCTGAGGGACACTTTTAGTGGCCTTATCTCTTGCCTTCTCCTTTCAATCTGTCAATATTGGGGGTGAGGGGCAGTGATGGAAATTTGTAATAGGGGAAAAAACAAATGGAGGTGATTCTGTTGGTAGAATCACAGAAGAGTCTGATCGTCTACAGACTAGGGAAGGCATACATTTACTGAATACATTAACTTTATATTTCTAGGTGTTCTTTCCAATGATGAGAGTTAGAAGTGTAATAGTGCTTTAAATGAAAATATCAGCATGGCACAGTAACAACCTCAGTTCATCAAGGCCATAAACTGAGCCGTCGATGGCCGTGCGGTAGGCTACACCATCCAGACATACAGCCTGCTTTGTGTATAGCTCTTGATGTGTATTTTTCTGTCTTGTCTGAGAAGGAGCTGCTGTTTGCTGGTCAGTAGCCTCTCCTTGGAAGAAAGGTTTGATTATCCATGTCACTGAGTCTCTCCCAGATAAAGAGGATCCTCTACCTACCCAAAGGGCAGAGTGCGTGAAGGAAGATTGCATAAGCAAGCAGATGGTGGGCTGTGGGCAGGGCAGGCTGGGAGTGTAGGGAGGAGGGTAAATCATGCAGAAGGCAGTAACACTTCAGTCTGATTTGCTTTTTCTCTGTAGCTTTCCAGTGTCTGCTAGTGGTAAGTGACATCTTGGGACTTTGGCTACAAAAGATCCGCCCAGCTGGGAAATATTGATGCCTGATACTTTGGATCCTAATCCTAAATGACACTTATTAATGTGCTCCTTTAATACTGGTTGTTTTTAGAGAAAAACCCTACTTTATTTTTCCTAGATTGGGGCGGAGGGAACTGAACAGTTAAAGAGACAATGTCCACTAACATGCATTTTTACTGAGATGCCTTCTAAAATGTATTTAAAATCCAGTCAGGAGAAGCTAGGCTTTCTTTAGACCTGTTGATAGTTTGTCACATAATACCTTTGTGCTACCAGTTTGAACAGGAAATATATTTATTTCCCTATAAATACGTTTAGCTTTGTCCAAATAACTGTAGTTTCCTGTTAAGATTTCCTCAGCCAGGGTGTGCCATAAACTGTTTTAGAAGGAAGGATGTTGCCTGGAATTGAACAAGGATAATGCAAGCCATGGAAGCAAAATAGAAAGCCACCACAACATTAATTCTAATTTGTTTTGGTTAAACTGTAATTCAGTGAAATGCTGACCCTGTATACTCAATGCATGATGCCATAAAGAGTGTCCTTATCCAAACTGCAGTTTGCTTCTGAAGACCTCCAAATAACCATTTTTTTCCAAGTGTCTGTTCTAGACTGTAATCTCTAAAGCAAACTTTAAAATGTATAATTATAAATTGATCTCTTCACTTTATGATATGATCTTTAAATATTTGTGTTGCAGTAATTTGTCTCTTTGTTTCCCTGTAGGGTACTGTTGCTTGACCAAAAGGTACATATATAAGTAGAACTCATGCTACTTACCATAATTTGGCCATCCGTGAATATTGCTGTAGTTTCTGCCAATGGATTTTAAAACTTTTGTCCATACCCGTGGGTTAGCTGGTGACTCAGATAATCCTATCCTCCCTACAACAATATAACAGTGGAATTCGACTGATAACTTTTGGGTGTAGAATCATCACTTTCTTTAGTTAAAAATGGTTTGTAGAAGTATTGTCAACATCTAACGTAAAATTATGGAAAAATCTTTAGTGTTTTATATTGTACACTCCTGATTTTGTTGCCCTGTCCAGACATCACAGGGTATAGAAATGCCAGAAAGATTTTAATTTTTTTTTTAATAACTCACTGACTCTAATTTTTATATTTCAATGCAGAGTGATTTACTTATTTTATTCCGGTACCCTTGCTATACAAAACATTTTTTTTTTTTAAATAGTGGAAACAAACAGTTAAAAAAAGAAAGCACAACAGGTTCTAGTCATACTCATTTTTCCACACCTTGAGGACTAGCAAATTCTTTAATATGAGATTTTATTTGTACAAAGCAAAACTTCAAAACCACTCAAAAGCTTTCTTATTAACTGCTGTCAGTCCTTTGATTTACAAGGGCAATAAAGATCTAGAGGGGGCACATTTATCATGGAGTTCAGCACACCAGGAGCCATTTTCTCAAGCGGTAAAGCCAAGTGATAAAATGAGTTCTTTTGTTCTATAACCAAGACACATTCCCTATTTTTAAAAATGTGTGTGTTGGACTTCTTGGCTTGTAGTTTGGCTGTGTTCCTGTAATACATTTATAAATAATGAAAAATTGCTAACATGCAGATGCTGATGATGCATCTGGAAAAACAGACTGTCTGAAAGAAACTTGCTTTCAACTTTGGTTTATTCACTAACTTTTCTCCAGTGCTAACTCTTGTATGAATTTTTAATAGCACTTTTTAAACTAGAGGTGTGGTTTGATGGTTTGGTTTTTTGTTGGTTTTTTGGTTTTTTGGTTTTTTTTTTAAGTAATCATATCCCTCTCTGCAAAGCTGAAAGAATTCTGGTTAGGAAGTAATAAAAATACTCTATTTAAAATAAAAAGCCGTGTTCATAGGGTATAGTGCTATTTTGCAAGCTTCAGTTCCTTCATCTGTTTCTAAACTTCTATTTGAATGACTTTTTGAATGCTCTTCTTTAATGTTAGTGGATAGAACAGTTTAGCTTCTTGTCTAGGCCAAACTATTGATGCTTGTATGGGCACTTGATTAACAGACATAGCTGTGTGGGAGGAATTGATTCCAAGAGTAAACATCCTTGCATGCGAGCAAGTGGCTCAGAATCTGACTATAAATTGAATATTAAAAAAAGTGAATTCTGTTTTTTCCATATAAAAATGCTGCCACCTACAGTCTCTTCCTGGGAAAGAGATGCGGTGCTGCTTTCACCAGTCAGCTGCTGAAAGTTCCGAGAAGTCCAGTTATGCTCAGCTGTTCAGTGTTGTTGCACAAGGACCTTCAAAATAGAAGCAGGAGAACAGACTTGCAAAATTACTTTCCAATATAATTTTTAATATAATAATCTTTAATTGTAAATGTAAAACTGCGAAGTTGCTCTTGATGTTTTGGCTTCAATTGGGCTGCTGTCATAACATATGGAAGAGTGAGTCTGGAAAAGGTCAGAGGCATTAAACCTTGTTCATATTTAAATCAGCACTACACTATGGTGCCAGTTTAACTACAGCAGTGCTGCGGCAGTACCCATTTGTCCCCATGTTATGCAAACAGTGATGGATGAGCTTGGAAGGCATTTCGGACAATAGCTGTTTCTTTGGTTTTATTCTCGGTTTCTTTTATAGACAGACCTTTAAGAAAAGCCATGCTGTAAGCAGATTGCACTTGTAGCAAAGCTATCGCATAGCTCTTGAATGTGGTGTTCTATGAACAAAAACACTGAACAAAAGGACCAAAGGTATATCTGGTCTGCTACGCTTTCTTTGACTGTGGTCAGCAGCAGGTTTGTAGATAAGTGTTAGAACAGGGCAAACATACAGTGGTATTGTCAGAATAAGAAATGTGGAACAACATAGGTCTTCCCAAACCTATTTATTGATCTTGGGTAAACTCTTCAACTGTACAAGGTGTGTGGGGGACAAACAATTTTTCATTCACTGTATTCTACATTAAATAGTTTGGAAGTAGGACTCGTACTATTATCACCCTAGTTGATATGCCTGTGAAAGCATGTTAGTGAGAAATTCGAGAAACATCTTCTTTGTGGCTGACTCGTAGTAGTTACTTATCCAGAAGGAAGCAGCTTTTGCAACAGCCAAAAGACCCCACCATAACTCCTGTACTAGCTTATGGAAAACTAAAGCTTTGGTTGACCTATCATGGCAGTCATCTGTGGCATAGGGGTTTTGCAGATCTCTGTTTCTGTAATTTTATGTTGGCACTTAAAATTTAGCATGAAAAGACATAGTCTAGGAGGCCCACCTTTTTGTATAGGTGTGTATGTTACTTCTGATACTTATATTGCAAAACCTTTAGTCTCCTGATATTTAAGGTCAGAAGTTATAAGGGGGGGGGGGGGGGGTGGGGTTTTTTTTTGTTTTTTAACCCTGGGGCCTCTTATACTGTAGTGTCTTGAACGATCCTAAAGCTTTGAGGGGAAAAAAATTGAAATACTTTATTTTATGAAGCAGTTTTGGGGTCAGTTTTTCTAAAATGAATGCTTTTATGTTGGATAGTTTAAAGAACATCTGTTAACTGAAACCAACCGTAAGTGAAGTTGCAGTTATGTTTCCTATTAGTCTTGTATCTTTCCTATTAGTCATGTATGAAAGAATACAGAGACATCCAACAGAACTCAAAACAAAAATTGAAAAAGCAGATGTTGAAACTGTTGGCTTGTTGCTTTTCTTTTACAGGAGCAAGTAATTATTAATGGATCACAAAAATACTATAAGACTAGTTTTGTAAACTGTTACCTAGAATCACAGCTAAAGATGTATTTCTGATTATTGTATATTGCAGTTGAAAATTGGAATATTTCACTTGGAGACACTGAAGAGGGTTTTAAAAAATAGATCATGAATGCTATGTCTGGAAGCATACAATGAAAGATAAAATACAAAATTTTAAATAGTTATGCACTTCTAGTCTCTCAGGGCTCGTTTATTATGTTGTCATGGTGAGCAAGGAATAAAAAAATAAAATAAAAAGGCTGTTCCTTGGGTAGTTGTGACTTATTGGTAGTTATCTTTTACAAGAGTTCCATGCTGACTTAAGTAAAGATCTCTGAGAAAAAAACCAAACTTTATTTTTCAAATAAATTCAGCTAAGAGCTCACAGCCTTCCATGACACCACACTGAATTATTATTAGTGTACACTGCTGTGAGAATAACACTCACTGCTGTTTAACAACAATGTCTTTCCATGGAATTTCAGAAAGTCAGTAGGAAAATGAAAGGCAGAATTGAGTGCTGAAGCAGAATTAAACCAGTCCATCCTGAAGCAGGGATACTTTCATCATTACTTCTGTAAGGAAGAAGACAATGAATTAACATGTACTGTACACACAGGTCCATATGATTTGGTTGAAAAATTCTTAATGGCTTGTGTGTGTTAAGCAGGAGGTCCTCTCTTGTCTGAATAAAATCTTCTTAAGTATATTTCTTTCAGACTTTCTCTTTTTTCCATTCTTAACCTGCAGTCAAATATCAGGAATGTATGCAATTTTGTTTATGTAAGGCTTCGTTTGTCATGGAGAGGAGAGGTTAATTTTTTTGCTTACTTCTATGGTGATGGAAGATAATGTGTTGCACTTGGTAGATGATGGGATTAAAATACCTGGGAATTAACAGCCATGTCTAGGCTGTTCTGTAAGATTGTTCAAAAAGACTGTCCCAGCAAGGTTCTCCAACTGTGGAATGCCATTGAGCAGGCTCTTGGATGCTTCCATGTTCCCTTGTCTTCAGGTTCTGGAGGGCATCTGAACTCATGGGTACTAAGACGGTCCCACCTGAGTCTTCCTGCTGCTGGAGGAAGCTTGTGTGATTGGGCTGTAGTCAGGGCAGCAGAATGGTACAGGCTATTCAGGATCTATAAGGAGATGCCTCTGAGGTTTGTGTGTACAGTTTGGGAGCTGAGGTGTTTCCTTGGGACACTGAATTTAGGAGACAGGACAAAGGTCCATCAAGTGTCATAATAATCATTGCAAGGGCACAGAATTACTGTTGTGAAGAGTAAATCATTTCATTGCCCTTACAGGCGCAGCTGTGGACAAAACCCCAAGTGCTTACTGCCAATTCTTGGAGAAAATCTTTCAGAAAGCCCAGTTCTCAGAAACCTCAGTCTCTAGTCCTGTGGAGGTTACACAAGCCACGTTACAAACTTGGTGTTACAGGGCAATAGACTTAGGCTGGCTCCTAGAGCAATGAAACAGCAGTTGATAGAAAATGGGCACTGATGGGGAGACTTTCTGGCGTGGATACCAAAGAGTTACCCAGATTTAGTATGGGTCTAAGCTTTTTGCTTATGGTGTCAACAACTTGTTGCCCTGAACATGATATGCAATCCCACCAAAGATATCCCTCCTTATTCTGTCTTGGGGTACCCTTCAAATCCAGTTTAAGGCCCCACTGCTAAGGCACTCGGGCAACTGATCTCAGTGGAAGACTCTCCTACAAGGAAAATCTTATGGAAGTACCATGAAAGCCAAGCCATACCTGTGGTGCCATGAGCCTCTGTGGTCCAGCTGGTGTGGTCATCTCTAAGCACCTTGTCTGTCATAAGACTGGACTTGTGGAGAAGCTGAAGACTTGCCCTAGCTCAACAGCAAAAGTTTTCTCTCTGACAGTGGTATGTGCTGGTCATAGGAACAACTCACTTCACTTGTCCCCAGGGCCCTTGAATGCAAATATTTAAAGATGAAAGGAATGTAACCTGCCTGGATTCCTCTGATTCTTGTGACACCCAGGCCAAGTTGGTATGAAAAATGCAGTAAATTATCCTTGAAGGGTCTTTAACATGGTAAGGTTGATGTAGCTGATGTTTCTGGTTTGTTCTGCTACTGCTTAGTTGTACAGTTTAGATAAAATAACTTTTTCATTCAGTTACAGCTGTCTCATTTAGAAAATGCAAAATTAGTTATACAGGTGTGTTTTGAAATTCTTGTAGTGGGCATGTTTTAGAAATGTTGGTAGTAGTGATGTAGTTTATTCTTGTTTAAAGAGTGTTGAAATTATTCCACTGGCCTGAGGAAGCTCGGATTTGCTTTAAATGGCTTCATTTTGTGGGAGTAGTGGTCCCTGTGAAAGATGCTGGGACCGGCAGAGAGAGAAATGCTGTTTCATACTTTGCCACTGACATGGTTACTCCCTACTGGTCCCAATAACTGATTTGTCACAACTTGAGAATAATGCAAAACCACACCTTTCAGCAGACAAGTGGTTATACACCACTTCTCTGTAAGCCTGGAAAAAAATAAAATAAACGCCTATGGCAACTATTTTCTTTCAGAGAAACACATATTTTAGGTTTGCATTTACAAAGGCTTTATTGGTACTGCATTTCAATCCTGCATTTTAAGTTCCTGTTAGTTATGGAAACAGTTTTGAATTTACTTTATGTCCAGGCTTTAATATTAGGCAATTACAAATCCTGTATAGCCTAGGTCTGCATTTTATAGACCAAATTTACTGTTCTCAATGCTGTGCATGTGAAGCATCCATAATAGGAACGTCACGTTTGTTTTCCATACCTTCTCTAGAAAGATGAATTTCTCCCGTAGCTACAATCAACATTGTGGAACCAGGCTTGTGTTTAAGCACTGCTAGATGCTGCACAGGGGCACTGCGACCCATAGCAGGTACATGCCTGGCATCTCCCTGCTTGCTCCCTGGTCAGCTTGGTGTCTGCTGCTGGCTTCTTCCCTTGGATACTCCTTTCAAGTATTCCCTTGTCTGTGTATCTTCTACGCCTCAGCCCAAATTTGACTGCATATGCCCAACTTGACTGATGAGAAGGCCAACCTAATCCGGGTTTTGGGAGAGAGATCCTCCTCCCTTTCCCTTGCTCATCCCTTTCTTTTCTGTGTTATAATTTCTGGAAAGCTTGCCTTTCTGGGTTGAGATCACAGACTGAGTCAGGTTTGTTGAAGGGGTTATTGAAATGCACGTGTGTTATTGAAAATGTACCCGTACCCCTTCTCCATGTCTCGAATACTCTCATTTACTGCTAACAGGAGCAATTCATGTCAGATGCAGTGAATACTTTTTTCAGATATTTAAGAACTTCTGTGCCATCTTACCTGTGTCAGGCTGTAGACAACTGTGTGGTTTGATAACCTTTGCCATGTTTCTCATGTCTAGATTAAACACCAATATTCAAATATTGGATATATTAGTAAGCCAGTAGGTGTATGTAAATAAAAACCGGCTTTTTCACTTCAGTCTGGTCAAATACTGGTTGAAGCTATTACCATACAATCATGAAGAAAATGGGGTAATAACATCTTGATTTTTTTTAAAGCCTTAATTACCATTATAATGTCTTCTAAAAGTGCATCTTGTTTGTACAAATATACAAAAAATTCAAAACACATGGCATCTAAAGAATTTCTTTATGCTTAATGTTTTTGGTATTACCCTGCTGTTGTTGTTAATGGTGCTGACTGAGTGTTGGGAACGATCAGGTATGAGCGCCTTTGCTTTCTAAAAGTAAATCTAACTGGTTGTGTGGCTGTCTGTATGTTTTTTATAGGTGATAATATTTAAATAGGACAGACTTCTATAGTACTTTTAGGAGACATGGATGTTTTAATCTCAAGAAATCCCACACCTCTTTGGAATCAGAAAGAATAGAGAATACAAAACACACTTTTGTCTTGCTTTGAAAATCTGTTGTTACTTTTTGTTTGTTTTCTTGTTTTCATAAGAATCTATTGAGGTAAGAGGAGAATGGGGTGTGTATGTATGTATATATGTGTATAAATATTAGAGAATGGAAGACTGAAGAGTTCTGCAGCGGGGGCCTCTGGAATCAAAGGGCCGGAGTCATTTACATTTAGCGAGGGAAAACATTGTACAAGGTGTGATATAAGCATTGAATGGTGAACTCTTAAATTACTTTTGTAACTGATAAGCTGATTGTTTTTTGGGTGGTGGGTATTTTTGTTTGTTGTTTTGTTGTTTTTTTTTTTTAATGGAAAGCATTATTTACTGGTGTTGCGTCGTGGAGACAATTTCCCAAACGCTGTTTTCATATTAAAGTGTTACATGCTATGTTTGTTGATGTAAAAATGCATAAGGTTTTATTAAAGACTACTTTCTCTGCTTATGGAAAAATGTCATTCTAGCTCATCCATTCTCAGATTCTGGTGATAGTCCTTTTAATTTCCCTTTGCTCGTATTGGATTCTAGAAAAGGTTAATTAGTTATCCACTGAGCTTGATAGAAGAAGATTTTTTTTAGAATATAATATTAAGAAATGTTCTATTGGGGTATGAAGGTAACACCACAAGGGGGTACTATAATTTTATCACATTTGCCTTGGTAAGTTTTTATTAAGGTAAAGTGATTACAGCCTGCAGAGTTAATTTTAATATGCTAATACACCACAGCAAGTTGGAAACTTAAATAAAATGATACAATTAATTTAAATTTATAGAAGGTAGAGAAGCTTAGTAAGGTCATCTGTATGTTATATTAAGATTGCATATAGGCTTACTGGATTTAAAAGTCAGTTTTCTTAGCAGCAAGCTTTAGAAGATTGCTGTGTGTACTTTATTGACCTTTGCATGAGGAAGTTAGCGTAGTTCTGTGAAAACTGTGTTCTATGAAAAGTTTGTTTTCATGTGAGAAAAATAACCCTTTACTCTCTGAGTACAGAAGGCTAATGTTAGAGATTTATATGTTTTAATTGTTTTAATACTCGTATGAAGGTGGAAATTTATTAGGACTTGAAGATTATTTTTTTTTAATTTGCAATGGAAAAATACATCTGGTATTCCTCTTTTAGTGAAGTAATTACTCTTGATTAAACTTTTTGATAAAATACATTCGTATGACTTGCTGTTGGGCACATGGGCGCAGGAATTGCTGAATTTTGGGAAGGAGTAGATGTTATTCTTGTTTTGTTTTTGAAGGGAAGAATGTCAGCACTGAGAAATATCTGGGCTTTTGTACTTTTATGTCACTGCTGTGTTCAGATAATGCCTTCCTGAGCTCTAGAAGAACAGACTAGAAATGAATTTACCAGAAACAGGCTTTTTGAAAACCTTGCTGTTATATTTGGCCAGGAAAACTAGAAGTATAAAAACTAAAATGAAAGAAAGAATGAGGGAACTAAACAAGAGTACAGCGAAGCAGGAGTTAGGGGAGATTAGCTCTAACGTTTTGTTTGTACACAGCCTATTGCTATTCGGCTGTTTTATCTACCTAGAGCAGAATTTATCTGAGCAGCATAACTGCTCCCGGTGCAGAGAAGCCATGATTTCAGACTAGGGTCTCTGGATGCATCATGCAGCCATGAGGCTAGCACCACCACTGGTAATATGGAAGGATTGGTGGGAGGTAGATGGGTGTTAAATCTCAAGGGCTGCCATGGGGGATATGAGAGGGAGGGTGTAGAACTGTTAACAGTTCTCTTGTTGTCTTTGGAGGTTTTGATGACGTCCACAGAGAGCCAAGTTAGAGAACTGGAAAGAAATAATGTGTCAGTAGAACACATTAGAAAATACTTTCTCGTAATTTCTACGGAAGATAACTTAGTCATTCCTGTGATCCTGTTGAGTGAGTTTTACTTTCATTAGGAGGTTCCTGAGATCACTGTTCCCTTCAGGGTATGCAAAACCAGATTGCACATCAACAAACCAGTCAAGAGGCTAGTTTGCCAGAGACAATAATTGGCAATGATGTAACAAAATGGGATTTTCCAAGTGCTTTTAAAGATGTTTTCAGTGGCCATTTGCAGTCTGTTATTAAAAGCTACACATAGCATCTGTGTATATTGAAGGATACACTGAATTGACAAGGTCAGTATTGTAAACCTATTCATGCCAGGAGGTGGATGTATGAAACCCACAGTCATGCAAGGATTGATCCAGGTTATTAGTAAAACCTGTGTCCTGGTTTCAGCTGGCATAGAGTTAATTGTTTTCCTAGTAGCTGGTATAGTGCCATGGTTTTTGAGCTAGGTATGAGAAGAATGTTGATAACACTGATGTTTTCAGTTGTTGCTAAGTAATGTTTAGTCTAAAGTCAAGGATTTCTCAGCTTCCGATGCCCAGCCAGCAAGAAGGCTGGAGGGGCACAAGAAGTTAGGAGGGGACACAGCTGGGACAGCTGACCCAAACTGGCCACAGGGGTATTCCATACCAGGTGACATCATGCCCAGTACATAAACTGGGGGGAGTTGACTGGGAGGGGCAGATCACTGCTTGGGAACTAACGGGGTGTCGATCAGCAGGTGGTGAGCAATTGCACCATGCATAATTTGTATATTCCAATCCTTTTATTATTACTGGTGTCATTTTATTAGTGTTATCATTATCATAATTAGTTTCTTCTTTTCTGTTCTATTAAACCATTCTTATCTCAACCCACAAGTTTTACTACTTTTCCTGATTTTCTCCCCCATCCCAATGGGTGCGGGGAGAAGTGAGTGAGCGGTTGCGTGGTGCTCAGTTGCTGGCTGGGGTTAAACCACGACAACCTGCCAGATTTCTTTTTTCTGAAATCCATGTATTGTACAAACCTCGGAGAAATGAGGATTATAGTGGCAGTGTCCTTAGCAGTGGGACTCTCTCCTTTATCTGTTTTGTAAACCAAGCAAATCACCATTGCCTATGCAATTTGTTGAGCGCTTCCTATTGCTGAATTTTTGTCCTTGTGTGAGGAAATAAACAGATAATGTTGAGGGTGGCTTTTTGGCATAGTGTATGGAATCTGACATTTTGGAAGGTCATGATGAGTCAGCTTCTGCAGAAAACGGGTCCTGTTTTACTGTGATCACTGTTTATAATGGTTTCCAGAGATTTGGCTTTCTTCTAAAAACTGCACACCAACAGACAAAAGAGTAGGGGAGAATTTTGCCTCCAATGACAACAAAATGCTGTTCATTCTTGTCATGGCTTTTTGTGGTTGTTCCTTGTCTTTCTGTTGAAGATGTACCCAAGGAGCATCATCAGAACTTCATTAATGAAGTGAGGTAGCCTGTCTTAGTGTTCTGCAGCTTCCACAACATGAACAGGAGGCTGAATTTAAGGACATTTGAGTAACAATAAAAGGGTATGATTTCACTGGGTATGAGTTTTGTCCCATTTAGGAAGACTACAGGCAAGATATGGCAAAATTGGGAGTTCTAATAATGAGAATATTTATTCAGAGAAATCTTGAATGTAACTTTTTTCCAAGAAGAAAACAAATGAATGCATTCTAGATTTGTATAACACATTATTGGTATTAAATTATCAAATTATATGCACAATTAAATTTTTATTAAAGAAGAAATAATGTATGCAATATTGTGATAATCTTCTAAAGTATAACAAGTTTTTAGCTTTAACAGCACCATGCACTGTGCCTCTGCTTCTCAGGGGACTAATTTTAAAAGTAAGGCATTCAGCAATTGAAAAGGAAATTATAAAATTAGTCACTTGAGTAATTTAAACATGCAAATAAGTATCCCAACTGCGTTGATACCAGATTTAGCTGAATTTACTAGGGCTGCTTAGACTTTATCATCCTAATTATTCCAGCTTTGTGTCAGGCTGAAGAAAGCAGAAAGACAGAATTATCTGTTACAGAAGTTTCTTGTTGTACCGTATTATTGTACTGTGTGTTCACTAATGCAGTCACTGGCAAAAACTTATTCCAAGGTTTTTTCCTCCTAATTAGCAGAACAAAGGCCATCAGAACTGTTCTATCATTGCTTCTCATAAGAATAGCAGAGATTTGAGAACACTTTGATTTTACTTGCTGAGCTGAATGAAGTATGATGCATGCATGTTCTGATACAAAACAATACAGCATAGCTGATTGAATTCCATGTGTTGGAGCCTTTCATGAATTCAGTAAAAATTACCTGTAAGAATGATAGGCCAGGCTGGGCCTTCTGTGTGTCGTAGGTAGCACATAACTTCCATACGAGGTGTTGACTGGAAGCACATCTCAAAGTACAGTAGGTGGTTCATAATAGTTACTCTTCACTGTCTGTATCATGTTGGTATGCAAACACCCTACTGAGCGATCAGGACCCTGCTGCTGTTGGGGTATAAAACAAAGTTATTCCCCTGAACAGCTTATAGTCCACGATGGACAGAGACAACGAACAGGAAGGAGGTGGTGCTAACGGGGCCGTGACCGATGACTGCGCACACCTCGCCTGTCTACTGTGGATTTATTGCAAGCGTTATGCCAGAGGAGGGTTCAGTCTGAAGACGCACAATGAGGTATATCTGATATTTGTGATGCTTCTGTGCAAAAACTGTATTATAGGAGAAGGTGAAAATATCCTACTTCAAAATGAATCGACAAACATCTTCAGTGGAGTGAAGATAAAGGTTTCGACAGTGAACAAAAAATAAAGGCAAGGCCCTTTATAAACTCGTAACTGTTTAAGTGAAGTACCTTCAAAATAAACATGCATAGTTTTGTTTTTTGTATAGTAAAGAGGTTAAGCAATAGGTAGAACTGCAAAGATGGATTTGTCATATAAAAAAAAGTCAGGAAAATTATTCTTGAGGCAATTCTTTAAATGGGTAGAATTTGAGCAAGATTGCAATTATCAAGGCTGTAGAGAAGAAGGTTGTAGGAGTTATGATGTTATGTGCTAAAGGCTTGATCAAGACATTTAGTTGGATGGAAAGGAAAAGTCATGTCCTAATAATGTCAGGCAGGAAGAGTGTGAAGTTAGATTTGATGGAAGAAATAGAAAGATGAGACTTGGGTAATGGCCAAGTTATAAGTCTAAACGTGGTGGTCACTGTTTGTGAAGAGGAGTCAGGAGAAACAAGGAATGCCTGAAGGCAAAAATTGAAGGGTATGCTTCAGTAAAACTGTCTTTAGTCTTGTGGTTGGACAGACATGTGAAAAAAAGGGACCATGATTTTAGTTTGGACTGTGGAGACAAAGCAAGAGGAAAGAGATACAAGAGAGGTGTTGGTCTGAACACAATAGTTAAAATCCTGCTTGGGAGTGAATTTGCTTAAGGACAAGGTGTATGGCTGAACTATTACAGCTTTCTTGAATGTTGGCAGGTTCTCAGCTGTGTCCAAGATCCATACTCCCAGTGCATAAAGAAATGTCACTGATGGAGCTGCAGCTCTGATACTCTGCGTAGGACCATCCCAGTGCAGGGTGCAACTGGCTGAGCTCTGGCTTCCCATTGCCATCTGGGGATAGAACACTGGTTTTTCTGTCATGCCTTTCCCAAGGAGACCTTCATGGTGGAGAAGATGGAACGGGGTTTGTGTCCCTTCTGTTGCCTGAGTGGCATTAATTAAGCGGAGTAGGGCAATGAATCATCAGCATAGACTGATCTGTTGTTCAGTCGTCTGTTACAGGTTTGCTGTGATAAGCGTGAGTTTGGCAATACTCTGCCTTTCATTGTTATGTTTAGATAATGATTTATTCTTTTCTCGGAACCATCTCCTTTTGTGGTGTTTGCTTTGACATTAAAACACATCTGGCTACCATGAAAATATAAATATATTTTAGAAACTAGTTAAACCTTGCAAGAGGAACGATGATGAAAATAAATGCATGACCCAATTGCACATACAGGACTGTTTGCAGGCTAGTATTGATCTTAAAAGAATGTTAATATAAAACATTAAGATAAGAAATCGGAGACCAGTCTCCACCTACATAAAGTCCAGGAGCTCCCTGGATAATTTTTTTCCATTTTTTAAAATTCCTTTTAATTTCTACTAGTATTTTATAATTATTATAATAATTTATTTTACTTTAGTTATTAAATCATACTTATCTCAACCCACAAGTTTTACTTTTTTTTTTAATTCTGCTCCCCATCCCACTGGGAGCGAGGAGGAATGAGCGAGCTGCTGCATGGTGCTTAGTTGGCTGGGGTTAAACCATGACATGAGCTTTGCTCGACCAGCAAGTATAGAAGTTATGTTATTAAATTGATTTAGACCTTGTTATTAGCATTTGAACGAGCATTCAGAAGATGTAATTTTTTTTTTAAAAAGGTATTTTAGTGATAAAAGGCTGAGAGTCAAACAGACATTTCTTATTTTTTGGCATAACTTTTTAAATTTTTCCCCTGGGAACTGTACATAACAACGATGGTTTTCACATGTGGGTAGAAATGGAAATAATCTTTGCAGCTATGGATGCTTCTTAATATTAGTTGAAAGTAAAGATGCACATAGGGCTTCTGCTCTATAAAGAAGGTGAGAAAACAAATAAGAACAAGTGTTAATTCATGTACACAGAATTTGCGTCTGCACAGCAGGTGAAAATGCTACATTAATGCTGGAAATATCTGTCCTGCTGTGTAGTTTTCCTTCCTTTTTATTACTTCAGTGTTTGGTCTCGTATGAATGCACCATACTTATTTGCATGTTATCATGATGGATTCTTCTTTGCTTCTAGTTATCCATATAAAGAGATAGATGTTCCACATGACCTCAAAGTATTCAAATGAAATACTGTATTAAAAATATCTTGGTTTTCATAGTGCAATGTATATACACATAAATATTATTTTTAGCCTAGGTTATTAATTGCACACAAAAATGCTAAATAAAAAGAATGCTGTTAAAATGTAATGTCAAACACTTCTAATTATGGAAATGTCAGAAGCAGGGTTCAGTCAGAATCTCCATGAGATTAAATTGAAAATTATCTAGACTGTGTGACTCAACGCATCTAGTGCTGTTGAGCACTCTATGTGTGAAAACAAATCCCATTAATTTAGTATCTGAAAATACACAGCACATTGCAAACGACACCCCTTATTAGCAGGCTGGAGGTCAGTATCTGTGGAACATAAAATTAGCAACTACCTCTGGCAAGTCTGATTTAACTGAGTGGCTTAAATTTGTAGATGTCTCTCTAGGGGCAGGATGAAATTCTGTTCTTCAGGGAAGCACTTAGTTGTTCGTAACAATCAGAGTTTTCTTCCTCTTGCTGCCCCCAGACTGGCCTGACCTGTGTGTCAGAAACCATTAGCTGTGGCCGTGGTACCACCACAGAGCTCAACCACATGTCTTTGATCAGCACCTGTTTTCAGAAAGGGATTCAAATCTTGATCTGTACATGTACAGAGATGGAGATCCATGCTTTTGGGGGAGTAACTTCTCAGCGATTTGCACTGTCATCACTGAAAACTTGAGCTGAGTGTCCAATATGAATTAGCCTGTTTTCAGTAAAAAAAGTGTCTTGCCTTGGTCTCACAGTAATGCAACGACCATGTTGCAACTAGGGTAAGACAAGAGGAACTTGTGCATCGGTGCAGGCTGCTTTGCATGACCGAAGCTTACGCTGCCATCAGGTGTTTCAGGTGTATGATGCTGCGTGCTTTACATGTCTTCCCACTAGTTTTCAGCTGGGTTATTTTATTTTATAAAGAAGGGAGTCTAGTCTTGTGGTGGTTCTGAGGTCAGCCACAGACTTGCTGCCTGCCTCGCCTGGTGCCTCAGGTGGTGTTCTCCATCCCTCTGGCATGTTGTGGGTCTGCACTAACATTGCAGGCATTGAGGGCAGGGTCTCGCGCTGGGCTTCTACAGGACCTAACAGAGCTGATTGTAAATGTGCCATTTGTTATAAAATACATATAATACTTTATTATTTTATGTGCTAGGTTTATTCAAGGATTGGATACAAAAATCTCTGTGGACAATGCTTCATTTTGTTTGTGTCCAAATTACTAGCTATTTTAAGACTGTGTATGAATAATAGTGAAATACTGGAAATGCGTGTTCCAGAGATTTACTCCGTTCTGGTTCTCTGTTGGATCTGCAGTGGTCTTATCTTAAGATATATATTGTAGAAATAATTCTTTTTTTTTTTTCTTTCTATGAGAATAACAAGGAAAAGAACATACAAAATTCTAATTAATTTGATAAGTTGGTTTTTCCATCCACACAAATTCCCTGTCAAAGCTTGTCCTTCAGGAGGAACTGAGTGTGATATATATCATGCTCTGGTTTGGTCTGTATATTTGCCTATTTTATTAATGCTATGTTATCCTCTGAAAGGGTCAAACGAAGGCAGTGTATAAAGGGGGATTTTTTTTAAAAAGGGAAATGAGTGCAGTAAGTGGAAGAAGGGTGAAAGCACATAAAAAAAAAAAAATACAAGCATCACATCAGTCATTTTAAGTTACTCTTCCAGACTGCTTTATGTGGCACTCATATTTTTCCAGTGTGTTTACCTGATAATGCTTTATGTATTTTACTTGACACAGCAGGTACTTGGGATTTGTACTTTCATATATGTGAATCACAAAATGGGCTTTTTATTTAAAATTGGTATTTTTACACTGTTTTATGCAGCCAAGTGGTGAATTGGTATACTAGTACTTCAAACTGGCAGGTCAGTAAAGTGTGGTTGTAGTCAGAACATTGACTGTAAAAGTGACATCATGGAATCCTTGTTCTTTTTCAGTGATTCCAGTAAAATTGCAGTTTACAAGCTAAAATCTGATTTTTTTTTTTTCCAATTTTTTTTTTTACCCTTCTTCGCTTAACTGCAGGCTCTGGCCTCTGAAAACCGATCTGTTTTCTTTCCATCTCATACATTATCATCAGTAATAAGGGCTCTACAGTCAGAGCTTAGTGAATGTTTCTGTTTATGGTGTGTGAGGCAAGCAGGCTCCAGTTGTTACTTCTCTGTATGTGTTGCCACTGCAGAGATAAAAAGAATAGAAACTTCTTTTAATTACTGTAAGCAAAAATGATGTGCAGAGAAAAAGCAAGGGCTGTTTTCATATTGGTCCTTCCCTGTTCATAATGAGAATTTAAAAAAATACAGTAGGGCCATGTTTGTAAGCAAGCAGCATGACAAAACCTGCCCCAGGGAAAAAAGATCACATACTTGAGTTGCATCGGAAAGAACAGGGGCAGGGTTGCTGGAAGTCCTCTGAAGGGCTGTCTGAGACCTTGGCTGCTGGTCCTGATCCTTTTCCTCGGTTTCCTGATGCAAAGTGCTCAGTGTGATCTGCTGCTGGAGAATTTCCTCAGCCTTGTACAACTTCCCTGGAGCCTTAGGTGTTGGTAAGTTAAAATAGTGCTGGACTGCTCCAAGATATATTTGGGACTTGCAGTCTTATTCCAAGATACAGGAATTATTCCACAGATGTGCCTCGTATCTAGGCCTTATTGAGCTAACCTGAAAATGTATCCTGGTATTTTAAAGTACTTGAAGTGCTTTACAGAGTAATTAGTTTAATGAGAACAGTGGAGATAAATGAAGCAGCATGTGTGCTCTGTTATAGCTCAAATGTAAAGAAAAATTACGCACTGAAGGATGGGGACACAACTACAGCTTCTGTAAGAAGCCTGCTGTATGTTTTTATCTTGAAAAAAAGGACTGTTATAAACTTAAGTGAAATGAATCTTATGAGCAGAAAAAAAGCAAGTTGTGCACATTCACACTCGTCGTACTTTACCATGCACTGCAAGGTTGGTCACAAACCTGGAAATACATGAATTTTCTATGCTTTTTTCCAGAGAGGACTTTGGGGAGCACAAGTGTCACTTTTTACAGTGAAGTGAAACTAAAGAATTTCAGTCTTCAGGTCTGGTGTCCTGTGCACAGGTACCTGTTACTTGTACAACTTCTTTGTTTTATCCTGCTGGTCTTTGGGAATTTACATTATAACTGATCAAAAGAACAGAGCAGTTTGAATGTATACCAGTGGCTTCCTTTGTGGCGTTCCCCTATGAATATTTACATTGACATTAATCCTAAGAACATGAGAAAGTAATACCTTTTGTGAGGTTTGCATCTTCTGTTTCCCAGGGAAGGAAGGAAGTTTCCTTGCTGCAAGGAGAAATGGAAAGTTGTCTCCCATCAGGTGTGGGATTTTGGGCTGGTGTGATGTATACTGGAATAATCTTCAGTGCTCTCCCCCTGTCGCATGGCCAAAACCACTGGAGCTATTGCACTCCATGAGCTATACATTCCTGCTGGGGTGGTCAGCGTGAGTGTTACCTAATGGTGACTGCACCTCTCCAGTTCTGAAGAGCAACTAGTTTGCATAATGTAATTAAAATGAACATTTTTTTTTTTAATGAACCAAGTGGTCAGAGAAATCTCTTGCATGAGTCAGTACATGACATACTGCTTCAGTGAAACATCTTGAGTGGCTTTGTACATGCAGGACGTGGTGAGCTGCTGTATTGGTCCTGGCTGGGGGAGCCTGCAAATGCCGTGCTGTATCTCAAGGATTAGCTTTGTTTGTGGTTACTGGCCTGTCAGAGGCAGAACTGTGCCAAGATAACACTGAAATGTGCTGACTGGCATTGCAGGAGGTGATTGTTCCAGTCTCTGGATCTGTGTTATCTTAATTTTGCTTCTTGTGTTTTCAGCATTTCAGAAAAGTTCATCTTTCAGGTCTTTAATGCGCAATGAAATATTTAATCATTTAAAGTTCAAATTAGGTCTAGAAATGAAAGTAGTCTGGATCCTATGGAGAAAACTCAGAGTCCCCAGACAATATCAATACCAGCTCTTTAAAGCCGAGCTGGCTCTTGGCTGCCCAGGTGACCTTGGGGCATCCCTGCAGCTCTGAGTCAGCAGGGAGACTTCGGATTCGTCTCCAGGTTGCTTCTGGAGCTTTCACTGGGCAGCAAAAATGTCACTCAAACTTGTAGTTTAATGAAGTTTTTGCTCTGCAAAGAGTGATTTAGATGAGGTAGCTTTCAAAATATGTGCTTCTTCCTCTTCTGACCTAAAAAGTCTATTTTTTGTTCCCTGATGTCATGGGGCCAAACTTTCTCTCTTCACTGACTTTAGAAAGAAGACTGTGATTGTGATACTGCGTTGGATGCATTGAGGACTGTGTAATTATCATCTGAAATCATCGCTTAATAGCTTGTCTTCATAAATTTATTTTCCCTTCTCCTGGAAAAAAGTGTCGATATTTTAAGCATTTTTACTGTTCCTGCTTATTTTTTTGCTTCCTTTTATGACATAAAAATTCAGTTTGCTGGTTCATTTTGAGCCTGACTGGAAGGGTAAGTTTGTTTATTTTGGCAGCTTAGTTGTAGGTCGGCCAAGAGGAAAATGAAAAACTGTAGCCTGTAGGCATTCTGCGTGTGCCTATCTAAGTACTGCTGGAGCAGGGATAACTGTCTCTTTCATAGGAAAGGGAAAAAGGCTGGGGAGAAGCCTCACTTATTTATATTTTCTCTTTTTGTTTGTTTTTTTTTACTGTATCGATTGTGTATGCTGTCTTGAATGTGACAGGTCTGTTGTCAGTATTGGCAGTGGCATAGACACACCTACAAACAATAAGCTGAGCGTATGGTCTAAACTACTTTTGCCCAACAGAAGTTTAAATCAATATATTAAATATTTGTTTCTTCTTCTAATGTTTTGAAAATAACTTGAGACTGTATGTCTTCTGTTTGAGTGTTAATCTAACAGTGAATCAGAAAACAATAATAATTTATGTAGGCTCCTTTTTTGGTGTTATAATTCAAAAAAGGGCATGCATTCCAACAGATTGGGCACAGCTGGCTGGTACCCTCAAGACTCTGCTCTCTAATCGCAGTCAAGGACAGGCGTTGTCGGGTTTTATTGCTGTGATCCCAAACATCTCACAGATTTTATCGGTCCTGTCAAAACCCAGATGGGACATGTGAAGGATGCATAGGGAGACTTGCTGCCACCTCTGACTCCATGAAACCTCTCAGCTGAAGCATGCTCTGTATCCTGTTTTTCTGTGGGTGACCTAAGTGCCATCAGCGGTCGCCAAAGTGTAGAGCTTTGCACTTGGGAGCTGGCAGGTAAGTTAGGGATGGCTAATTCCTGCTTTAATAGGATTTGTAACATCTGGACCATGCAGTATGCTACCATACTGATGTGAGAAACTGAATAGCTTTATTTTACAAATCCTGTGATGCTCACTCTTAATTTTCTTTTACAAAGTGCAGGGAAATAGAGAATTATCATATATTTCACATTAAAACACTTTAGAGATCTGTATTTATGAACTTTCCAACAAGTTTTATCACTTTGTGTTGTGCTTTGTGCTGTTTGTCACTGGGGTATGTGGGAATTTTTTCTTACGAAGGACGATAAACATGCAAAATCCTAATTCATTAGGAGTTGGTAAAAGTTCAAATACTATTGCTGTTAAAAAAAAAAAAGATACTAGTGAGGTAGAGAGAAGAAACTACATTGAAAAAATGAGGGACCTATGTGGGGTTTTGTTGTTTTTTGTTTTGTGTTTGTTTTTTTAAATGCTCCTTGCTAAAAGGCATCTATCCTATCCTCTGAGGACTTGGGTATTGTTTTTGTCAGTTCTCTCACAAATAAACTATTCTTTCTGTTATTCTAATCATACATGTACACTAAAGCCTAATAAAATTCTTCCTCATGTATCTGAGAGAAAAACCGTATTCTTTTGTTTTGGGAAGGCTGGTGGCTGCAGCTCTGGTGGATTAGCAGATGAGAAGCTTATTCCAGAGAAACCGCTCTTTCAGGAAAATTACTTTGACAGGAAACTCTAATTCGTGTGACCAGAATTCACATGCTTTAAAAGTAATTAGGGTGGCTGGCTTCAGTTAAAAATAAATACATAAACCAAATCCAACAGTAGATTTGGCTTTTGCTCGGCAGCCTTCCTCTGGCTGTGGGTCCATCCTGCTGCTGGGGGGGGAGTGGGGTAAATGTGTGGGGAGAAGGACTTACTGATGGTGGGGTGAGAAGCCTTTATTGCTGGGAAAAAATCATCCCTTTCCTTTTAGTTAGAGCTCCATCTTTCAGGAGCTGGGGATACAAGCAGCCTTGCTGAAGAGGTGCCGTGCCGCGGAGAGGCTGCAGGTCGGTAGACATCAGGCTGGAGCTGTGTGGTTTTATGCATGTCTGCTCATAAGGAACAGTATTGGTATTGAAGGTATTGAACACCTCTGGCACCAGGTGGCTGTGTGCTGGACCAGCTGCTGGTGGCATCACCCATAGGACACCTGGTGTGCCTCACCCTGGGGTAGAGGAGGCCTGACTGGTGGTGCAATTCCCCAATTCCTGTACTGGAAGAAACCACCTGTATTTTCTTGATGTGTCTTTAAATCATTAAGAAGTCTTTTGAGGGGAAAGAGGAACAAAACCTCCAGGAGAAGTAATGCTTTTGATGGCCTTGTCTTTGTGGCCAGTACACAGCACTGAGCATCATTTCCCCCCCTTCGTTTTGTCCTAATAACAAATTCAAATTGTGGATTTAATGCTGCCTTGCTACTGTAAGTTGTGTGCCTGAGGCAGCACCTTTCCACTGACTCATGTTTTTCCGCTCTTAATGTGTGCGCGGGGGGAGTGAGGAAGACTGAATGTGCAGGCTGGGCTTCTGTGCCAGCCTGGGCGGACCTGGCTGAAGGAAAAACAGCTTTACTATATCTTATTTGGGAGCAAGCCTAATTGTATTTCCTTATGCTGCTGAGTGCATTTCACTCCCTCCCGCCTCTGATCCTATTGCAACAGAAGTCACAGGTCATAATTAAATAAAAGCAAAATCTGTCTGTGGTGTCTGATCCACGTGTGCCATGGCGACAGCTAGATGGGGTGGGAGTTTCCGTGTGTGTGCTCTCTTATAAAAGTTTGAGAAAAATCAATTTGCAAAATCGGGATTACTCCCAGTGCATAATTCATGTGTAAATCAGGCCTGCCGCCGTGGTTAATTGGCACAGGGCCCATGACGGGCAGGGTAGAGGCGGGGTGGTGCGGGCACCTCATGTGTCTGTGCCACCGGAGCACCATCATCCTGCCCTGTCCCGGACAGGGATGTTGCGGTGCTGGAGCCTGCTGGGCACCCAGGCTGGTGGTGAGGGGCATCCCCATGGCTCAATACGGACAGGTTTGGTGTGTCAGGTGCTACCGGCGCAGAGCGGGTGCTCCCCCTGGCCAAGCCTGGCTGGTGATGCCCGAGCCTCGCCTGGGGAGGAATGCACCCAGAAGATTTCCCCCAAAGGAAACATGAGGAAAACATCTTGTTTTAAGAGAGATATTTAATATGTTTTTCATATTTGGAAAGCAGTTAATGTCTGGGAATGTCTTTTTGCTCCCTGGCCAGCACGATTAATATTACTTTTGATCTTTTTTTTGAAAAAAATTTAGATTAAAAGTGATTTATCTGCAACAAAAGCAACAGCAATTACTTACTCTGTATTAATGTTTAAAGTTGCTTTCTTTTAAACATTATTTTTGGGAGGGTAAATGTTCTTAAAAATAAACATGGTTCAAATTATTTTTAGATTAAAATACTTTATGGAAGGAGAGCTGAATTTTAGCATTTGAGCAGTCAACCAGGAAGTCAAGACGTTGGGGAAAACACAGATGTAGAAAGGCCAAGCAAAAATGTGCTTTTAACTGACTCAAGCTAATTGCACAGAGTGCCTAACGAGGATGCTTCCTTTATTGTGCCCAGGTGGGTTTGTATGCTGCCTTGCTGTGCTGCCAGCCCTGTGCTGGGGCTCGGCTGGCTACAGCCTGGGCTGTGCTGTGCCGTGCCCATGGGGGGATGTACCGGCTGGCGGGCACAGGCGGGGATTACGCACAGGGCTTCACCAAAGCAGGGTGGGATACACCCAGCCATCGCACATGGGAAAGCCTCGGCTGTTCAACTGGTTTATGTGAAGTGTCGATAAAAGCTTCCCTCAGCAGCACGTCATCATGTGTTTTATATAGGATTATAAACTCATGCTCAAATAATTCAGGATGAGCTTGAAAAAGTGTGTCGGAATTATTCTTGTGGCTTTTTTGCCTGTGAAACTGAAAGCTTTGTCTGCCTGGTCCTCAACGCCACAGTCTGGCTGGGAACTGCGTAACTGCTGCACAGCTCAAGGTTGCAGGGTGGAGATCATGGTATTTTCATACGTATTAACTGTACCATGGCCCCTTCCAGAGCCAGCAACAAACACAATGTCCTGAGGCTGGGGATGGCCCCTCTCTGCCCTAGGGAACGGTGGGCTGCAAAGCTGGGCCCGCTCCTGCACTGAAAACAGGCTGCTGCTGGGGCTCAGCATGACTTGCTCCGTGCATCCAGCTGGGATGCTGCTCGTGCCCAGCTATACTGGAGCAGGGAAGAGAAAAGCCTGCTTGGGTTCTTTATTTTTTTCAGTTTAAGTGTTTAAAGGTTATCTCAGCTCATGCGTTAGCTTTGGGAGATGTGATAACTGGCGATCTGTCTGTCACCTATAAAAGGGGTTTTGAATGCGCGGGTGAAAACTGCGGGTGTGGAAGGATGGAGGCAGCAGCTGTTGTCACAGGTCCCTTACGGGCAGACATGACACCGGCTTTACAGCCAATGAGGTTCTGGCCCAAGTTTTTCCACAGTTTTTGTGCTAATTTTGTACTTATTTTTCCACATTTCATTTTTCATAACTTTTTTTAGATAATAGGTGAGGGTTTGGTTTGGTATTGTTATAGTTTTATTTTAATACTAAAATCCAACTTATAGGAATGCTGAAGAGCAATTTCATATGGTGAATTCTGGTAGACAAGTCCTTTTTAGCCAGGAGTAAGTTTTCTACAAATGCATTTCCAGAATGCATTGAGGTACTTATTCAGATTGATATTTTTCATAAGAACACAATTAAATGCCAAGAGACTGTTGGCAGTACTTGATGGCCCTTGGACTGGCTCAGCTCGTGTTCTCAGTCACCCTGCTGCCAAGGGCTTGTAGGGGAGTGTGGTGGTGATGTGAACACCTTTATTAAGCACATGAATTACTTGGGATGGGTCTGTCTTCAGACAATGACCTTTACGAACGCTTCTGGTTACTTATAAACTTAAGCATTATATATAAACAGGCTTCATTTAACTCAAATTGCATTTAATTTAAAATTGCAATCGCAATAAATTCTATTGCAGGAGAAAATGTGATTTTTAGGGAAATAAAACTTAATTACATTAAAGTAGTATTTCAACCTTTTTTGCATCAAGCTCTGATCAGTAAATGCTTGATCTTTGGAAAATCTTAACAAAATGAACTTGTAATCTGTATGTCCCACTAATGAGGTAAAACACAGTAGCCAAAATTTTGTATTGTGACTATGTGAAATAGTCACATTTTGTTAAAAATCAGATACATTCCACAGATGTGATTTGTAGAAAAGTGGGTGAAAACTGCCCAGGGTTGCACGTTACGGCCAGCCAGGCGCGGGCAGCAAGCGGGAGCTCTGGCTGGGGTGCTTGAGGCCTGCCTGGCTGGTGAGGTACGAACCCATCCATGGCTGCGGAGCAAAGGGTGGTCAGTGGTTCATATGGGGAGATCTGGCCCACTGCTCTCCCCACCTCCCCATCATGCCCGTACTGTTGGCATGAGCGTGTTTCTCCTGTATCACTTGCACGAGAGCCCAGAGACCAAAAGTGTCTCCTGGGCAGTCAAAGGCAGCAAAGGTCCAGCTGGGCAGTGAGCAGAGTCCTGTGGACTGGGATGCATTGAATTTGGACTGTTGCTTTTTCTTCTAATTGCTTTCTGCCTCTGGCCATGCCATGTCTAATTAATAATAACGTATTAAAAACTAAGACTAAGCTATTGAGTCCATAATGCATGAATAAGCTAAAAGGATAACCCCAAGTTACTTCTTCCCTACTTATAGAAAATAGAATTGAGTTTTTCATTTTGTATTAAGACCTTTCTGGTATGATACTGCGTTCTGTACCACATACATGCTTTTCAAAGGAAACACAGTTTATCCTTCTCATTTGATTAAAGTCTGGGATGAGTAACAGAGATTTCCTTTTACTTACACCTTCCATTATGGTCCTACAAAAGCCATTTGGGTGGAAATATTGCAATGGTCTGATTATCGTGCAAAATCACCCATGTTATTTTCAGCCTTAAAAGCCCAAAGCAATGTGTGTCTACCCCAGCTGGGACAGAGACACTTAAAAGTGGTTCTGCAGGACTCATGTGCGTATTAAATCCTGTGAAGCAAACTGCTCCCACTGGCACTCTCCCAGGCATCGGCTCTTTCCCAGGGTTTGCTGGGGGTTGGCAGGGTGACTGTGGCTGCAGAGGGGAAGTGGAGCTGGGGCTCACCCACCTTTCCCTCCTCAGTCCCAGGGTTTGTTTCAGACTAAAGAATCTGAATAGTTCAGGTGCAGTGGCGCTGAAAGCTCAGTGCAACACGAGCAAAATAAAGATTTAAACTTGCGACTGATCTTTAGTTAATCCCTTCTACAAAAACAGACCTAAAGAGATCTTTTACATTTCTGAAGCCTATGTGTGTGTTAAAGTAACATGACTTTCCAAGAAAAGTCCATTATTTCTTGTTTTAATATATGAATAATCTTTCAGGAGTTGATACAAAACCATTATTGGTTTAACGCCTTTCAGAGCTTCAGTAACTGATAGCTTGCTTTAGTTTTTTAAAGCTGAAATTTTTCTTGCCTGGTATCTGTTCAAATATTTCTTTAAATAATTCCGAGTCTGTTGGATTTCTGGATCTTAGTGCAAAAACGTCCCTTTTGAATTCCTCTTTTTTGCATAGCCACAAAACTCAAAACCATTGAAGCTGGAATTTCAAATTCAGTAGATGATGTGATCATTGTTGAAGAAGGAAGGAAGTAGAAGCCAGTTTTGTGGAAAACAAGTCCAGTAGTTTTAAATATACAGGTATTTCAAGCTGAAGTACTTGTGGATGAGTACCGGAATAATTCTAAGTTGGAAGTTTTTCTGTGATGTACACTTAATTAAAGGCAGCAGAGCTGCGTGCAGGCATAGTCACCAGTGGCTGGGGGTCCTGGTGTGTGGGCAGCTGGAGCAGAGCCAGGGATTTCCCCCTTCCCATTGCCTGTGGTGGGATTGCCATT
Source organism: Haliaeetus leucocephalus (assembly GCF_000737465.1). NCBI lineage: Eukaryota > Metazoa > Chordata > Aves > Accipitriformes > Accipitridae > Haliaeetus > Haliaeetus leucocephalus. The sequence goes on along the minus strand of NW_010973104.1, from coordinate 1,085,332 downwards.
GCCCTGAGCTGGGTCTCGGGGCCATGCAGGACTGACGTGGCTGTTCCCCAGCGTGGCGTTGGGTGGAGGAGCAAATTGCTCCTGCACTCCTCTGCTTCTTTCCCACACTGAAAGACCATGGCGTGGCAGGTCCTTTGGGTTATTTTACTTTGCTACAGTGCAGGCAATACCTATCTATACAAAGTAGTGGTAAGATGGACAATACAGGCTAAAAAAATTTTCTATAAAATGCACAGTATGTGCAGTATCCACGTGACTATTTTCTTCATCCCTTTTGCCCTGCTCTGTCCCTTATAGCAGAGCTTAGTGAAGTGCTGTGGGGGGGCAGCCGTTGTGCTCTTTCCACTTGGATCTCCTGCGCTTGGTTTCTTGTTCTCAGTGTTTGATAGGACCCTTGTCATGGTGCTGCTGACAGCCTTGGCCAGCTGATGTGCCGTTGCTGAGCTCGGGATGGACTTGCTCCCAGTTGGGGCTCTGGGCTTCTTCACCTCCTTAGTTATTTGGTAATACAGAAAGTGTTTTGTGCTTCATATTCCTGTTGATGATGTCACAAAAATTGGCTGCAAATCACTTGGGGTGGTTTTGTTCTGGATGCATGAGCTCAGTCTTGACTGAAAGACTTTGTTTCCTCTGTCATGGCTGATGCAATTAGGTTTTTTTGGTTTTATTAGCACTATATGACGAAGGGATGTGGCCAGAGCAAGCCCATTTATTAAGCCATGACTCGTTTCTGGCTATCGAATAGTCCATGACTCACTCATGTGTCACTCTGTGATACCATCCTTTATCTGCAAGGCTGCTCTGTTGAACGTTTGCTGATTTTGATTTGCCTCCTTGAAACCACCCTGGCACGAGGTTATCCAGGATGAGCATATTGATCAGCAGCTTGTTCGGATACAGGATGACTTTTCTTCTTGTGGGTGATGTTGTGCAGTGCTCTCCAAACTCGACCTCTCGGCTATGGCAGAGATGTTTCCTGGTTGAATCTTTACTTTGTGCCATCCCCAATCACATACCTGACCTCCCTGTGTGGTTAGCCCTTGTTATCAATGTGGGATTAGCTACCAGAGTATTTTGATTAATGCAAACAATTCCTGCGGGGTAACATTTTCTGTTTCAGGATGCTGAGAGTCTAAACCTTCAGGCTTGCCCACTTTGATACAGTTGTTTGTTCTTTTCATTTTTAGTGTACAAAACATAACTCCACTCATAATGACTTTATACAGCTAAAACTACCCTGTTCCTAAAGGGGAAAATCCTGTCATCTGTCTTTGTTGCATCGGTATGTAGTGTATTATAACCGATATTATAATCAGCACTTCAAAAATCCTCTGTACTTAGGAATGCTTGTGCTATTTCAGAAGAGATGTTTTGCCTCTCGTGCTGCTCACCCACCTGTGGCTTGTTTCTGTTAGGCTTAGGGGTTCCTTTCTTGTCACAGTCTTCACTGCTTTGCACTTGTGATGTAATAGGCTCAACATTTTTTTTATAATCAGAAATGCTAGACTATTTTTATTGAACCTACACAAATACCTCCAGTATTTTACCCACATTCCAGTTTTGTGTCAAAGTCCATATTGTCACATCTTGAGTGCAAATATGATTAGGTATCAGGATGGTTCTCTGAAGAATAATCTATAAATTTCTTCCTGCCTGAAGTGTCTCAAGGTTTGGCAACTGGTTCCTCTGACTTTTTTTTTTTTTTTTTTTTTTTTTAAATTATACATGTTCCTACTCTTTGTGGGCAGGGAGTCCACTGGTTCCTCCCTAGGTGCTTCGGCACCACAGATGTGACACTTGTGCTTCAAATCCACAGTGAGCTAAAGAATATATCCTTGAGAGCGCTGAGTTGTGAATGCTGTAAGTAAGAGCAGCAATAGCAGAGATATAGGAAACAGATGTTGTGGCTTCCAGTTTTAAATTCAGTGACCATTCTGGTAAAATACTTTACTTACTAGATACAAAAAGATGCTGCAAAACCACACAACCTTGTTGGACTTGAATGGTGCTGGCTCACGAGCTGTAGAAATTTGAAATAGGTTGTGAGACCCCGTTGTCTTGAATTTGGTAAAACCATGCTATTTATGAGTGGCAAAATTACCTGAAGGAAATGTCAGTGAAATCCTCTCATCTTTCTAATACAAATATGTTCCATTTCCAGAAAAAGGAAATGAGACTCTTTTTGGAAAGTTTGGAAACAGCTGCTTCTTAGTGGTTCATGTATAAATCCAGACGACCTGTGTCAATGTGTGCACATCTCTACAGGCTACTCGCCCAATGTGCAGGGAAGCACATGAGTGCTGCAAAGAGCAAGAACGACCTGATGGGTGGTAGGTGGTAGGATGTGTGTGGTCCATGTCGATGCCTGTGGCTGTGCTGGAATATCCATCTTGCACAACTCATGCTTTTATTCCACCAAGGTCATTACTTTACACCCCCTAAAGCGGCCACAAGTATGTGTCCTCTGTTGTTAAGGTCAGGCTACTGCAATGTTGGAAGAACCTCTACTTTGAGGGTAGAAGGAGAAGAAAAGTTTTCTTACCAGGTAATATAATTGTATGCCACCTAGGTTTGATAAGTTACAGATACAGCTTTTGGGATGCTGAGTTGTGGTCAATACTTCAGTGAATATAAGTTATGTGGTTCAGTGATTTTAAGAATGGTTATTGCCACTATGCTTGAGTGTGAAAATATACCTTCTGTCGCACACACTACCTTTATGAAGTGTATAAACAGGGTTTTTCATCTGCTTTCCATTTACTGTTACATTTTGTTGTCTTTGCCATGGGCATTTAAAACTGAGATGTTCTAAAGAGCCCTGCATGAAATTTTAAAGAGACTGGACCTTTCATCTGCACAACAGCAGGACACCAGATAGATGAACAAGAAAGAAAGAGAAATTGTTTTTGAAGCAATAGCAAAAAAAAATAACAGTAGAAGCAATTATTTTATCAAAGGTTTATTTTCTTTCTTGTTTTTTAAAGACCTTTCCTCAGTTGAAGTTGGCTACCTTCTTATGTATGTTTGATTTGTGGTTTTCACAAGGTCCAAATGAAAAATGTCAGCTGGAAGATGTGTATTGTTAATGAGCAATCACAATGGCACCAGTGATTTCAGTGAATTTTGGTGCTCAGAGAATTGCAAAACTCTAGTCTTCTATCCTCAAAACAGGCACACGTTTCTCTTTTCATATCTCAGTCTGTTCCTTGACTATGGACAGACCTTTTCAAAGAGTAAGGATGGAGCTGGTCTTTGTCGTGTTCTTGCTTGTAGTGAAATAAATTGTGTTCCTTATGATAAGGAGCTAGATTATGATCCATCAGTCCCCTCTTTCAGGCCATTAAGCAGTAATCTCCACTTAGGTTGCTTTGGCTTGTGTTGGTGACCTGACTGTGAGAAGTTCAATATTGCATTGCTGGTTCCAGGTCCTTTCAACTTGCTGCTGTTTTTGATTAGTTTTCCTTCTACTGAATTATCTCCTGCCCATTGCTCTTCACCCTGCTGGGAGATGTTCCCCCCGAGGTGATGGAAACTCCTGCTGGAGCTCCAACTGGACCCCACTGACTTGCTCCAGACATGCAGGTGGAATAGCTTCAGTTTTAATTTTGATGGTGTTCCGGTTGGAAGGAAAATAAAACTCCTTTCCTTGAACTTTTATCGTACAACAAGCTGGGAACAGATTGCAAGTATCGCTGGGTTCTCCCAGAATTGATTTGGAGCAGAAGAAGGGTTTAAGGAGAGAGCAAAGGCACCAGCTGTGACTGCACAGAGTCGCAGGGAGGAAATACACAAGGCTGGGACCAACAGCTTGGCTGTTCTTTACTCAGATGCTAATAAAAACATTCTGGAGGGGCTATGTTGTCCAGAACATGCAGGACTTAAGATACCATGTTGGATGGCTTATTTAAGGATGAGGAAAACTTGGAGAAATCTAAAATATGAATAAACATATCTTGTATTCCTCTATTTCAAATATATATCTGTATCTTGTATTAATTAAATAGGGCAAATGGGCAGAGAAGGGTTTTTGTACTGCCAGTAAATATTGAAGCTAGGATCTTGTTTGAATTAAGATGATGTCTGCTGGGTGAAAGAGATCTACAGAGATATATAAGGCCAAAGCTTCCAGCAGTCCATACTGTCTTTACTGAAAAGCATATTTATATCTTCCAGACTAGTAATTAATCACTCAGTAGGATTTTTTGGGACGTGCATTCACAGAAGATCTTTTTGTACTGCCAGGAACCACAAAGCATGGGCACAATTAAAACACTGATTTAATTTATTACATAGAGGCATGGAATGGGAGTGTTTTAAGCGATGTTGACAGGCCAGGATTTCAGAGCCACCTATTTTTTTTTAAATAGAAAACAAATGCTGCTCCTTACAAAAATTAAATTACATTAATAGCAGCTTTCTAATACACTACTGAGGAAGAAAATTAAGTTTTGGTATTAATTAAGATGTGAAGAAATGGTATAATTTTTAAAGAGAATACATTTCAAAGTTGTCTATAAAAATAAAGGATGCTGCCTTCTGCTGAAATGCACTTTAAAAGCACACGGCTCTTCTGAAAAATTAAAAATAATCGCTGAAAATTTTTTGTATTCTGATAGTTTCCTCTTTAGTTAATCTTGGGAGTCTCTGCAGTTCCTCTGGTGCCTTCACGTGCTATTGATACCACTGATGGGGACTTGCAGAAACAAGATTTTGACCATGGTCAGTCTGTGGGCAGCTGGAATTATGGAACACTGCCTACAGCCTCGGGTGCTGTGCAGGTACATACACACGGACTGCCCTTTGGGGCAAAAAAGCAGCAGTTTGGTGATTGTAGATTCATAAGACGTCTGTGTGTATGCCTACAGCTGCCCACTTTCATGGAGTCCCTGCGCTGTTTTACTGTGTGTGTGCTTGAAAGAGAGAGTCCTCAGTGTTGGAGGACTTGGAAGGAGCAGAGCAGCTGCTTCTTTCTCTGTGCGGCAGGTTCACAGTGTGCTTCTGCACACTGACAGCTTGCGAGGACTCCTTGCAGCTTCAGAATCAACTCGTTAGCACAGCTAAGGGAAACATCCGAGAGTCCATGGTCTGATCTGGTCACCCCGGTCTGTCCTGTGCAGATGCAGAAAAGGATACAGCATTCAAAGCAAAACTTGTGTCTTGCTCCTGTTGTTTATATGTTATTTAAAGGAAGGCATTTTTCTTTATTAAAAAAAAATAAAAAATTAGTAAAGCCTGATGCAGCAAAATGCGTACATCCCAGCAGCAGACAAAGGATGCTTTTTCTGCAGTAAAAGTTCCTGAGATGTTCACCAATTTCCTTCTTACCGTTATGATTTCTATTTTTGTTTCTTCCTCTGCTTCGAATATGAAACATAAAGGTCTCATCAAGGAATAGGGTTATGCAGGAGATAAATTAATTACAGCTTTAATTTGCTTGGATCCAGTTGGAGCAACTCAAATATTTTAAATGTAGAATATAACTTGCAATGTTTTTGCGGTCTTGATGGTTTTAATGTTCTGGAAAATTACATTGTACTGAAACATCAAATGGGTTGAGGTCATGGCGTGGGGCAGGGTTGCACAGTGAGCGGTGACCAGTTTTGTGTCACCACCATCTATCATAAAAAAGCCTATTTGCTATCTCGCCCTTTAGTAAACTACAATAGTATAATCTGAACACCGTTTACAAGAATGTGAACAGCCCTGGATAAGGGCAATTTTTTTTCTTTCAAGAGTTCTTGATTGTATTTCCCTTTACTCTCAGATGCCTTCATGTGACGTCAGCAGTAGATGTAATTTCACACTTTTTTCTGCATCCAGGGTCTGTCATGCATCATCACGCCCCATGGTCACAGAGGGGTGGCCCTGGCCACTCAGCACTGTGGGGGGCAGCCACCAGCAACACCCCACTTGGCCTCAGCATGTGGTCACCTGCCATGGTGGGTGCATGGTATGGGAATGACAAGGAACCAATGGGGGTTTTTTGGGAGGGATGCTTGTAGATGTATGATGAGCTGGGATGCCAGGTGTGCCTGTCAGCTCTTCATGAAGTGCCTCATTCCTCTCGGGGCAAGATGGGAGTTGCATATTCCCTGCCAATTCATGGTATTTCTATGTTGTGCAAGGAGTAACAGCCCTTGAATGCATAAAGGATGCCTAGCGTACCCAGTCTGCAACATTTTCTGTTTTTCTAAGAGATATTGCTCTCTGCCTGCAAATGTAGGAGAGGATGAGACAATTCTAGATAAGCTGCTACTCTGCTTTTCATCTGACATTGTGCAAGTATGCTCCTTTCCAGTTTGAGAAATACTACTTGTTTTGAAAGCTATTATCATGTGTCATATTAGTGATCTGTGAATTAATAGAAATGCGCTTCCGTTTAAGGTCATTTGCATGACCTTAAATAAAGTTTAAAATAATTGTGTGATCATTGCTTTGAGACATTAGGATGCGTCTCTGTCGCAGAGACTGCTTTCTCTTTGACTGAGTAGTTTGTCACTTTCAGCGTGACTACAGAGAAATCTGCTCGTGCAGTCCTTTCATGTAGGGTCTGGAGAACGCTGTGTAGGATTAGGGGTTGTACGATCTCTCTTTGCCACTGTAAAACCTCTGGAATATTGTCCATTTCTTGAGCTAACACTTGGAGAACAGCGCTGAAACAGATGCAGTGAAAATCCATGAGGGTGATTAAATAAGTGGAAAATTTATCTTATGGTGACAGATCAAAAAAAAAAAAAAAATCAAGCCTCTTCTGTTATCAAAAAGGCACTTAAGAGGTGACTTGAACACGGTCAATAAGTGCCTACATAGGCAAAAGAAATTTGAGAATAGAGAGCTCTTAAAAGTAGCAGAAAAAAAAGTATAATGAGATTTAGTGAATTGAATTAAAGGTAGACAAAAATTTGACTAGAAATAATGTACGTGTTAATCAGGCAAGGTGATTAATCACTGGAACAGCTTAATGGCCATTATGGTGGATATTTTAAAATCAAGATTGGATGATATTCCAAAAGCTGCAGTTCAAGTGCAACTATTGAGCTTTAAACTGGAAATAATACAGAAAATTCTGGTGGCCTATATTATGTAAAGTGTCAGATCAAATCATCACACTACCTAGAGTCCTATGAATTAACAAGGCACTTTTGTTTCTGAATAAACACAGCCTCTAATAATTTCCTGTTTCTTGAATAATTCAACAGTCCTACCATCCAGTGTTTTTGATATGACGTTTTATCCCATCACTGTGAATTGTCTGAATGTGGGATTTCTTCAGTGACGATCCAAAGTATAGAAAATAAATGATAATGCAATGAGCTGTCAGAAAAACATATTTAAAAAAAAATCCTTGATGTTTCTGCCTTTTTGTGTATCCCTATCCATTCTTCTCTTAAATCTCCCATGCTTTATGTGACTGTGGCACCCCATGTCAAACGTGGTGTTATGCAAGGCTGGAGTGACAATCCCAGCTTTAATTTTGTTGCCTTTTGTGAATGACACAACATTAGCATTGTCTGTTTTATTATTTGGTATTTACCATATCTATGTATGTATGTCATATTAGTTTAATGATAGAGAGCAATGATGGGATAAACTGTAAGGAACCGAGAGAAGTGACAAAGGAGATAAAGGGTTTTCATTTTAATAAACTGCAAGCTAACACATACTGTTAAAAAAAATACTCTTCTCGCTGAAATACGGTGCAAAACACAGTGAATACAATAAATTATGGTCACAAAGATGTTAACACCAAAGAGTGGCTGGACTGTCATCCTCAATCAGAGGCATACCTTTTGGAAATGACTTTGAAGGTTATCTTGGAATAGCTTTCCAAATTGACTTTACATTTCAAGTGCAGAGGAATTGATGGATGGATGGAGAGGTAGTCAAGGAAATTAAATGTGGGTGACCATCTGCATGAGCAGAGATTTTTATACCGGGTAACACCTGACCTATTTATTTTTATCATAAAGTGATTACATATTGTGCCCAGACTTCTGTAATGATGATAAACACCATAGAGCTTTGTCTCTTCCAAACAAGATCTCCATCAGTCTGGTCCTGTAAACAAGATTCACCTGCTGAGAAATTGCTGCAGTAGATATATTTTCACAGATGCTCAGAAACCAGGATGCAAATCTTCATCAGGGGTGGTGATGCTAGTCAACATGATTTCTGTTATTCATGAGGGGAAATGAGTCACATCTTTTGATCTTCAGCATACTTGTTTTCCTCAAGAAGGTCTTGCCAAAATACTTTGGCTTTACAAGATGCTTCCATTTGGGATCTACATGGCACTAACCCTCTTGGCCAATATGCTGCTAGTGCAGTTAATTTTGGGTGAAATGAGAGATCTCTGTTTCCATGAATGACTGGTGATGATGGGATCAGCAAAGGGGTTGCTGTTGTGTCCCTCATGGCACTCTGAGTTGTCAGACATGCAGGACTGGGGTTATCTTGTGTGTGTTGCTGGGTTTAATCCAGCTGTGCAAATCCCGAGGTCAGAGGAGAAATGATGGGGGACTGGTAGAAGATGCTGTAGTGATGGGGCTTTGTGCACAGCTGCAGTGGTGGGGCAGTCATCACTGTACATCTGTGGACTTGCTACGGCATGCTCTCACCTTCACACCACACTGCCCTCTCCTCACACATACAAATGTTGTGATAATGTTTCTCCGTTAAATCTGAAAACCAACAAATACTCCTAATTCTCTTTAATACCTACAAAAAAATTGCAGTAGCATTTATTGTATACATTGGTGTTTTCTCTTTTCTGAAAACAATTTATTCAGATACTCTCTTCACTTTGCTTGATTGTATTTATTTCCTCTCCCCTTACTTATATTTACTTCCTCTCCCCTTTCAGATTTTCCCATTTACTTTCCAGTTCCTTTCCTTTTGTACATGATTTTATTTTAAGCACACAAACCTGTGTAATTAAGTGTTTTTTGTGACAGAGGATCTAACTATTTGTATTTTGTTCAGATATTTTTCTTTTCATATTCTGTTTATTTTCTTCTGCCCAAAAAATGACCCCCTGCAGATGAGAATCCAGTTTCTGCTCATTTGCAGCCTGCTGATGTGCCTTCCATGTTTAACCTGCACAGATCCTCCTACATGAACATATTTATTTAAATAGTTGAATTAAAGCCTAATGCAGAATGCGTGTTTGCGTATGTTAAATGCAATATGAACTTGTTCTTGCTAGTGCTGTGCTGAACGTGTCTCTTTCTCCCTGTCCCTTTGTCTCCCCCTTTCAAGCCCACCTCCAGGACTGCTGTTCAGCTCCTCATTTCAGCCCCAGTCTGGTCCTCGTGCTGAGGTGGGACTAGGCTCATTGAAGTAAACAGGAGAAGCTCATAGTGATTTCAGCTACCCAAAGATTTCACATGGGAAACGCTGGAGTTCATAGAGCAGAAAATAACTGAAGGCTGTGATAGCACTGCCTTTGCGGAGACAGCGTGGCCAAATCTGATAGGAAGGAATGAATGGATGAAGTAATGATACTTTAATTTACAGATCAGTTGGATGTGATAAAAATAATAGAGTAAAAACTTCTTAAAACTATAAAAATGAGTTTTCAGAGCAAATTTGTCTGCAGTTTAAGGCTATTTAAAATAACACGTACAGAGATCTTTACATTGGAATTTGAAGGACTCTTTCATTTACGAACTGACCAGATACCTTTTAAAAAATGTACGAGAAACCACAAACAGATTTGCAAACCTGTTCCAGGACAAGTAAAATTTCGGTATGATTTACAGGATTCCTAGGGGGAATACTTCACAGTGCAAGTCTCTGTTTCTTCTGGGACTTTAAGAGGCATTTGTTATATGCGTTTCCGTATTTTAAGAAGCAGGTATTATTCCATGTACTGGTACCAAATGGTTTTGTCCCGAAATGGGAAGAGTTTTATTGCGTTGTTGATGTGAGGGTCAGGAGGCCAGGGGACACCTGTTTGTTTGGCTCTTGGTAAGAACTCTGTCCGTTGACATCTTTTTAGATTTATTCACACACTGGAAATTGCAGATGACAGTTTCTCTGACTTTCTTCTGAGATTCATGGTTTGTAAAGCTTTTTTTCTTAATGAGCTGTTAATTCATAACAGTATTCACTAGTGATGTAAAATAGAAGTCTGCTGCTTTCCAAGCTGGTTTGCATTGTGCTGTAGTTTGCAATTTTTAAAAGAAAAGGATTTATTTCCTCCTGAGATTTCTTTTTTAGATCTCAAAATTTCCTAAGAAGAATTTTTTTAACTTGTTTGTGGTTAATATTTGCACAAATGTGTGTAACATCTGACTGTAAGTAATTGTGTGCGCATCATTGTATTTTTATAAATGTATTATCTTAGATATAAAACCCCACATCTGCATCCTTCCAAACCCTACAATGGCATTCACTGTATCAGTCCAGGTACAGCACAGCTTCCTTCTGCTCCCATCTTGACTTGCTCTAAAAATTCCTGGACACTGATGCATAAACTCACAGATGTAGAAGCTTGCGTCTAAACTGTCTTTTGGCGTGAAATCATGTAACTGTCTAAAATTATAATATAATCTTGTCAACATTGTTATGCATTTGCATTTTTACGTGCACGTGATTTCAAATGGAAGAGGGAACTGATGGTGGGAGCACATACCCCTTCGTTTCACTGTAGGCAAGTGAAGCTTTCTCTTGCAAGCTTTCTGGTGCACGTGCAGGTTCAAGGCAGCATGAGGATGATTACAATAACTTTTCATTGCTTGGCGAGTTGAGAGACTGCACAAAAAGCAAGGCTCTCCCTCTCTTGTTGATTTAATGAAAGCTTTGGGTACAATATGATGGCCTTTGAAGGATTATAGAAACCAAAGGAAGTTCAGTGGAAGGATGTTGCTGCTGCCCTCGTGATAGCTCCTCAATGCGAGAGATGCACAACGGAGTTAAAACTGTGTGTTATTCAGAGGATAAATCTGAGTGCTGGCCCTTTCATGTTGATTTGTCTGAGTTTTAGACATTTAAGTGATTTTAGACAAAAATGACTTGTGACTTTAAAGTGAGCTTGATGGTTTGCTTTTGCACTGCTGGTAATTCAACATCTTCAACCTGTGCACGAGCAGGATTATGCATGGATGAGAACTGAAGTGCACGAGTACCTGCGGCTGTGCTTAGTTCTGGGTAGGGGTTTGGGGTTTGGTAGACACCTGTGTTGCCCTTGCAGCCAGTGTTAATAGTAGATTCTCCGTTTTGAAAAGCAGGATGGGAGAAAGCACAAATGCGTTTAGAAAGCTGGCAGGCAGGGAGCAGGAGCGGGTAGCCCACGCTGGCTGGAGGCAGGAGGCAGTCCCATCATGCTGCTTGGAAGATGTTCAGTAAAATGGGGAGACATTGTGAAGAGCCACGAAAGTGAAGGAGCTTGTGTCTGAGTAGGGGAGAAGAGGTGGCTAATGGAGGGCTGCGGAGATGTGTGACACGCTCCAGGTGATGGATGGGGAAATTATCTTTGCAGTAACACTCCAGACAGGCTGTGAACAGAGCAAGAGTACATTTGTCAAGGACAGAGAAGAGGATGCTGCAGTAATTGAGAAATGTCTCTCTTCTGAAGACTAGGAATTTAAGGCAGCACTCCCCTTAAAATTGACTCTGGTTGTGTGGGATGCCCCTTACTTTCAAACTACTTAGGTTTTGTCCCATAAAAATGTATGAGGTTTAATTATAAATGGCAGTATATGTCCCTTACCTTTTGTTTGCTTCAGAGACATCCCTCTGCTGTATCCAGGCTGGGATGTTGTGGTCTGGAGACTCACATGGTGATTTTTGGTTTTGTGTATTTTGTTACTGTAGGAGTAAAGTGGACAAATACTATTTGCTGCTTCCAATATTCGACATCTTGCAAAGTCTGGACAAATACTTGAGAAGAATGAGCACTCCCAATCACTCTCAGTAGTCAGGTACAGCAAAGAGTTATCATGCCTAATCTTTTATTTTTTTTCTGTTCAAACATTTTATTCCATTTTACTTCTGAGCAATACTAAACATACAAATAATTTCACAAGGTAGGTTCTTTGGTGGTGTAGAAATACAATTGAAATGAGAAATTATCACTGGTTTGGTAACTGTACGTGGGGCCAAGCTAATAAGAGAGGGTGTGGGATGAATGCCTGGCAGTGGAGGCTTGGAGATCATATTCTTATTGCTCACACCAGTAGCTAAAAAAGAAACGGTCGATCACATCAGCAGGGAATGTCAGGATGCCGCAATCAACACACGTGCAGCAGGTGCCCAAGCCAGCCTCTGTCGCCAGCACAGTTTTTCTAGCAGCTGGAAAATGAGTAAGAGCAAAGCTGTGGCTGTACCTGCAGGGTACCGCTGCCATCGCCGCAGGAGGGCACCCGCATCCCCTGGGTACACAAAAACTGGGGGTGGGGGGGGGGGGGGGGGGGGGGGCGTGTTCAGACATCAAAGATGAATATAAATAGGAAAGAAGCCAGAGATAAAAAGGACCATAAGGCTGAAACAGTCCACAGAGATATTACATGTTTATAGTGGGGTCTGTGGGAATAATGGGTGTTTATAAATGAGTTCAAGGGGATAATGTGTATTGAAATATGAGTCCGGAGGGAGAGTACGTATTCAAAAACTATCTACTGTATATAGCATAATAATCCAACTATTTCATAAACTCGTAGGAAAGTATTAAATAAAAATAAATTACAAATGTCTGTGGCTTGATTGCAAATCATTTCAGAGAAAAGGGGGAAAAAAATCCTTTGCGAAATGTGGAAACCATCTTGTGTTAAACAGCACCAGAAAAAAAATTATAATTGTAAAAAGTAAATGTCAGTTATAGTTATTACAGTGGCCATGTTGTTTCCAATAACAATTTGGCATTTTATTTAGTCTGTAACAATCTACAATTTAAATTTAAAATAAAGATTTTTCTTTTATTTCCCTCTGAAGTTGTGTGCCAAGCACAGCAGAGCAGAATGTAACATCTGTTGATGATTAAAACAAGCTTTCCTATGGGCCCTGAATACAAAGTAAACATGGATTTTATCCATAGTCAACAGCATTTACAAATGTAAAGGGAGGAAGCTACTGAGTTTTTGAAGAATGAGCTGTGAGAGAGGAAATATAAGTATGGGGACGGCAGATGGCGATAATTAGTTCCATATCGTGAAAGGCTTCTATTAAAAAATAAAGAGGACAGAGTCCTGTATAATGCTGCTGTTTTATTAAAGCGCCCTTTATTTGCCATTATTCCCCCCCTAGTTGAGCAGTACCTTTACTCGCTGGCCCAGTCTGAAATGGGTGAATGCAGCTGGTGTCCGTGGATGCTGGTGACTGGCAGTGAGCATGGCCACTCAAAATAGATATTTTGCTAGCTTTTCCCCACTAGCACTATAAATGCTTTGCTGGCAATAGGCAAAATTTGGGAGAATTTATTATGTGGACCTATAGGCTAGTAATCTTGCATTTTATTGTGTTTCAATTTAGATTTAGGGGCCAGGGTATCAAAGGTTAAGGGCTACTGTACCTTGGTGATGCCCCTTGTCTCCTATTTTTGCCCTGTTTAATCATGCATTGTGTGATTCCCACCTTGGTGTTCAGCTGTTGTCACCAAGAAGTACTTCGTTTTATCTTTTTTGCTTTTTTGTGCTTCTAGTATGTATGTTTCTTGTATGGTCTATCTGTGTTTGTTACATTACTCAGTTTTACCATATTGAAGAGCTAATTATTACTGCTGGAATAGTTTCATTTCGTAGGACTTTGCTCAGCCTGTTTGCCTTGTTTTGTCTTGCTTTGATTTTTTTTCCAGTTATACTTAATGTAGTGTACATTATGTGAAGTGTCAAAATGAAACTCCGATTTGCTGAGATGTACCTGCTTCCCAGGGAGAGGACAAACCTCCTCCAGCTCCTAGGACATGAGCCAGCCCCAAGCTTGCACAACAGTTTTTTGACTCTTCTTTCAAATCTGGGCTGTTTTCAGTTTGCAACAAAAGCCACTTTTTTTCTCCCCTGAAAGTATTTTATAGTGTTCCCATTCATATGTTATTTTGGAATTCATTTCGGGTTTTAATTGCAATTTCTTCTTTCCTCACTTCCATCCTCCTTCAATTTTCTTTCCAAATGGAAGCTGTTATAACCGAGCTCTCAGCACAGGCACCCGTGGAAGTGCCTTTGTAGCCCTGCACAAACACACAGAGTGTTAATCTGGCGCTCGCTCTCTTTTTTTTTTCTTCTTTTTTTTTTTCCCTTCCGTCATTTTATAATTACCCGAGGTGGTAACAGCTCTTAAGAGCCTCGTCTGTCACCCTGGAACCAAATGCTTTTCATTGAAAATTAAGGAGAGGCTTCAAAAGTTTTCGTTCTTTCAGCAATGAAACATAACAGTCCTCCAGTAGAAAGAGTATTTTGATGATGGATCCCATTACACCGAGTAATGTAGGATGTAAGTATGCTTTTGTGGTTAAGAGGAAACATGAAGACTGGAGGGCTGTGCTTGCTTTCACAGACGTGTGAGGCTGGCTGTGAGTGCTGCCTCGCCTGGAGAAGGCACCATGTGAATTGCAGGGGCTTTGTCAAGGTGTGCAGAGCCCGCCTGCGCCCCGCATGAATCACCACCCGGCAGCAAAGGCGTTATGAAAGCAGAGCCACTAGCCCTGCCATTCTCCCAGGTGTTAATGAAACTATCTCCTTAAGCGGTATATCTGGACTGCTGTTAACTATTGCAGTGACAGCAAGAAGGTGTTGAGTGAGGAGGTGGTTATTACTGGATTGAAAAGGAGGCAATTTGTCATGATGATATGAAAAACATGCGTTAAATTTACTTGTAAAAAGAAAAACTGCATGGAATTCCAGATTACTTTTAAATTGCTGAAAAAATGTACAGGAAGAGTTTTAGGCAAAATAGAACTAGATCAAGCCAAAATAAGTGTCCAGATCTGCTGAGACATATGTTTTGGGCAGAGTTTTCCTAAACTTGTAGCTTTAGCAAAGTCTTCAGGTAACAGATACTATACTTAAATGTCCAACTTCAAAGAGAAATGACTGCAGAAGCAGCCTTGCTTTTATTTTTAATTAAAAATTTGAAAGCATTACCTGAGTGGGTCCCAAAAGTTAAAAGGCAGAAGGCAAATAAAATGTTATGTCTTTTAATGTCTTTGAAGTTGAATCTTACAATTGCTGGATCCCATTATCTTAGGGTTTTTGCCCATGTTTGCGGGTGGGTCTCCTACATCGGGCTGGTTATAGAGGGGATGGGTGAAGTGGTGGATATTGCAGAGATGCTGACAGAGTAAGGGATTTGTCAGGGATGTGCTGGAGATGGAGGAGGGAGGTTCCCACCTCATCTGTGGGGCTGACTCTGGATGTTTTAGGAGCCAGATCCCAGTCCTTCCCCTTTAGGGCCCATGTAAGAGGTGTGCCCAGTGCCCTCTTGCACTTCAGCATTTAGTCATTAATCATGCTCCATGACTGTGTGCAGTTGCACTGTAACTGTATTTGGCCAGTTTGCTGCAGTGTTTTGTAGTTAACTTCGTAGAAAACCCAGCCCGCCCTGCTTCCTACATCACAGCGCGTAGCATTTCCCTAAAGCAGTCTGCATATGACACTTAAACAATTTACAAATAGACCACTGATGCTTGAGCGGATGCAATGAAATTGCCATGGTTTAAATTACTTTATGACCTTGCAGCATCAGAAAATGCTCTGCCTCTTAAAAAAAGAAAATACTCAAAACTCAACCCTTGCTGACTCTTCTGTCCCTTCTGGGAAAGGCAAGGTGAGCAGTGGTACCCAGCGCTTGGTGTTTGCATGGACCTTGGCCTCCTCCCAGCTTTCACTGTTTTCCAGGCAATAATGGCTTTGGAAGGCCAGACAAGTATTGGAGCCCTTCCAGCAGATGATTATACTTCATCTGCTGGCCCCATAAGCGAGGCTGCTGGAGAGCTGAGTGCCAGCCCAGGCCTCTCTGTCATGTTATGGAGTGCTACCAGAAGGCCACCAGACTTGCTCTGTCTTTCCTTTTAAATAAGCAGCTTAATCATTCTCTGCTTGTAATTAAAATTTTGAGTTGGTCACATGTGTTGTAAATTTGCGCATGGAGAACTTATTTAACTAATAAAAATTAGCCTGAAGTTGTGTTTACCTGAGCAACTGGAAACTAAACTCTCTGGATACATCAGCTCCGCTCTCCTACGAGCGTGCATAAAGTCTCTATTCCTCAGGAAGCTTGTGCAGAAGCTAGCCAAGGGCCAGCCTCAATCCCCTTTAATAAAAGCCATTATTTCAGCTTCTGCACAATTTGGAGTCCAGCCATAACATAGGATGGGAACACCTTGTAACACTTACAGATGATCTCCTGCTTTCAGTGGATCAAGGCCAAAGTTCTGTTTAGCTTTCTTGTTTTCTCAGCAGAATTGGATGCGGTGGCTTGTGAAGCATTTCTGGTCCAAGGGGCAGTGGATACGATAGCAGTGGCTGTAAGGAGTGTCTCCACCATCACATGCTCTTTGTGGGGATGGTGTTCCTACTGCTGTTAGCCATCTCGCTTGGGCTGCAAGAACTGATATGATAAAATGGACTCATGTGCCAGCACTGTGTGATAATACTCAGATTTTCTTATGTTTTGCCACGCATTTCTATCAATGGTGTGACCTGGTACTCCAAGGTCTACTTGAGAAGATCAATTCAAGTGAAGGATGGGGCTTGTTGTCCTCAAACCAATGTGAAGTAGCATACTGTGATAGTGAGGGTCTCATTGGGACGTGATAACCCCTGTGTGCTGCCTGCTGGACTGTATCTCTGCCCCTCTACTGGGGACAGTCACCTGCTGTGGAGCTGGGGCAGGGAAAGCCCTGTGAGGGGTTTGCTACGTGGTGCAGCCCTGTTTGCCCAAAGGCTCTGACTCAGAATCACTCAATTCAAACAACAGTATGAAACCTAAAAAAAAAAAAAAAAAAAAAAAATCAATGTTTGCTCAACAAGACTCTGTACAAAACATTTGTGACTCAAGTTAATTTTATTCCTATCCTCTAATATTTTATTGATCAAACTCTATATTGACTTCCATTACTTTCTGCTGAGGATTGATGTCAGGTTAAGTAACCTATAGTTACAAGTCTTGCTTGCTCTGTGTGAGTATGGATATAATCTTCAAGCTCTTCCAGTGTTCTGCAATTTCCCTGGTATGTTAACTTTTTTCAGTTCATATTCACAGTTTAGTGATCTCTCCTGGCAACTCTTTTACGACTTAGTAGCACAAGGCATACGGAGGCCATCAGATTTTAGATAGTTTAATACTCCCTGTAGCTAGAAATAGACTCAGACTAGTTCATTGTCTTCATCTGATTTGAGGATTCTGTCCATGTCTTTCCTAACAAAATGTTTATTGACCAGTTCTGCCCTGTCTGTATCCTTATTAATAATATAATCATCTCCATCGAATAATAAACCAGTTCTTGGATTTTCTTTTGGTCCTGATAACACACTCCTTGCTATCCTTAGCCTGGCCAGCTCAGACTTTGACATCTGCTGCCTTCTGTCAGTGATCTACACCTTAAACATCTAAACCTGTATAGATTCCTGCTTCTTTTCCCTCCCCGTAACATAGATAAAATTGGTCTGGAGCTCTCACTGCAAAAGGCAGTTTGGAGATGCTGACAGTCCATGGTGGCAAGTAGACGTGGAGGCTTGCCCCTGCTCATCTCCAGGGTCTGCTCACAGGACTCTCCAGTCCAAGAGCCCCATCCTCTCCTCAAGGTGTTCAGTGGCCTGGCATTGGGCATCTCCGAAGGTCTTATGAAAAGGGCAATAGTCAACATTTTTTCCTTTAGTCACCTGTCATAAGACTAAAGTTTATTTCTGAAAAATAGAGATTTCTTGTGGTTGAGCCCCAGTTGGGACAGACTGCTAGGAAACAAAGACCATTCACTTTCTGCTGCTCCATGTTCAGGCAAAACTTCTGCAATCTTGTGTTCACTGCTTCTGCAGTTGATACAGAGTCTGCAGAACAAATAATTATATGACCACTTGCCAAAAAATTGCCTTACAGCAACTTTAAAATACTCAGATGTCGACAGCTTTTGAGGTTTTGTTGTTTATGTAACTCAGATGGTCTGTATTGTACATTAAAACAGGTATGCAGGCAAGAGTTCTCCCTTGCATTTTTTGGTTTGATTTTTTTAACAGATTGTCAAGATGGCAATCTCCTTTTGGATTACTTTTTCTTTCACTACAATAAAATGCCTACCTTTAGGTTGTTCTGAAGTTTTCTCTTTGAATGTTTAAAAGAGAAGTGCTCAGATGATTTATGGATAAGATAGGACAGAATTACCGCAGCCTGAAATTGGAGGGTTAAATGTGCTGGCTTCCTTCTGATCCGGACAACACCCACAGACATAGCTCAGACAAGGTTGTGCGTATCTCCTGAAAACTGGCTGTCATTTCATGAAGACTGCTAAGCTTAGCCACAAATAGAGGACTGTTACATGATCAGGTTTCCACCAGCATCTCAAAGTTTCTTGAGTGCTCTTTAGTGTGAAAAAGATGCTGGCATGATAAAACCGAGAGGCAGGTTCAAAGTAGCCCCATAGATGTTGGGTATGTAGTAAAGGGCTTTGACCTAATCTGAGTCCTACCCCGGTATTTTTGATGGGACCGATACAGAAATCATTAAGTGATTGCAGTAGATATGGCAGGAAGAGAAAAGTAATGTTTCCTGCATGTGCCTTCCCAGTCTTCAAACAATTCCCAACAGCAACAGTGGCAAAAGTGCCGACTATCTTCAGAAGGTGGTCCAGAAGCCGATAATCGTGCTTGAGGCTGAAAATTGCAGACTCATTAGCAATATAGGTAATAGGATTCTTCAAAGGTCACTCCCGGCTTTTTTCCTGTGAACAGGAGTGGGTGTGAGGAAGGTGGTAGATTTCCTGTGGCAGATTTGGGTAAAACAGCCCTTGTCTTCTCTCAGACTCATGTTTGAAAAGTTAATTCTGGTGGTACAGGTGGAAGCTCTACCACATGGAAAACTCAACAGAAGGCTAAAGACTAAGAACGGTAGTAAAGGTAAAATGTTTAATGTTGTGGTGGTGGGTTATTTACAGCCATGTGGCTGGTCCTGAATTAATTCTCTGCATTTCCTTTAATGAGTTCTGATAACTTGAGAGATGAAGTAGACATCTTCAGACTAACTTTCGAGAATGATGAGTAGTGAGGGGTTTTATACAGGTATAATACCAGGTTATTTATAGAAGTTAGAAGCAGGAAGGGGAAAAATGAAATTCAGCCTTGAAAAATACAGATGATATAGCAGCCTGCTTATGAAAGTACTAATCCATCACAAGTATATTCAATGGGAAAGAACCTGAGTGGTAGCGATGCTAAGAGACATTTCAGGGTAACAACAGACAGTGAGTTAGATAGGAGTTTGCAGCATCATATAGGAAAAATGAACAGTATAGATTTGGATTGCCTGCACTAAACCATCATGGTAAAGAGCAGGAAAATAATAGTGACCCTCATACTGACCCGTGGCTGCAGCTGGGAAATCGTGCTCTGTTCTGGCACCACGTCAGTGTGCCTTCTGTTAACAAACTGGAACAAGTTCACAGAAAAGCAACAAAGAGAACTGGAGACCTGGAAGAATTGACTTATGAGAAGAGATTAAGAGAGGTAAATTTTTGCAGCTTGGCTAAGCAGTGACTAAGCAGCCACATCAGCATACAAAAATGCCCATGGCTGTGAGCAACGATGGAAAGATCTGTTATCCAGCAGGATGCCCATCTTACAAGCTAAAGGTGAGGGGCTGAATTTAACAAAAGAAATTTTTAGGCAATAGTAGGAAAAAAGCAACCAATAATGAAATCTTTAAGACTAAGCATAAGTCTCTCAGATGTGAGAAAACTCAGTTACTAGGGAGTTCTAAAGCAAGGTTAGGTGACGGCAGAGTACATAGTACGGTGAAATGCTGTATGTTGCTGAGATGTCCACAACCGTTTGATGTTCTCACTGTTCCCAAAGGCCAAACATGCAGAGATTCCTGAGGGCACCTGTTAGCACATATATTCTTTGGTATTGCATAGGTGCAAGCTTGATTTTTATCTTGAGAAATCTGTATGTGGATATGAATGAAAACTACCTTTGCAGCTCTTGGGATCCTCACATACCTAGTTCATGCCTTGCATCTCTACTGCAGCATTCACCCTCTTGGTCTTTTAAGATGTTTAGACCATAATTTTGCATCCCAGGCCCAGATGCTGGGCAGCACCACCAACTCATCTCCAAAATAACTTCCAGACAGGTCACAAATGTAGTCAACCTGTTTGGAGAGCGGTGCCCAGAGGAGTGCATGCGGAGCGGTGGGAGAGTGGTCCTGGCTCCCCAGGAGGTTTCTGTTTGACTTGACCCGTCACAAGCGATGAGGTTGTAGAAGTAAATGCTGCACATCTGGCAGCGCACTCTGGGGCAGCATTGAGTTGTCTGGTGTAAAATAAAGCCAAATGCTCATAAACCTGCAAGACTGCATTGATAAAACATTAAGATACATATTAATGTATTAATCTGTTTTTTGCTTAGCCCTGGCCTCGATGCTCGTGGCAGGTAGATTGCTTTTGGGCGTTAGAGCAGCAGGGATGGGGCTGCTTGAAGGCATTGCTGCAGCGGCTCGCAGGTGACGATAATGTTCACGGCGCAGATCCTGGTGTGGGACTGTGGGGGAACAACTGATCTTTTGCGTTGCACTTGGTTGGTCACTCTCCCATTTATTGTTTTTGGGTATCTGTATGATAAACAGGTGGGAAAACGTCTCCACTGAGTGCCAGCAAACTCCAAACTGATTAGATGGAGACGGTGATAAAAGTAGTTTCTGCACTTGCTTCATTTCAGACTGTTAACTAAATAACACGGTATTGTGATACCTGATGAAAGAGTTTCCTTTTCCAGTAAAGAAGAAGTTAGAGGCATCTCAGTGCAAGAAACTAACACCAAGTCTGTCTTAAAACACACACTGTACTAGTGCGTGGAGGATCTGTGAGGCGCGGAGGCTCTGTGCTGCCCTGCTCCAGCATCAGGCACTACAGGAGTGGGTTTTTACGTTCCTAACCTTCTTTTGGCACATGCAGTGCAATGAAACCGCCTGTTCAGAGTTTAGGTTGTGAAGAAGAGAGAAAAGGGTTATTTGAAATGGAGGTTAAAACACAGGGCTTTTTCTATGGTGTGGATCCTTTACCCGGGCCTCGGGAGCGGGTTTCATAAGTTACTCAGCAAATCCTGAAGTGTGTGACTGGGGCCACTGGACACTTAGACAGCAAAAGGAGAAGTTGTGCTGAGCGTCTCTCTATTCAGTAGCAGCTGAACTGACTGGCACCAAACTCGGGCAGCGTAAGAGGTTTTCCCGGACATGGGCCAGCAAGAGGGTCTGTGCCCTGCGCTCGGCACCTCTCGGCTTCGTGGTGGTTTATCCGTGCCGTGTTCTGGTGGCAGCAGGTCCTGCCCACGGCACTGAGTGTGTGTGTCCAGGTGATGCTTGGGGATAGCTCTCGTCTCTGCACCTCAGACAGGTAAACTGGCTTTGCTTTTATAACATACGCCTTTGTCAGTTGGTGCTCTTATCTATTCTAGTACAGCCTGATGCTCCCTTGCGCACAGGCGCTGCTTTGTTCAAGTATTCATCCTTTGCCTGAATTATTTATTCATTCTTTTTTTTTTGCCTTAATTTTTCCTTGTGTCTTTCCCCCGCTGGTGTCAGATGAATTCCTGTTTCTCCAGCAGCTCAGCAGGGCAGGGATTAATGCGGCTGGAGGACGAATGCAGCCGTGTCGGGCAGCTGGAGTGACCTCCTCCTGGAAAAAAAAAAAAAAGAGAAAAGAAAGTATCCAGCAGTTAGAAATAGGGGGGGGAAAACTCTGGGTACCTCTTGTTCATTTTCACAGCAGACATGTTCCCAGCATCTCTGTTCCCCTCAGAGATGAAATGTAATGCAAATCTTTAATAGAAGGTAAAATGAAAGTGCAAATATTGAGTATGAGTTGTATTGAAAGAAATTGCAAGCTATGAACCAAAAAAACATGCAAACTTCAAGTGCTTGGCTAAGGTTAACAATTATGAGCTCTGTTCTCACAGTTCTTATTGTTTCAAGCAGCGTGATGCAGGAGAAAGTGTCTCCTTTCCTGTTGTCCTTCTGCTAATGGCATGATGAATTCTGATTACACTGCAATTGCATCCCTACAATGTGGAAGGCCGCGGTAACTATTTGGGACATCAGTTTTCCTTCTGCCAACTTTCAGGAGCATTTTATAGGATTAATATTCAATAAAAACCCCTTAACATTAAAAAAATGCTTAGTCCCACAATTGTTATTAAATTCTTTTCCTGTGCCATAATGCGGATGCTTTGATCTAAAGTCCTGCAGTTTCTGGAAGGAGCTTGCGTGATTACGATAATGTGCAGTGCTCTTTCTGCTATTCCTATAGGGAAAATAAACCCCACATTAGTTCCATATTAGTACCTGACTTGGAGAAGTTAAAAAGTGCCAGAAAAAGGTTAACCAGAGTCAAGTACACATAAGAGAGCTGTGATTATTAGCGTTAAGGGAGCCATTAGAAAAAAACATTTCTGCTTTTACAGAAGAATTTATTGGTATCTTTTCTTCTGGCTGCTTTATGCATTTTAATAAAGCAGTAGCAGCAATAACAGGGTGTTGGGAGTTGGTTATGCCTGTGTTGAAAGAAAGAGTTTATCTGTGCGATATTGTCCTTGTCCCTGTCCCTGTCCCTGCCTTTGGCCTGACCCAGCCTAGGGCTGCCCTCTGCTCAGCCTGGGCTATTCATTTGCACCAGAGCTGGGATTGGGAGTTCAGGTAAGAGCCCGTGATCTAGCACTGTCCAGAAGTTCACATTCCTGAATGCAGACTCAGTTCAGGCTCTCCAGCTTGCCAGCACACGAACGGGATCCATTTGGAGAGCCATTTAAATGAAGGCAATAATTGCTTTTGTGTGTTAAAAGTTGCATACAGCCTACAAGCAGATTTTGCAATTTCCCTGCCAAATGTCTGGGATTATTTTGAAAATGTACTCTATTGAAAACATTCCCCATCTGAGATATACCCGCACAATTAGGATAAAACTCGGGTGTCTGCTGAATGCAACTGGGCCCAGAGAAACTGAGGCACCCGCTACTGGTCCCCATCAGAAATGGATACTGGGACAAATGAATCAAGGGTTTAACCCCACAGTGCCGTTCTTACGTGCGTTACCTCAATACAAATATCCATCAAAAATCTCAGTATTTTTGAAAAACAGATGGAAATTATATTTCACTCTGGTTTGCTGTAGGTGGGCAGCTAACATGCACGGACAGTCCACTGCAGATTATCCCTCCTTAGAGACGGGTCAGTGACTTAAATTCCTTACAAGACCACATGCCACAGGTAATGCAGGGAAATTGTGTTTAGTTTGTACAACAGTTTGCTTAAAAAGACATGTATGAAATGCAGGCAGCTAGAGCAAATATAAATAGTCTATGGTCTGCACACCATGTATTTGGAGAAACATGGATGCATTTGGTACATGTGGAAACCACATGAAAATGCAGGGGTTTGTATTTAAAATGTTAGCTATATTGATCTACTCTTACTGCTTTGTGATTAGTTTGATTTTTCATTAAGAAGGCATCTCTCTTGCTAGAGGTTCTCAGCCATGAATATCCTGATCTCTAGCTGGTCTTTTTGTGAATTTATAGTTGCTTAGTCGATGTGGGATGTTTTTTTCCTCTACCCAGCCCCTTCTTTCTCTCCCTTTTCTTTTCCCCTGCCTCTATCATTTGCAGGACATCTCAAAGTGTATCTGTGGAAATCATCATTTTTTCCACAAAGTTTCTGTTTAATAGCAGCTGTGCTCAAGTGACCTGTGATAATGGTTCCTTGCTATTGTTTAGCTTTGGAAATTTTACATGCTTTAATTTCACCACAAAGACCTGTCATTTATTCATGAAAACCTCTGACATTGTTCATCCTTCACAACTACAATTTAACATGAATTGGGGGTGCATCCTGAGGGTCAGATTTTACTCCATGATCTATATTCCCTCTTATCAAGCGTTTACCTTTCTAGAAATTTTTTCTCTGTTTTCATGGACTGGTTCTGATCTCAGGATCCTGTTGTCTGTAGCTGTAATGATGCTTTCTTGGTAGTGATAATTTTTCACATGTTGTGTAAAGGTCCCATTCATCCGTTTGGGGAGAGTAGGAAAGTATTTTGCTTTGCAGGTCCGTAAGCCCATCCGCGCTCCCACATCTGG
Organism: Haliaeetus leucocephalus; assembly: GCF_000737465.1. Classification (NCBI taxonomy): domain Eukaryota; kingdom Metazoa; phylum Chordata; class Aves; order Accipitriformes; family Accipitridae; genus Haliaeetus; species Haliaeetus leucocephalus. The sequence goes on along the minus strand of NW_010973104.1, from coordinate 1,061,060 downwards.
AAAGGCTCATGCCGTCTGTCGTGTTAGTGCACTGGGACAAGACTTCTGATGGAAACACTTAATTCTCAAAGCGGTGCTGGATAACGATAAATCCTTTGTGAAATGTGGATTTGCATTTAAGATTCTTTCCTGCTCCAATTGTCTGCGGGGCGTTTTATTCGGCTTCATTTCCACTGTCCCGAGTCTAAACTCCTAATCCCCTCTCGTGATGCTTCAGCTTGAGCTGATACTCCTCTGTTGCTCCTTCATTTCTGTGGTTTTCAGAGCCCGGTCTCCATCTCAGCCCTCTTCCCTTCCCCTGGCATCCTCGCCAGTTTTCTCATATTCTCCATGACTGCGTTACTTCAGGGCTATCCCATCTCGCAGCCCCTGATTCTCCTCCTCTTGAACCGTTCCTGCTCGTCAGCAGACCAGCTGCTATTGCAGATCCAGTGCCAAAGGTGCTCTCGGCCCCTCTGCACACAACGGCCGTTGGGACTACACAGCCACAAGAGAAATGCAAAAGGGCACTAGGGGTTTGGTAACCGCAGATTGTGTCCAGTCAACCCAATTCCCAGGAGCAACCATGCTGCTGACCCGCAGGAGGCTGGACCTGTGATGCGTTTTATGTTCAATAATGCTCCGACAGGATCCCATGCAGGCTTGCTTACAATTGTCTGGACTAACACCCCGTAAGATGGGTGCACATTTGCTAGGAGAATGAAATTTTCCAAAAGTGTAGTTATCAATAGTTTGTTCTTAAACTGAGAAGGTAAATCAAGGAGAGAGTTGGGAGGGTTTGCCTTGAACAGGAGCTGTTTGGTCATTTCAGATCTGTGAACAATGAAGTAGTGAACATGCTCTTGAGGCTGGCAGAGGGATGGAGGAGAGCAGCTGCTCTCCCTGCAGAGGACAAGAGAGCAATTCAAGACAATCTCGGAAAGTTTGAAAAATGATTGGAAACTGTGTAGTTGAAATTAAATTGAGAGACACTTAAATCTCCATAATTACTCATTTATTTATTCTCCCTTCCTAAATACAAACTGGAGAGAAACTGGCTAGGTAGTAGAACTGCAGAAAATTAACGGAGGTAACTGCTGATTGATCGTGACTCGACAGTGGGCTGCTGTATATGTTAGTGTCTCGGTGGCAGAGCCTTCTGGGATGTGTTACCTTGTATATTAAGGTATGGTTACTACCTTGCACTGGTCAGAGCTTGCAAGGCCTCACTTACATTTCAATATCTGGTTGGAGCATCACACTTTGAAAAAGATATGAAGTTATTGGAGAAAAAGCAGAGAAAAGCAGGGAAAAAGACAGCCCTGTCTGTCTGAGGGATGGCGGAGCAGCGGGGGTTGAGCCTATGCAGAGCTGGAGGGGTCGTCAGGGTGGTAGTGGCCAAGGGAAGGGATTTAGAAAGAACGAAGCTGTTTGGCACATCACAGGGTAGGAACAGGATATTAAGTGTATGAAGTTAATATAATATGCAAAAGCTCTTTCTTTTGTACCCATTTTGAAGGCATTGCATCATCAGCCTACAGCAGTTTATACCCTCAGTAGGTCTTTCATTACTCTTTGTTTTCTGACCACTGCTCCTAGGTATCGACATCTCTGAGGCCTCTTTCTGCTTGCTGACTTGGGCATTGCAATGTATGCCTTCAAACCTCTGCCTGTCACATGAACAAACCAACCCCTATTCACAAAAAAGCAGCCCTCAAATCAAAGAGGGAAATAAAATGCTGGGTATTTAATGATGGGCTAGAGGCAGAACTTTTATTTCATGCTTTGTCCCTGCAATTTCCCCCTTTGTTTTACAGGGTATGACTTTACCAAAAATAGTCAAAGGAAGAAAATAAAGTTTAAAACTTCTGGGAATAAGCCAAGTTTTCCATGCTGAAAATCAATTATTGGCTAATATTTTAAAGTCAAGATCACCATGCTCTGGCAATAGGCCAGTTCACCCACATTCACCTGCTTTGTACTTTATTCACAAGAGTCAATCTTGCGAATAAAACTTTTTATTTCTAGAGTTTTGAGTTTTAAGGGAGTGCTGACTCTTACGCCAGTACTGCCAGCAGAGGAAGGTGACTTCTTACGACAATCTGCATGTTTTTCAGGGTTACAGACAAAAAAGAAAATTATTACATGAAATAAAATGATTGCTTTTGGAAAGAATTGCAAGGTGGCGTAATTAGACAGTGGGCATTTTTAAGGTTACTTTACTATGCTGGAGCTGCAAAAGATGGAAGTAATTTATTTCCTCTTGGTAATGCTCCTTTCTGGTCTAGCAATTTATCAGAAATGTTAATCCAACAAGCAGTAAGTGTGGATATGGTGGGAGGAGGTAAGGGGAATGGAGGAAGGAGAGAGAGAAGGCATTTAAAATTAGCTTCGAAATATTGTACATCTCATTAAAAATGTAATCATGCATAAAATGAGATCAATGAAAATTTATCTAAAAGTGCAAGGAAAAGGCGTTTTCTGGTGTGATACTGGGTATAATAGTCTGGATTTTAATTTAGTCAGTTTGCAACAAAAAATCCCTCCAGGCTAAATAAAACAGTTTCCCTCCCAGTTATTGTATGGACAGCTAATTTTCTGCACCTTTCCCTCTAATATTCAACCTTATCTCTTGCTGGATAGAGGTTTCAATATACTGCAGAGTTTGTTTTCTTTACATTTTCTATTACTGCAATTTAATTTGCATGATAAATGATGAGAGGTAGAAAGATGATAAAAAGAAGCAGAACATTTCTTTATTAATTTTGTTTAAGTTAGTGTAACTTTTCACTGACTGTGCTTTTTACAGAGAAAGCCTATGTAGAAATTCTTTTAAGACTCCATATTGCAGTTAGAAAAAATTTAATACTTGAAAATAAGCTCCCTGCCTCACATCCCAGTACGCATGTTCTTATTTTCATATGATTCCTTCCTACTTTGCACTGTGTCTAATGATACTTCTGGACCAGTTTGCTGAAATTGCCATCAACTTAATTCCAGAATCTGTGATATAGGAATGGGTTTAGATGTATTCTAAACATGCATTGCATAATGCTGAATTTGTTGTCAGCTCTTCAAACCCCTTCCTAACGTTAGTTTTGCAGCCTTGGAGGGAGCACCAGGAAAAAGCCCCAGTAAGGATTTATTCTAAGTGTTCCTGGTTTCTAACATGGGAATCTGAAAGCATTTGACAGAGCTGGCCGCGTCTTTCCCTGCGCTGCTCTGCTGGGCACCGGGGTGGGATGCTGGGCAAGGGCGTAGGGCTGGACCCAGCGCTGCCCAGCTCGGTGTCTGCTCCTGGCTGGTGATGACTTCCAGCTTTTGGGGGATTGCTTCTCAGCATCAGGAGAGAGTCTGGGCTTAGTTCTAGGAATAGTGATGAAATGCTCAAAGGTGTTTAGGTAAAGCTGCTCTCTGTCCCAGTCCTCCTGAGTCAGGTTTGAGATTCGGGTGGCTAGGCATCGGGGATGAGCTGTGGGTGCAGATATTGCTTCTCTGTTTATCCATCTGCAAGCAAACTCGTTATAATATCTTAAAACTGTGACTTGTGCATCCTTGCTCTCTGCTCACAGCTCAGGCTTTGTTTCAACAGCACAAAGATTCAATCAACTTCATTCACAGTTTTTACTTCAAAATACCTGCTCATCATGACATTTCCTTTTCTTCCTGTTTTCACCCCATAAGTGCTTCATTCGGGGCACTGTAGCCTGCCCCACTGACCTGATAAGAGGGAGATGTCCCTTGTGTTTCAGTAGGCTCAGCCCTTTCCTTTTGCTCAGGGAGGCTCATAGAAATTGGCTTTGAAGTTACGAGTTTTGGGAGAAGCAATGTATTTTAATTCATTCTAGTAATTGGTTTTACTCTGGTTAATGTTACCAAAGCTAAAGGGAATCTCTGCTGAGCCCCTGCAACTGAGCAGAAATCTGGGGCCTTTGTTTTCATATTTTTTTCCCCTTTTCCTTCTGAGGTTTAAGGCAATTAAACACAAAGCAGTTAAAGTTTTATAGGTAGAAGAATGCAGTAAGTCTCACTAAACATACGAATAAGTAAAATTTGTGACAAAGGCATGCTGTGGTGTGTGGCTGTACTGGCACAGTCACAAGTGGGGAACGCCTTGCCTCCCTCCCCAGTGCTCCCCATCATAAGCCCATCGCGGTGCACCGTCCTGCCCTCACAAAATATACGTTTACATGGTTACAAGTGTATTTCTAGAAGAACACTTAAAAAGAGAGGTATATATAATACTGGGATTGCTTAACATATTCCACTATAGCATTTTTGCGACTTTTTTTTTTTTTTTTCCTGTAAGCCTTAATTCTGTTGGTGTTTTCTGCAGACATTTGTAAAGAGACAAGAAAAAGCACCGGCGATGGAGATTTGCCATAAATGTCCTTCTTTCCCTGCTTTTCTGTCTCCCAAATGACATTTCATTGCAGTAGAGTTGAGTTATAAACTTTTGAAAATTGCCTTTTTCCTTCTCTGTGCTGTAAGAAAAATATAGGGAGCACAACAAAATAATAAATAAAAATTGTAATTCAGGACTGTGCTGCTGCCTCAGCAGCCTGCTGCACTGCAGGCTGTGTTTGAAAACAATCCTCCATGCATTTTTTTTTTTTTTTAAGAAAAGGTGAAAAGGAGATTATTTAAGTTTGAAATTCCAAAAGTTGGAAAATGCTGAACTAAGTTTTCTTTGAATTCTTGTCTCCCGGAACGCATGTGGTGTGTTGCAGGCTCTCGCTGCAGAGTGGTGGGCTGCATGGGTCATATCCATGTACATCCCTGCACGTGGACACTGCGTCCCATAGCCAGGAGCCTCGTCGCTTATATGAAGTGGGCAGTACTGACTGCAGCCCCTGACCAAACACGATCTCTAAGCATCGTGAATCTTTTCTTCTGCATTTAGCCCTCCCCTATGCTCACTGATCCTTCTGCTTTTGCTAATTGTCCATGGTCCCTCTGCCCCATGCCCAGCCAGACCTTCCCGACCTCGGCGGCTGTATCTCGTGCTATGCGGAGGCTTCAGTTCTATGAGAAACTTCTCAAAAAAATCCCCTGGCAGTGTCTTCTGAGGTGGAGCTCAGCACAGGCACCCTGGGCAAGACCAGAAACCCTGCACAAGCAGCCAGGCTTCTTTTATGTCACTGACCCATCTCCTCTCATGCTGCCTTTTTCCCCCCCCTTTTTTCTATGATTCTCTCCTGTCTGGGTTATCCTTATTTCCCTCTAGTTCCCTGAAAGTCGGACTCCACTAAGATCAGTGCTATTAATGGATATATTAAACTGGCATAATGTAGTAAATTGGGGCTTAATTTCATATATGTTCTTTATCTTCAGCGATGGCCAAAGGCTTTGCAAAAATAATGTATTGATCTACATGTGTAATATAACTGTATATGTGTTTGGACATCTACATTAAATAATGTATTTTTATATATGAGGAACTTGTCTTCTTCCATGTTTCATCCCAAAGAGTAATCAGATCAATATGTTTCAGCTGAGAAGCAGAAAATGTGATCAAGTTTTATGTATTATGTCAGAGGATGAATTCTGCATTAGTTTTTAGTTGTTGCTGGCTGCCAGAGGGGGAAAAAAAGGCCAGTGGTGTTTGAACCGAAATAAGACAACTGGTTTTGTGCAAAAGAACAGTAAACACATGAAGGGCTGCTGGAGCTCCCTACAAGTCCACTTCCACAGCATAAAAGAGAATTATGCTGCAAACAGAAAAATGGGGAGGCAATACCACTGAACAAATAATCTCATTCATTAATGGTTTATCAAGAAAAAATGAGGGCCACTGAAGAAGAGCAGAAAGCACTGATGTGCATTTTCATTTTTCTTGTGAGTAGGTGCCCTGTGGGTGCCTTCACTCCATGAATACCTTCGCTCTGAGTATTCATACCATCACATATACTCAAGCCAGAGATGCAACAGCATCCCCTTGGGACCAGACTTTTCCTTACTTTATTTAATTTTCTGGTTTTAGTTTCTATTTCTATGCTTCTTTTGCTGCCTTCATCTTTGCTATAAACAGCCAGAGGAACTCTGGAGTGGTCATTTTGCTTTCCAGGTTTTCAGTCTAGTGATAATCTAAATCTTTGGAGCCCTCACTGTCTGTGATTCCTTCAATGTAAGACTGTTTTCTCTGTTTCAAGGGAGAGAAATTTCCCATCAGTTTTGCCAGGATAAAGGTGGAGCCTGTTGCTGAAGAGGACATCTGCTCACTGCTGGCTATTCATTGCTTAGCTCACTGTTGACTTGCAGCTTCTGGAGAGTTTGGAGATCTCCCTTCGTGCCAGGGAACTACTTCAGAAGGACGTGAATTTGAACTATTTCTTGGGTCAGCCCTTGGATGCTTGTCCATCTGCTTATGGTCTGCCCACATGGGAGTGGTGGCTATTCTATCTGCCAGGCAGTAGGAGGGATCAGAGCCTCAAGGATGATCCCACTATGTGGTCTTTTTCCCTGGAAGGAAAAACCTTAAAACTTTGGCCCACACAACATCGCTACCCACAACTGTGTCAGAACCTGGTTTGGGGCAGATTGTTATCTCTCTTTATTCTGAGAGAGAGAACCATGTAGATTTTAAAGGTTTGGGGAAAAAGAAATAATGGTAAAACTTTGGTCTATTAAAATATAAAAAGCCCTTTGTATTTCCTTTCTGTGGGAGTTAGCCAGCAACCTTTTATCACTTTGTCCTTAAGACAAAAGATTTCAGGCATGCTGCTCCCATTTCAGAGCAATCCAGGTACAGTCTCCCTAACTGGCCGGTGCACAGTTCTGTAGGACTCAGCCAGTTTCCCCTGTCGTGCACAGCTCCATCTGCCTTGTTAGCCTTCTGCCCATCATGAAATGTTCTGTAGTTATTCCTAGAGTCTCTCCCAGTTTCTTCTGTTGTGCGTCTTCCAAAGGCATCATTATACCTAAGGCTTCTAATATTAAAACTCCTCATTTTATAGTAAAAATGAATATCATGGCCATTATACAGTATATTACTTTATGTTCTCCACATAATGGTTCAATGTGATCCATCTGGTTGGTTGTTTGCGTTATGACGTCTGCCTCTTTATCTTACGTGCACAGAACAAAACATGGTCCGCTTTGCTCCCTCTGTTTTTCGCTGATAACACTACCAGGCTGTTAACTTCCTTAATTTTATTTGTCCATTCAAAGTTGGTGCATTTTTGGACTTGCTGTACTTCAATACACCAGCCTGCGGGCTGTGATGTGTCAAATAACCTTTTAAAATCCAAACAGATTATGTCCCATGTTTTCTTCCTGTCTGGAGTCTGTGTTACCTCTTTAAAAAATTCCAGCAGATTTGTCAAACAAGATTTACCCTTTATAAGACTCTGCTGGCTACTTTTTGTATCAGCTCACATTTCTCCAGATGTTTTGTGATCTCATCACTTATTAATGTCTCCATGATTCTGTCTTCTGCTGAAGTTACACAGTTATTACTGGTTAATGTGGCTATGAATGCATCATCTCTTTCTTCCTTATTAGACTGCATCTGATGACACGAATCTGCTCAGGATGGGTTTGAAGCTTAATGGAAAGAATCTTTTTTTGGTCTTAAATTTGAGGGATTTAGAAATACCTCCACTTTCTTAATCTATTACTTAATTATCGCTATTTAATAATCTTGTCCAAGAGGAGTTGGGATATTTCCAGTAACACGAGTGGAAAGCCCCTGCCATGAAGATCCCTCACCTTTCCTATCTGTCCTTGTTTAATACTCTCCCATGCAAACATCATTTCAGTTCCTGTAGCTACAGACATACTTAATTTTTTTCCTCTTCTAGGCTGACTGGGCTTTTACTCCTACCTTCTGACTCGTAAAGCAATTGCCACAGGCCTGTGGCTGACTCAGTGTGCTTCTTGCAAGGTAGACAAGAAAGAAGTCTTTCTAGATCACCAAAGGTAAAGAAGCTGCCTTAAAAAACACCCAGGTGTTCACTTAATTTCCAGAATACTGTTTCAGAGCATGAACACAATTTGTGCCTTCCATATGCACAGTCAGGAGATGGCATGTGTAAACAAATGCATCCAACTGGAGAACCCATAAGAAGGTGGCATAATATATCTACTTGATTTCCCTCCTTCAAAAGAAATAAAACTTTATGGGGGAGCATGAGAACTTTTTCCAAAGTTGTCCCTGCTTTGGGACTGTTGGAGTGGATAAGAATGAAGGTATGTCCATGCTGCAAAAATTTATGGGAAAGTCATAAGCTCCATGAAGCGCATGGAATTTGGATCGGATACAAGTCAGCCTCTCCATTACATGTCTACGGTTCTATGCATATTTGTGATTATCCTTATGAATAATGTAAGCTACTGCTTTCAGATGGGAGAGACTTTGAGAAGGAGTTAGGGAACATGTCTGAGTGCTGATAATGAACTCAGAATAAGAAAAGATAAAGCAATTTGTCAATGGATGGAGAAGTGCAGTCTCACGTAGAGCCAATAAAGTTTCTGAGTAAAGGAGCAAAAAGTTTTTGTTTTTTTCCTTCCGGTCACCACTTCTAGATCAATCTTCTTTTTCTTTTTTCTTTTTTTTTTTTTCTTTTTAATGCAAGTTGCACAGTTGGTGAGGAAGAAGTCAGATTAATGTCATTATGTGGCTTAAAAACAGTAGCTCTTATTTTGAAACACTCATGTCTGTAAAAGTGGATTTTTGTCATGACTCTTGAATCACTTGGAGACTGCTGTTGGACTTTTTTTTTTAAAAGTATTTTGTAAAAATTTAACATTTTGATTCCCAGAACAAGAAGAAGTCCTCCTCCTCCTTTCCAGGGAAATAAATTCTTTACATATACTCCTCAAATTTCTCTAGCTGGGAAATCCAACAAGATGTAAAGATGCTGGGAGCCATTTAAATGCTTCTAATGGATAAGATGTTTACATTTCGTGGGCCTGGATCAGAAGGGTCTGTTGTATGGAGGCATTTTGATAAACTCATCTAGGTCACCTGAGAAAATTGTGCTTAAAATTAATCCATCAGCTTGTTTTCTCTGAGTAGGGCATTGCAGCAGCTGGATGTGGGTGGTTCATCAGGGAGGTAATGCATGTCTTCAGAGCGGCTACTTCTGCATCCTGAAATAAAAAGATTTCTTCAAACAATTAGTATAAAAGGAGAGCACAGTGGGAGGTTTTAATCTTTTCCTTGCCTTATCGGAATATTTTTAAGGGACTGCTGTAAAGAATTGCTGCTAGTATTATATTGCAATGATGTATGGGATATACAGCTGTAGTCAGTTCTTGTACTGCTATATAGCTGCTATATAGCTGTTCAGGGCAGAAAATAACTGTAGAAGCTGAAGAAACCATCTCAGCAGCTTGGTAAAGCATTTACATTGATTTTGCTCATGCTTGTGGTAGACGCTGATGATGCTTGAGCATCAGTTATGTTTAGTAGTCTCATTCTCCCATAGTTCGGAAGAATGCCTACCTAATTGCTGAACTTCTGCTAAAATTTTAATTTGGTAGATACCTAAAATAATTTGGTTCAGGCTAGACTCTGAGATGCCAAATTTTGTCCATTGGGAGCTCCCCTGTTTATCTGAAGGAAGATAAGGTGTTGTGTAGAAATGTTTCTTCATCACTAACCTTCTCTCCTTAATGACGGCGAGAAGGACTTGGCATTTGATTCAACAACTCCATATTGGTGGTCCAGGCCCGGGGTTGTCTCTCCAGGAGTGTATGTCCATGTGGAACAAGACTATTTTGTGCCTCTAGGCTACCAAATCAGGCCGTTTCTCCTGCAGTAGCAATCATGTGGCAAGGGAAGGGGAGGAAGGAGGAGGGTTAGCTTCTAGTTCTGATTCATCACTTTTATTGAACTTAAATTCTTTTGTTTTAATGCACACTTGATTGAGCCAGCATTTATTGAAACAGTTATGGTTTGTAGGAAGAAGAGACAGTTGAAGAAAGAACAAATGAATCTAATGTAAATCAAATACTTAACGCTTTTATAGAAACTACAAAGCCTTAAATGTGTATTCTTAATGGTAATTTTACAAAACTCCACTAGGCATCTTCAAATGGAGGTGTGACAGTGATTGTTTCAGTCTGGAGATGGCTTTCCTTTCACATGCTAATCATCTGCTCATGGTGATATTTCTCAGCGTAGTTGCAGTCAGCGAATTGAATAATTTATGGAATGAATTTTGTTGTAAATTTATTGTGTCACAAGCAGGTTGTAATTTCACTAACAGTACACTTAAGTTATTAAGTAAAAAAAAATAATGTGGTTGATAGGATCGTGCATTTGGAGGTTCTCTTGCTCCCTCCCCAACTAGTTCTCATCTTATATATTTTCAAACAGAGTATTTACCTAATTTTTATTCAGAATCTGATCTGAGAAAGAGAGAGAGAGGACATTAACATAAATGGGTTTGCATTTGCACACTATTGTTGAATCTGGTAGTCGTAAACAAATTACAGAAGATTTTATATAGACAGAAATAGCATTAAAATGGCACAGCTCTGTTGCAGTGCTGCCTTCGTTCCCTATTTGTTTCTGAGTAATTGTCCTCAGCTTACAAATGATGAAGTGTTGAGGTTACAGGCAAATCTGCAGAGAGAAGTGGAGCCTCTTGCTTCTTCCCCAACTTTGGTGTTAAGATATAATTGGGAGTTATTGCTAGAAAGTTGTTTCTGGTGTGAGAAGTACAGGCAGCAACGGAAAAGAAGAGATGCGCATCCTCTGCGCCCACCAGTGAGGGCTTGGACCACCAGAGGCTCGGGGGGGATGCTTGGCCAAGCCTGTATGGTAAAAGCGAAGGCTTTGGCCGCCCTGATTTTAGTCTTTCTGTATTTCTTTACACCAGAAATGCCCATATTTCCCATGGGTGATACTGGTATTTTCTATCTTCACTGACAGTATCTGCATCCTGCTTGTGATGGTGTTTGTTTGGAGGCAAGTTAAACAAGCATATGGTGTCTCACATGTCACGGTGTCCTTAGAGTTAAAGTAGAATATAAGGAAATAATACCATATCTAGGATTTTATCTTGGGAATGGGAAGCATTCATCGGAGTGTCTTTTTGTTCCTGCACCCCAGTTATTTCCCAAGACTTTTGTTGTCTTTTTTGTTTTCAGCTTTCCTCCATGAGCTCTCCTCGGTGTTTTGCCAGAACAGTGAGGAGCTCGAGGTCCTGTGTTTGCATGTTGGTTGTATAGTTTGTTTTACAGCTTCTCAGGTGAAGTCTTGGGCAGTGTTTGCAGGAATAACGTGATTTTTACTGCTGTGTGGAACTTCAGAGTCTTCGTGGGAGGCCTGGAGAATTTTATTGGTGCAACTTCTGAAGAGTTTTTCTACAGCCTCAGAATGGCTCTTTTATCATTTTAAAATAGCTGTTGTTAGTCTTAGGACATGGGTATTTTGGGTAAAGGCCTGCTTTTATATTGTTTTATATGTGCTTATACATGCAGTTTTTTGCATCATTGTAGCAATCTTAAAAGCATGCCTGTCCTCTCCCAGGTATTTTATTTTGTCCAGCCTCCTCCCTCTTCCCTGCCATCCCTTGGAGATACTGAAATGAGTTAACTGTGCCATTGCATTTTTCATTTCTGTTTTCACGTGCAGTAATGGAAGGTAACAACCTAATTTGGTGGTTACTGAATGGCCAGGGACCCCGCGTGCATCCCTGTGTTTCCAGCAGGACTTTGGCAGCTGGAAGGTTTGTGGAGCTAGAGGTTGTTGTGATATGTAAATACCATGAAAAGCAGAAATGTTGTGATTGTTTATTTAATTGTTTAAGTATGCCAATGTTAATACATATAATTACACAGTATAAACACATTTAATTACTTAAATGAGCTAAATATTTTTGCATCTTAGTCTAAAATTGCAATCAAAAGTTCTCAGTGGGTGGCAGATTTAGAAAAGAATTTTTTTCTCTGATAGATGCCTCTAAACATTTACCCTTTTCTGTTAGGAGTAGAGGTGACATAGGGCACGAAATCCCGAGGGCCGCAAATGTACAATTTAAAAATTATGCAAAAAATAGGTTTTCCTGGCTCACTCAGATTTTAATGATAATCTTGAAACTAGCTGTATAGCAGGTAAAATGAATGAGTGCACTACTCTCCTCATGGGAATTGTAGATACTGATAGCATGTTATGTTTACTGCATTTTGTAGTGCGCGTACTAACACAAAGGAGTAGTGAACTGGTGGTGCCAGTGCTAGGCTGGAGAGTGGGACTCAGCGCATCCTCAGCAGCTGTGCCAGGAAAGTCACACAGCCTCTTATCTTCAGCTTTGACCATGCTTGTGCTAGGCTTTGGCTAGAAGTAACACAAATAAATCTCTCTTTTTAAAGCACTCCTCACAGTGTTAAATACTGGACTGTTGATTAAATTACAATGGATTTGTCACAATAGTGTTTCAGGACTAGGCGTAAAGACTTCATTGAAATCTCCTGTATGGACTTCGGTTTCATTAGGTTGCCTATCTCTGGCTACTTTTTCCTGCTACTGTAAATTGCAGTTAAAATTGAGAAAGCATTTCTACACTTCATTCCTCAGATGAAATTCCTCTTAGAAGCACTGTATTGTAATTATGGTTGTGCGTGTTAAATTTTTAATTTGATTTTCATTTGTCTATTCAATTGATATAATTGATGTGCATCCTTTCTCCCTCAGGATACAGGTTAATAACCTACTAACCTTGGAATGAAGGAATGATAAAAGGATACCACACTAGGGTTTAAGGGACCATTTATAATATATGTTTTTAACTGTAGCCTTATTTTTTGTCCTTTGTAGCCTACAGCATTTTGTACTTCCAAAGCTTTGACAGGCATTAAAAACATTAATTATTTTAACTTTAATGAAAAGAACTATTCATAGTGGACCTACAAGGAGGCTAATTATATTATCATTTGTGAATATCTTACAAAACAAAAGAGAAAAATAAGTTTTATAAATAGAATCAATTTCTGTTCATTGTCTGAACAGGTACTTCTTGGTTGCTTTTGTTTTTGCACTTGTTCAGACTGCAGAGGGGACTTGCCAAATGAGTGATACTTATAATCTACAAAAGATGATGAAAGTGGGTAAAACAAATATTTAGATAACATCAAGGCATTTGCTAACTGTGGAGGATCATAAGATAATGCTGGAGCAGGTTAGAGTGCAAAGGTATCTGGGTTAGGGTAAAATACTTCACAGATTTATTCTCAATGTCTATTTTTCTTAAGTGAAATGGGTACTTTCCCATGGTAATGCATTGAGAATAATCACCCCTACAGATCACAGTCCAAAGTCAAATTTCCTACTGCAGCTGGAGCTGGAAGGTCAAGCTGTTTTGCCAACTCCAGACCCAAAGAGAGCCAGAGAACTATTAGTATTGGGGTGATGAAAATGCTAGAAAAGGCCCTCCTTTGCTGTGTGTCGGCTTGGGGACATTCACGGCCGTGACCAGCCTCTTCTGACTCTCACTCTTTGCCAAAAACCTGCTGCTTTGGGACCTCATGGCTGCCCCTGGTACCCTGGGAGGACACATCACTTTCCAGATTCCCTTTTGGTCCCTGCTCGCTTGGTGGGGCTTTGCTTATTAGCTGGTGTGGAGTGCTTTATAAAGATGCATTTCTTCTGGGACACCAGTGCACAAATCTCACTGGAGTTCACACTGAACTGTGGCCAAGCCTGAAGTTTATTCTAGCAGAGAGAAATGCTTTCTTCTAGGTTACGAAGCTGGAAATGGAGTCATTAAATGAGCAAGCTTTAAGTGCAGAATTAGCACATGGCTGAGTCCACTCTCTTCTGGATGATGCTGGAGGTCTCACGGGAATAGCAGGGCTGGGAGGACCAGGGGAAGAGTACCAGCCCTGGCTGTTTTCTCACCTTCCCTTTTTACTGAGGGAGAGAGTGCCCTGAAGTGCTTTGTAGTCAAATATTTCAGCAAAACAAGAAAGTCTAGCTGTTCAGAGGAATAACTGAAACGCTCCCAAATACATTAAAAAAACATCCCAAGGCATACAAAATCTCATGCTTCAGAACATAACCAAGCTATCAGCTGCTTGAAACTAGACAGAAAATTTGCTGTGGTAAGTTATCCAGTGCTGGGTTGGTGTGGGCTCTCTTGAGGCTTTCTCTGGAGGACCTGATGCTGAAAGCATGAGGGTGCTGCATGGAGGCTTGCTCCCGAGTTCTACAGGAATCCCTGGGCTGGCAAATGAGCTCAGCATTCTGCAGCCAAACGGAAGCTTTCATTGGTGTTGTGCCTGTTTGATCAACTGGTAGGACCGGATAAACTGTTCCCAGGTCAAATATTAAATGGGCCAGCTTGTCCTGCATTTTATCACGGTGCTATTCCAGTACTTTCCACGTGCAGATCAAGGTTAAAGAGGGTCTGGAAAGAGCAGACATCTGTGTCCGTTGTGCAGTGAAGGATAATGAGCACTGGTGGCTTTTTCTAAAATGCTTCAGCTGGATATGGAAATGAAAACTATTAAACTTGTAATCCATGACTCTTTAGGGAGCTGACTGGTAAAAAATGACAGCATTTTCTGTATTTGGTAGGAAAGTTAGTGGATGGCAACATCCTATGTTTTGTCGGCCGATATAATGGAGAGCTGCTTAAGACCTGAAAATGAGGATTTAGTTGATTAGACATAACCTTCACATTTATTAAGTTATTCCCAACAATTAAAAAGTAGACACTGCCTTTGCATGTTGGAAATAGTGAAAGCTATTGATGACAGTGAGAAACTTGTGCAAGCTTCTTGGACTGCTCCCTATCCCAGCTCACACTCTTTGGCCGTATCAACAAAGGCCGAATAATTTGCACTTAATATTGTTATATTAAACAGGTATATATGCAATCTTTACAGAAGCTAGCATAACCAGCTCTAATGCCTTTATAAATATGTTCAGTGGTCATGGCCTGTTCTTGTGGGGAGAAAACTGAGTTTGCTATGGGAATGTCAACTCTGAATTTCTTGACATGTGTGTATAAAGTCTCATTTTTAAAGAGGTATGACTAGAAAGACATCGCTTCCTCAAAAGTTAATCTAATGTGTAGTGTAATCTTGGACAGTCTGCATAACAATATGAAACCTGCAAAGCGGAGCTGGATGGTTCATAAGCCATAAAGAGGCTCAGCAGCATAAACAGTGTAAGATGAATGAGCCGCATTGCTGGGGACGCCACTCCAGCACCCAAATTGAATCAGAGACTCTGGAATTTAAAAATAATGTGCCTTTCTGCTGAGGTAAAGCAGACTCTGTTTTGTTCTGCCAGGACTAGTCCTGGTTGCAGTTTTCGAGCAAAGATTTCATCCAAAAGCAACAAATACATAAATAACTGGGAGCATCCATCCTTGCCACAAGGGAGGGACAGATTTATTATTCGTGGGAGGTCTTGTGCCCAAATGCTTGTTAGGCTTCTACCTGTCCTACATGCGCAACGAGAGGACGTGACTTCCCGGGGAGCAGGATGGGTAGTGGGTTTGTTCATTTGCTGTTAAACTGCATGTGCGCTGGCTTTTAGATCAGGTTTTTCCTCATTCTTTATTGCAAGTTGTACCCACTAGTCAATGATATCATTGTCTTTATTGTGATTATGTGTTAATTATAGTCAGGTATGAATCTGTGTGGGCAGAAGTGAATGGGTGGAGAGCCGATGCTGCAGAAAACAAGTGTCATGCCATCCCAGTTGGGAATTTTCTTGCTGGTTCACACTCATCCCTGTCTGCAACTGTCCTTGCACCTTCTAGAGGAAAACCCAAGAACCTCAGAGAACACTGGTGCTTCATAATCTCTCCCCAGAATGCATATCTTATTTTGCTCTCTAGTAGTTAAAGATTGACGTAAACCCTAGGGCACAAAGTTTAATTTCCTTTCTAAACTTATTATAATTAATTAGGAAAACTCATTGGTTTTAATCTCTTTGTGTTTGTGCCTGCAGTGACTTTCTTTGGGACAGTCCAACAGCATGCTTTATGAAAACATGTTTTGTTTTGACCCTGTTCATCTAGAATACTGTCAAGTCTATACATACTTTATTTTTTTTGCCTCTAGTATACATTTCCTTCTACTTACTAACACTGATTTTCATTTCCAATCACGTTGCTGATTCCCTTGCTTTCCTCACTATCCTCTCCTGTGCTAATTACCCTCAAACTTTTATCTTTTCTACCGAACATGTTAAACAGCATACACTTACTCTGTGACAAGGATGACTTTGCCAGAGTCTAATGCAAAGCTTTCTAACTATTGGAGTGCTAAAGGGTGGGCACAGATTTAGGGATGCTTTGACATCTCTTGTTTAGGGTTCTATAGAGCAGGTTGTACTTGTTCCTGCTTTAATACAGGGCGTTTGGTCGGCAAGCTCCCAGAGCTCTTTTAATTTCTGAAATTTCCCCCATGGTGGTTCAAAGATGGGCAGGATGATACAAGAAAGGCTCTATCCTTCCTGGTCTCCTCAGCGTGGTGATGAGGCAGGAAGCACTGGGGAGCAGCAGCAAGTGGTGGGCTGTGGTGGGCCATGTGAATGAAGATGACCAGCATGTGCCTGATGTGATGGAGAAGAGGCAGCACTTGACCTGTTTTGAAGCCCTATGGCTTTGCAAACTTGTGCTTCAT
The DNA here is from genome assembly GCF_000737465.1 of Haliaeetus leucocephalus. Lineage (NCBI taxonomy): Eukaryota > Metazoa > Chordata > Aves > Accipitriformes > Accipitridae > Haliaeetus > Haliaeetus leucocephalus. The sequence goes on along the minus strand of NW_010973104.1, from coordinate 1,044,491 downwards.
TTTCTTCTTGCTTCCCTACCAACCTCTTTCCAGCCTTTGCTGCTTTGCTCTCCATCTCGCCCAGCGGTCACATGGTCTGGGCTGATTTCTGTGTTTTGGATGGCTTCCTAAGAGGCATTCCTTGACTAAGTCAAAGTTCTCACCAGCATTAAGGAATATTCTAATGCAATATTCTTAAATCTGTCTTTTGGCTTGCTGTTGCCTTTTGTATAACACATTGTTAAGTTTTATACTGGACATGCAGTATATAATTTGTGATACATCAGACACCTTATATGTAGATTTTTTATTTCTTAGTCTTTTAAAAAACTTTTAAAATAATAAACTTGCATTAAAGACCTCATTATACTGTGAAATTAAATTGCTACCAAGCAAAACCCCTAAACATTTCCAAGATAATTTCTGTATTACTCTTATTTTTGCCTTATGGAAGTTCATTATGATTATTGTTATTTATTGCTATTGCAGATGAGGCAGGAGGTGAGTCCAGCTCACAGGTTGGGAAATGGTTCAGATGCTGACTGTGCACCATCTGAAAGGCCGATGGGCTGTAGGTGGAAGGCAGGGGTTGTCTTCAGGTCGCTCCCAGGGGGGTGCAGGGGCTGGGTTTAGCAGTGATGAAGTTTTAAACCAGCAGTTAAATCACAGACCTATCATACTTACATTTTCAGTCTTATATCTTCCCATTTCTCTTAAAAAGTGTTTAACTTAGACTGTCTGCCAACATTTGAATTAAGAGGTGAGCCAGTGTTGTGTGTATAGTTTAAAGCTGTTGATTGGATTCAACATGATTATGTTAGTTTTCATCCTCTGGTTCAGTGTTTATCCCATTTATTTATTGGTAATTATGGCGTGTGGATCTCAGGCTAGATATCTTGAAAATATTGGATTACTAACCCAACTGTTTGCTTTTCGTGTGCTTACTGACTGACCCCATAGAGCCTGATTAAAATGCATCATTACTGGTGCCTGACACTGTCACCCACATCCCTCCGGAGGTGACTGGGGTTTACCCAGCTGGTTGATGCAGATGAGCAAAATGTACTGACCAGCGGTTTGTGTTGGAGGAAAATGAAAAGTAATTTCACAGTTGTGGCAATCCAGCTGAGAGCTGGGAAAGGAGGGGAGGAGTGTGGCCCAACCGGTGGGCAGTGGACATTTGGGAGGGTCTCTCAACACGCTGCTCACCAGAGAGGGACAGAGGCTTCTTGAACAACCTTCACATCTTCTTGATGAGTTGACAACACGAAGAAACGTATTGCTGTGCCTGTTGATAGAAAATCATTGCATGCAACAATAAGGGCTGCAATAAAGGATATTGGCACTCGCCCTTCAAGACACCGGTGGGCTGTATTGCTAAAGCAGAGGATGACCAAAGCACACAGCTTTTCAATGGATTCAGGACAATTTTGCAGTGTCGAGCAGCTGGACTTTGCCGCTTTCACTTGAAAAAATGTTTTTCCCTACATTGTCCAAGGTTTGGCTTTTTGGGTGAACATGTGGCTACAGGGTTGGTGGTTATTCACAACCTGTCAATAATAACTTCATGGCTTCCTGAGCTAATCTGATTTATTAGTTGGTTGGCCCCTAAAACCAAGAACCAAGAGGGGCAGCAGCTGGGGCAGCGGCAGCCGCCTGGCACCCACCCGCACCCCCACGCATGTGGCTTCCCCTCTGCGATACGCATCAGCTTCTCCATCATGCCAATATAACTGGTGAAAAATGGGTATTTCTGACCATAACACTCTGAGCAACTTCAGGTTGTATAGATTAAATCTCACATCTTGAAGTGCACCCAAAAGCTGACAGCCAATGCAGTGTAGAAAGCAATAGGAGTTAATAATACATCCGAGTCTCCTGCCACGTCCTAAGGCTTTTTTCTTCAATATTATTCAAAATTTAGGCACCTTTCATATTAATTAAATGGTAACTTTCTGTATCCCACGATCAAACTATCCAATAACACTTGCTCAGAGCAATCAGAAATGACAAAAATAAAGTACTAATATAATTTTATTATGAATGATTTGATCCCTGGGGTTTCTATCATATTAAACAAAGAAACAAATTAACCAGTGACTGAATTAAGTGGAAGAACTTGCATCATGTAGAGTCAATAGATTTTTTCATATTTAAGCTGCCAGCTACTTTCATGCTTCAAGTCCAGTTTCCAAGTTTCCCCATGAATTTCCTAGAAATAATCCTGCTGCCATGTATCGATGCATATGTCAGCATGTAGCTTTTTTTTTTTTTCCATAGGAAATGTAGTGAAGAAGATCAGAAGAGGAATTTTGAATGCATTAGTCTGCATTTCCAAATCTACTGAATCAATGATTGCTCCTCAGGACAGTACCAGTGGCTTGGGCGGGTTTGTGAGATTCTGTCCTATGATAGGTCTTTGGGGATGGCTCTGGGCAGCATCTCCCAAGCCTGACATCACCCGGTTGTGCTGGATGGGATGCTCTCTTGTTTATTTACTCTCTTGCTTCCCAGCTTTCAACATAATTACCATCTTCTCTATTTCAGCTATTAATTTTCTGTAGGAGACTATTACCAGACTGTTGGATAGAAGAGGTTCAAAACATTTCCCATAGTTAGAAAAGTATTTATCACAGCAAAGAGAGGTATTTGATAGGTGGAAGCTCTTTGGCACAGTGTTCCTCTGGTGAATGCACACTGCAGCATGGGGTGCAGCAGGAACGACTCTCTGCTGGAGGCTGCTCTGACCATGAGCCTTCCCCTCACGCTCTGCTCCATTTCATCATGGGGACAGCCGTGGCCTGACACACTGCGGACCTCTCTGTGTTACTGGGATGGTGCGAAAGAAGTTTGCTGGAATGTGGTCAGTGACATTTAAAAGCATCTGTGCCTCTATAAGTGCTACTGCATATTATGCTATGTTAAATTCTATATTATAAGCATATATACATATATAATACACATTGCATTAAACTTTGCCCTTTAGGGAACAGTCAGGTACAGAATGGGACCTAAATCCTGGGGTAGCACACCACTTTTAATTACGATTAAGGAGGTGAGATCATGTGGATTTCTGTCTGAGGTGCACTTGTTCTTGCCAGCATTGAGGTGTAAAGGAAGACCGCATTCTTGACTCTCAATGCCTATTTTTTTTCTTCTTCAAGTTCAGACTTAAGTTTGTTAGGTGGTTCCAGGCTGGGACCATACCAGTGGGCTTTGGAAATGATGTGGAGTTCAGGTATTTTCTCCCCACAAGACTCCACATATCCGGTGCACAACTGATCCCGTTATGGCTCTTACCCCTATTACTGTGAGCGCAGAAAGTTTCCTCTTCTGGGACAGCCAAAGCAGCTCTGAAATCGGGACTGAGCAGGAGCATCTCTGAACACAGTGATGAATTTCCCTGCCTATGACAAAACCATGTCTTCTGTATCATTTGCCTTAAGGCTTTGTGGTGATTGCGTGCTGTTGAGCTTTTGAAATGTATCCCTTCCTTACAATGCTGGCGCGTGACCCCAGTCAGTGCAGGGGCATGCTGTGAGTCCTGCCGGGATGCCCCTGCAGAACAGGAGCAACTCACAGCACACCTGCCTCTGATGTCGTGGACGTATATTATTTACTGACAAAATTCCAAGCGTGGGATAAGCACTTTCCTGGCTGAGACAATACCGATAAAGAATCCAGGAATCTGCAATGGAATCGGGGTTTTAATTGCATTCCCACCCCCAAAAGCTTGATTTCACGGTAAGAACAACATGTTAAAAACCGAGTACAGTAAAATATGTGTATAATGTACTTAAAATCTGTACGCAGTGCATTACTGCTTCATTATTTACTTTGTTCTGTCTCAGTTGGACCTGGTGCCGCAGTCCCCCCTGGCAGTGGCTGTCAGCAGTCCGGGCTTGGTAACGGGAACATGGCAGCTGTGAAGTCTCCTGCATCCTCGTGAGATGCAGCCCAAGTCCTGTTTGTAATCGTCAGTTATTAATTAATGTCTTTGCTTTGGGGCTGTCACGGGCAGGTTTGGCACAGGCACAAGTGCGGGAAGCTCTCAGGTTGGCCGTTTGCCGAAACCACTGTGGTTTGTCTGCATTTGGGATCGCGGCATGGTGTAGGAGCCAAACCCTCCCCATGCCACGTGGAGCTTCCCTCCATCTCGTACCTACCCGGCCATGCTGCTGTGGGTCTTCAGTCCTCTTGGCAGAGATGCTCCACATCTGCTGCACCCAAGGGGGGAAGGACCGGGAACGTTATTAAGTCCCTCAGCTTTTAATACTGCATCTCATCCTAATATGCCATATCAGATGACATCAGTCACATATCTCTCTTTCTAAAAAAGATATTATTGTAACAGAGGGATTAATCAAAATTGGGCTAAGTTAAAGCATGCCCGTTCTGGTCAGCCTCTGGTTTCAGCAGTCGTTAAATAATGGCCAGCCTCTTGCTCCTTGCTATAAACATCTGGATGAGGACACTGAAAGAATTAAATTTTGTGCCTGAAAAATGACATATTGAGTAGGAGCTCTGCTTTCATCTCTGTGATCATGTTTTTAGGAGAATACGCGCAGAGTCTCAGCGTTAACATTCTTTAACTGCTCCTCAAATTACTAATGCTTCACGTTGCTTTAATCCATTCTGCTGTAATAGCTTTATTAGATTAAACTCCCTGCTGAGCAAGTGAGGAACAGTGGGATTATCACACTTCCCTTTGAACAGCCAGTAAAGACAAAATAAATGGTTAACAAAATAGAACAAATTCAGTTTGCAGGTGATCTGCAGTTCTCAGCCTTGTGCACTGTGGATAGGCTCCGAGCGTCCCTATTATTCCTTGCTTGAAAAATGCCTTTTTAGCAGCCTGAAGAAATTCCCGAGGTAAAAAAGAAGTCCTAATGGAATAAAAGTTCCTCTTTCCCCTTTAGATATGTTGCTAATTACATCGTGCCGACTGCAGGGACAGTGTGAGGAAAACCTGAAACTTTATTTAAAAAAAAATTTTTTTTTAGCTTCACTTTTGACAAAGCCGTAGGTGCGCCAGTAACAGCCTTTATCCAGTGTCTCCCAGAGTGGTAACTCCTAATGACTGATTTTTTTTTTTTTTTTCCTTAGCAAATCTAATTAACTATTTGAAGTATTTCGTCAAGAGGCTCACGGTTACTATACACAAGCAGTGGGTGGCTCTTCTAGAGTCTCTTAAAAACTCAGTTTCTTCTCAGCATTCTTAAAATCCTCGTCTGCTGGAGCAATTTGAATTTTGTTATTAGTGACTGCTGGAAATCATAATTCAATAAAGACTAACTCATTTAAAAATGCTTCATGCTGAGCGTGCATTAGGTAACTTGGGAAACTTAGGAGACACAGAAAAACATATACTAATATTCAGGTCTACACAGGAAATTGGTATGGCACTGAGCAGTTTGAAGGAGGCTTTTTGTATTTTTTTAAGAAGCTGCAGAAAGGTTGGAAGGAATGCAGTTTTTTCTAGTAAATGTATTCCTTCCCTCTCCCCAGCATTTTTTTCCTAACACGCTGGCGTCTGTCCAGAGGAATTAAAGCCCCCAACATACTAGGGGATAGCAAAAATATACATGATAAACATTTCTATAATAATTTCATAGACAAGTAAGAAAGCCATCATGTTTCTTTTCCTAAACTCCTTGTATGTCCTTATTACTTGTCTCGAATGAGTTTGGAAGTTTTAAGTATCTCTCCTGCCCCATCTCTCCTATTCCCTCTGTGGCAATAATATTACGGTCATAGAATATATAGTCTTGCCATAAGGGAATGGGCCTCCTGCTCGGGTTTTTAAGCCACATCTGCAGCTGCAGCTGGAGCAGGCTTTGAAAAATATCGGTATTATGAAAGGATGTCATTTTCTAACAATGAATTCTCCTTCAGAGGACGCTGTGCCATTTCATTCCTGCCCAGTACTGTCCGGCAGCTGTCTCCTCTGCAGTTCATTTGCTGCTCGAGTTCACCCTAGGAAATACACAGGGGTATTTTTTCCCAATTTCTTTCCCCACAAGTTGTTTCATCTTTAGAATCACAACATTTCCTGCCAACATCAGAGGTTTCCATTCTTGTCTCCTCTCTGCCTTGTTCTTTCTAGCCATTTTCAGACTTATATAGCCCTTCTGTTTCTTACCATCTCTCCCTTTCATCCCCTGGTCCTCTCGCGGTGCCTCCCTCGTTTCAATTCTCCGCTTAGCTGGGGTTCAGAAAACAATTGCCGTCTTCCACCTGTTTTTCCTCCTTTGTTGCTCTGTGGTTTGATTTAGCCTCTCTTTGTCTGCTTTCCCCTTGGTTTTTTTGTTTTCTTTTTTCCCCTCACCCTCTTTTTAAAATCGGAGAAAATGATCAATATTATTCCCCCCCTCTCTGTTTGATAAGATAATGCTGGACTAATGCGGTGGAGACGGATTTGTTGTCACTGCAGAGAGGGAGGAGAAGGGGTGAAGGTACCGCAGACACGGCAAAGGGCGGCTCACGCGGCGCAGGCAGGGCTGTGCGCTGGCAGCCCCCTCTGCGGTCAATACGCTCGCTCCGAGTCAGGCTGGACGAGCCTCAATAAATATATGTAATTCAGGGGATAAAAAACCGGGACAAAGGCCTGGGTTCTTTGCCCAGGCAAAATGCCCATGGAAACAAGCTGGCGTACGTCAGAGCGGAGAGGCCAGTTTTAGGTTGTTTACCTAGGAGATAATTTAGGAAAGCCTGACGCGCAGGAATGTACTTCAGCTCAGCTTTACGCCACGGCTTGGTTGCGTTTTCTAGACTTTCTGCTTTATCCTTGTGATCCGTGGCTTTGTTCACTTTGCAGCAAAGCAGCGTCTCCCCCTCGATTTAAGGTCATTAGCCGTAGAGAATTAGCGGTGCTATGCTGTAGCTGCCATACTTTGAAACTTGCCCCTAAGTGGAACGGTCAGGAGGGAACTCCGGCCTGGTTTGATTTGGGTGGATGCTGCGTCGACACCGAGAGCCATTTTAGGGGAGGTCGGGTTTTTAAAAAATTCGTTTTTCTTTCTTCCTAATATTGATGATGTGGGAAAAGTAGGTAAAATTTACTGGGGAGAGAGTCAAAAGTTCCCCCCATTCTGCCCACCTGTTCAGTGTTTCTGCTGCCTTTCATTTTCTGAAGTGTTACATATGGATTACATATGTCTTTCTGCTGCAGCTCTGCGGCTGAAAAAAACCCCAACAACCACAAGGAAATCAATAAACACCTGTTATTCCCAGATCCGCAGTTACTTGGGCTCAAAAGTGCCTGCAGGCAAAGTTAAAACCAAACCCCCGGTAAGTCTATCTGCCTTCACAGCCTCCCTCTTGCCGGCACGGGGGTGGTGGTGGGGGTGTGTGTTTTATTTATTTCGGTTTGTTTCATCTCGGCGTGTCCCGGAGCGGACCCTCCACCCCCGCTGTGACCCGGCAGCCCGGGCCGTGGCTGCCCGAGGCGCCCCGGCCCCGGCCCCGGCCCCGGC
>NW_010973104.1:1011158-1037012 GCF_000737465.1 Haliaeetus leucocephalus | reverse complement strand
CTCCCGCAGCGTTCCCGGGGCGAGGTTGCCCCCTGCTGCCCTCCTGCCATGAGACGGAAAGCGGGCTGCGAGGGGGGCTGCGAGGGGGGACGCCAGGCGGGCTGTAAGGTGGGCTCTGGAGCCCGTTCTGGCACAGGAACGGACTGGGGGCAGTCTGCTGGAAGCCGGGTGTTTGACAGCCAGCGTGAGGGCGGCAACAGGCCACTGGGACGTGCACTGGTGCAAGGTGGTTATTTAAAAATAAGTGATGAACGCATTAAGCGTGGTTCCTTTTCTGCAGGAAAGAGAATCCCTATTGGAAAAATACTTTTGAGATTGAGGAACAAGCAGCAAGAGGCATGCACGCAGTACAGGACTGCCAGCAGGCGTGTTTGTTTTACCAGAAGTGTTTTGCTGTTTCCTATCTGTATTTGCTAAGGCTTGATTGAAGGTCTGAAGTTTTGTGAATACGTGTTTATTCAAGATACACATCTTGCTCTTATGAGTCAGTTTGAGACTGTATTTACCTTTACTAACTATAAGTTTACACTTAGTAAATGACTTAGTGCGCTTAGTATATGACTTTATTTCTTCAGCCTGTATCTGGTCCAGCGCTACAGCAAAGCTTCAGCACTCACCCCTCTTGCCAAGGGATACCCCAAAAGTGTCCGGTTCCTTACTCTCTGTTGACAGAAAAGAGGGGCAAGGGCAAGGCTGGCCCTGCAAAGCTCTGAAAGAGCCTGGCTAGTTTTAGCCCAAAAGGAACCAGACCCATGCAAATTACTTGGCAATTTAATCCTGAAGTGTTAGAAGAAGTGCAGGCCAATGTGAGGATGCATAATAGCACATTGTTGGAGGCGGGTGCTTTGTTCCAGCTCTTTAAAGACATTGTTCTTGCTGAGGGTAGGAGCGCATCGTATCACAATTAAAATGTGTGGCAAATACTCCTTGGCATGCCAGCAGGTAGTGCCTTTTTATAGTCCTGGGTATCATCAGAGACCTGGAAATAATGGCTGAAGCCAGTGCTATGAAATATAATTTCTTTAAATGTAAGAAAAAAGAAAAACTCAGAAAATTGTTATGGCATTTTAACTAACTTCAAGTGTGCTGGCTGGTTCAGTCGCCCCTTTGATGTTGCAGCCGGGTGACCTGGCCTCCCCCGCCATTCATCACTGACTGGAAATCAAACTCTTCGGTTCTCCTGCTTTACAGTCCTTCCTCTGTTCTGCTAATAAACACAATGTTATTTAAAATAACCATCCAGGAAGCGTTCAAAGGGGATATCCATATATGAATTTTAGTGAGAGTGCAGTTTCTTGCTGCCAAGTCCTAACCTTCAAACTGCAACACAGAAAAAGATAGCATTAATCTAAATACACGGCATTGGATTCGTGAAGCATAAGGCTCACAAATCCCTTTGCTCTTGTGGCAACTCTGTGATCAGACCCTCGGGGGAAATGTCTTTAATTATTTCATTTCACCTTCATTTTTACAGTGTTAATTTATGGCTATAGTAACAGCTATGCAAACACAAAAAATCCTGTTTGTTAAAAGAGTGTGATCCGAGGAGAAGTAGAGAATTCCCTCCTGACGGTCCCTGCACACTGCTCAGCTACCGGTCCCAGAGGCAGGCAGTGTTGGAGAGCCGTCCTGGAAGGGCGTGAGTTGTGGCTGTGGTGGACACTGTGCGTGTGTAACACCAGCGTGAACCTTGTCCCCTGGCCTTATTCAAGTTGTGAACTCGGCAGTGATGTTTTAACTGCTTTATTTCATCAATGCTGTGCTACCCTGAGAAACGGGGCTTCTGAATCACTTGGTGTCTTACCCTGTTTTGTTTGCACTATGCTAACAGCAAAGAAGGGGTCATTGCTGTTTCAAAGTGAAGCGATGTTCACCAGCAGCCCCTGCAGCGAGCTTCCCGAGCACCACACGTTCACCGTTCCTGGCAGGGGACACGTGCCAAACCCACTCCAGGATGTCATGAAGGAGAAGGTCAGGAAAAGCAGCAGAGTTGCAATTTTAAACAAAGTAAGAAACAGTGGCAGTTGATTGCATCATGTATGTTTGCCTCCATTGCTCTCTGGGTAGTGTCACCACCGGGGCCATCAGCTATCATTTCATCCCCCTGGGTTCTGCATTGCACTAGACGCGATGAAGAGGAGTGCTGGCTTGGGAGGAGGGCAGAGGCAGAGCCAGAGCACCAAAACATAAAATAGTTATCCCTTTTCCCCAGTGCTCAGCTCCTTCTCAGCCCCGTAGGTGCCCCCCCTCCTGGCATGGCTCTGCTTGAGCCCATCTCCCTGGCGCTTGGCAAGTTGCTCCGTGCCTGAGGAGCACCAAAGACACGCGGGTGCGTCCCCCAGGGACGGAGGGAGCACCCAGGTAACAGCCATGGTGGTTCGTGCACCAGCCAAGGGAAACCCCTTTACTGAGGTGGTGCTGAGGCTTGAAAATTAGTAGAAGATTCTGTGTTGTTTTGGAGTTTGGACTCTGGCACGAGTTTTTTCTGAGTTTTGCTGCAGATCCCCTTTTTAGCAATTGCTTTTACAGTACGTTGTCCGTATTGTGCAGGAACGAATGAAGTGGGCTAACAGAGACTTCTGGTTGGGTTAGCACAGCTCTGTGTTGTTTTTTTCATAGGCTGTATATTTTCTTCTCTTAGATCTGGTTCTTTTCATCCTCACTGCCTCTTTGCCTTTACCTTTCTAAAATGTCTGTTCCTGCAAAACTCTGTTGAAGCAGATTGCCAGGTCCAGCCTTACAGCCCCGCTGCCCGCCGCAGTCCCCCAAAGCCGGGAGCAGCCCGGGCTCCCAGCCGTCAGTGGTGGAGACTGCTGATCAGTGCTTTCCTTTTAAACCTAGCATTGACTAATGTTTGGAAGACTGGATTGTTACTTTTTTATATAATATATACATGGTAAGGAGCAGAACGATGTTATTGTCTGCCATTTAACACAAATATGCCTTCTTGGGAGGAGGGAAAGCTGATCCGGTTTGTGCGCATTTCAGCTTTATGTCAGCATGGACTAGCCCAGCTAACAAGAGTTGTTTTAATCTGATCTGTTTTATCTGTTGTGCACAGAGTAACAGACGTGTAAGTCTAATACAGTAAATCGCTGTATGTATTATGGCAACACTGTGGAAATATTTCTTAGCAGCACCAGAAAACAAAGCATTTAATTTTCTGATTTCTTGCTGAATATGGAATGGAAAATATGTTGATTTAACTCTAAAAAAATGCACAGTCGATTTAAGGGGGAAAAAAAGTAAGAAAGAAAGAAAGAAAGAAACCCTTTACCATATCTAATTTCATTAGTAAACTGTAAATGGAAAATGATGAAGAGGTAAGATTTCAAAGGGCTGGTAACCCACACATTTTATGTAGCATTAATCATGTGCTCTTAACTTTTCTGCAGCGCTGCCTTCCCGCTCCGCGATTCACAGGGCGGTGGGCGAGGGCGGGTGGGCGGTGGGGCCCGCCTGCGACCCCCCCATGGCAGCGCCCGCCGGCCACGCCGCAGCCGATGCGGGCGACGCCGCGCAGCCGGCCCCACCCCACGGGGTGAGATTTATGGCCACGTGCCGGAGGTTTCGTGCCTCTGCTCAGGCTGATTGGAAACACCGCTTTTCTGCTGGCGGCTCGTGTTTTCTGCTTTACCCTTTCAGAGGCTCTTTCTCTTCCAGGCTGTAAAGAGGGTTACGAAAGGAATTGTCTCTATTATGGTAATTAAACTCCCAGGAAACAGCCTCATTAGACTAATAAAGAGTAAATAAAGCAGGCAGGACACACTTTTCTTTCCAGTAGTCGAGGGCAGCAGTTCCCTCCCTTCCCTTCGCCCACCCGCCTGCTCCCCGCTCCTCTGCCTGGGCAACAGTGGCCTCTGCCTCTACCCCTGCCTGCTTCTGCCTGTGCCCCTGCCTGCCCTCTGCACCCACCCGGGTCCGCCTCCCTCATAGCTTTCCCAGCAGTTTTCCTCATGGGCCAAAGTTTTCCTTGCTCAGTTAGTTGCAGGACAGGGAAATAAATACTTCTAATACTCGGGGAAGTTTTCGGTTGCATTTTGCTTATCTTCATTTAAAAGAGAATGCTTGCTCGTTTTGCTTGCCGGCTTCATGAGAGCAGCCCCTGGTTTGGAGCAGATGCAGTGAAGGGCTGCAGCGTGCCCTTGCCGAATGCACGTAATAAAATCCAAGCAATGGATGTTGGGTTTTGTTTCTTGCAGAAATGACATTTGCGGCACACTTCTGGGTGATATTTCTTCTCCAGCATTGACCCCAGCTGAGGCAGAGTACCGCACTGAAAATGCACACATAGCTCTCCTGCTTTTTCAGAAAGCAGATTATGGAGGGAGAATGAAATTAGCAGTAGAAGTATTAAAATATTGATAGCAATCATTCCATGTCCTGGCTTTACTAATTAATTATTAATTTTACCTTGAAGGTTAGTGTAAGAGATGGACTTTACTTTATCATGCCTTCACTTAGCAAGATGTTTGACTATATATTTTTAAACATTATCAGGTCTCTAGCAAATAGCTCTCATTTTTTATGGTTAGCAGTTGGGATTTGCTTTGCGCGGCTTCATAAAGTAGGAGAAAAGATTATGCTGTGAAGGCTTTGGGGAAGCGATCCCTCTGTCATGTATTAGTAATTCCTGCTGATCTTTACTGCTTGCTGTCCTTTCGGTATATACTTGTTGCTTTTCCATATCGAGGGACCTTTGAAGCACTATACTGAGTAAAGAAATGTCTTGACACTAGGCTCAGCATTGCAAGATGGTTAAAAAGGAATTGGTTTCACCATAAACCCAGGGGTGCTGGCGGCTGAAGGGGTGATGGGTGCTTCCCTGGAGCAGGGCTGCCCTCTCCATCGTTCCCCAGCTCCCTAGCTTGGGTATGCACCAAGCAAACGTGCTTTTGCAGCCGCCAGCCTCGGTGCATGTGGTGCCAGGGAGGTGTTGCTGCGTCTGGTTGTGACCGATGGCTCCTGCCACTGCAGGCTCTGTAAAGCGGGTACGGGCAGGGAAGCGCTGGCTGAGCTGCTTCTGAGGATGTTGTCTTTAAGTAAATGCATAAATAACATGATCTGATGAAAAACATTAGTACATGTATAATTCATAAATAATTTTTAAACTGTGCAAACTTTTGAATTTACTGTGAAGAATGTTTTTTCTTTAACGCAACTTTAGTATTGCTATAAGATTCAAATATGGAAACATTTATGTGTGTCTGTGGCTTCGCTCGTGAGAAATCGTATTGATTTCAGTGAACTATACACACGAGGAAGATCAGGTCTGTATGTGCAGGACTGGGGCTTTACTTTTGTAAACTTCCCATTTCCTCTCTTGCATCAGAAAGGTTTAAAAGATCTGTTTTACTGTCTTGAGGGTAAATGCCTTTCATTTCTGAAATGGTAAAACCCACTTCTCACTTGTTTCTCTTAAAGTGGACCCGGTTTTAAATGTGGACAAATGGAAAAAAGTTTCACCAGCCTCCCTGGGGGGAGTGAAGTTGCAAACCTTCAGCTTTGGAAACAATGATTTTCATTTTGTCAGTTTTAAAAGGGAATATCAGAAAAGGAAAATTTTGCTGTAGTGTTGTGAAAAACAGGACTTGCCCAGTCTGGACTCTTTTAAGATAAAATTAAGGAAATTACAGCTTTCTTCTGCATGCTACTTTCCACTTTTAGGATCTGCAGCGTGCAGGTCCCAGTGGAGCTGCTGATGTGCATAAAGTTAAGATGTGCTTACGCTCTTTGCAGGACTAGGACCGTACTTCTCCATGTCTCTGTCATGCGGAGAGGTACACAGGTGCACAGGGACCAGAGCATTCGCTTGAGCAAATTCACACGTAGCTTTCGGAGGCTTGCTTGCTCAAAGGAGTTATAATGCCCTACTTTTTTTTTTTGGGGGGGGGGGGGGGCAATGTTTATTCATTGAATGAAATGGCAAATTTTGGCTTACACAGCCTGTAAGGTACCAGGAGCTCCCGTGCTGGTTTGCCACTCATCACTGCGAGTTAGATGTTGATACACTTAAAAGCTACAAATACACATTTTATCCCCAGTGCTGTTTAAAGATCTTTTAAAGGTCTTTTCCAGCCACTCTGCCAGTATTTTGTCTTAGCACAACCCACACACCAAGTACCAATATTACAAGTCCATCAGGGGCCATTAAGCATAAAGATGCAGACGCAGCTTCTGACTGCAGAGGCCGAGAGGCACAAGCTGCCGGGGATGGGGAGGTTGCGTTGGAGGCCACCCCACGTCATCGTCCTGCTCTCACTCCCTTTCCATGAGCATCCCCTACGGCCACTGCAAGACCAAGGTGCAACCATAGAGGAACCTGGCTGTGATGCCAGGAAAACACTCCTTCTGCACAGAGTCAGGTCTCAGTTGTACCGATGCAGATGCACATTGACTCAGGCTGGGGTCAATGAATTGGCACTGGTATAACAGAAATGTGATTTTAAGAAACTTGCTCCCAATTACCCCCTTCCTCCCCCTTTCAGGGTGTCATTTCCAGCAGAAAAATGCCACGTAGCATCCATCTTTGTCTGCATAATTGCAGAGTGTCTGTCAGCACAGTGTGATCATATGTGTGCGTGTGACAAAAGCAATCAGTTTACAGTATCCAAAAGAAACAGCCAAAGAGAGATTTTCCTGCCATATTATGTGACTATCTGTGTGTCATTTCTATTATATAAATTATGAGAATAAATGCAGGATTAAAACAAAATATCAGCTAGAATATAGTTAGCACTGGTTCTGGAGAGACTGGCTGGAGCAGATTCACCACTGCATTGCCACTTTCCTACTTATTAGCCATACCAAAATGTTTCCCCCCAGGTAATCATATTTTCAGGCTAAATTATAAACGGTGATACTTTACCTCTGCGAAGGAAACAGAACTTCCTAAGCTCCTCCTCCCTCCATGCCGTGCCATGCCCGGGGCGATGGTGCCATCTATGCCCAGGGCAGCAGCTGGCGGAGCCGAACCGTATCTCCTGGGGGTGTCCAGAGACAGCACGGGAACGGGAGAACGGCGACGATGAGAGGGGATGAGCTGAGCCCTGCGATCACATCAAACCAGCTGAGCTGCCTACTTGTGAGTTTTTCTGCCCACCAGGAGCACACAGTGTGTTAGATTCAGGTGTCTCAGGCCTTGTGCAGGCTCTCCTCTGCTTTGAAGGGCAGACTGTAAAGCACTTTCTTAAAGTTTTTCTTTGGTGTGCCATTCGTGGTTTCTCTTCGAGGCTCTAAGGTGGAGAGTTGAACTTCCAGAGGTCCTATGGCTGGGAAAAGCCCTCCAAAGCCTTGGGTGAAGCAGGCAAATGTTGCCTTCTACTCAGAGGTGACTGGTTTGGGACAGCTACAGGCACAGGCAGTTTTTGGGAGTCGATCTGCACCCCTGGGGCAGGGCTTCCAGTGAAGGGCTCCTGTAGACCCCTTGCCCAGCAGGAGCTGCGCGGCCACAGGGGGATTGCTCTCCCACTCCCCGCTGTTGCAGGTGAATTCTCTGAGCTCTGGGGTTTGATGCCAACCCCCTCGTCCCTCTCCCTGCCATGGGTCACCAAGATTCTTGAGCATCTTGTGCCTGGAGCCAGGCAAAAGGTCCCCCTGCCCCCAAGACAAGTAGATCCAATAAAATACGTCTTCCACAAAGGTAATTGGGGTAAGACCAGTCATAAGGGGTGACAAACGGAGACTTTTATCTCTTTCATTAAGGCTTTTCCAATGAAAACATTTTAGACTGTTTTGCCGTAAGTTCAGCAGCAGCGAGACCAGAGGCCAGAATGGAAAGCGACACTGTCTGAGCAGCTCCCGCTGTGCTTGGCAGCATGTTTTCTCCCCTTCCAGCCATCCTCATCCTCACACCTCCCCAGGTGAGGATTTGCAACGGCTCCTTCCCCGGGAGGTGGCTGCTCCTCCCAGCTCCCAGACCAGCTCCATGGCTGCTCGCTCCGGAGCCACGTCCTTCCTTGAGCCTGGTACTGAGAGCCTGATTTGCAGTTAATAAGCAACAGTTTAGGCCACTGAAGGGCTTAGGCTCAAGAGGAGATAAGCCGTTCCTGAGCAGGAAAGAGGACAGCAACATGATACTAATGAGAAACACTTTGGGATGGGGGGGGCAAGTTGTGGCCTAGAAACCTGCTTCTTGGCATCTTTATGAAAATATCTGTTAGCGGTCACGCAAAGAGGTCATGGCCATATGGACAGGAAAAATAAATTGACTGGTGGGTTTGCCTTATGTGACTGATGTGTTAAAGATGATATTCTCCTTCATTAACAGCAGTTAGCGTTGGAGGACACTATAGGACACTCCGGACGAGTACAGTATTTTTAACAAGTAATTTAGAGCCTGTCTTCACTGCGTGATTAGCTTGAGGTACAACTTGAGAGCTGCCAGTAACCCGACGCTTGTGCGTGTCTTTAGCTGGAGCCAAAGGGTGCTTTTACCGGGGGCTGACCCGGCAGGGCCGGTGCGAGGCTGAAGCTGCTGCTGGTGCTAATCATGCCGTGGGGCTGAGCTGGCTCCTCTAAACACGCCTTGCAGCTCAAGGGCTGTTTTACAGTGCTGACTGCTCTCACTCATAGCAGACTAACTTGAGAGGAGTTAATTTAAGTGTAGATAGCTTCAGCTGACAGTTAAGTGAGGACAACCCCATAGAGAGCTGAGAAACTGGATGTAACTTGAAAATACACAGACAAAGTTGGGAGACGGCACATATCAGTTCTCAGTTAAATCCTTTTCTTCTTCTTTTTTTTTTTTTTTTTAAATTCTTTCCACAGTAGCAGACTTGCAGCTGTTAACTAATCCCATAACAAGTGGCATTTAGCCACACATTTTCCAAATTAAATATGCTTGCATGTTGGACTAGTTTCATACCCTGTAATACAAATACTTTCCCTGCTGGGAAAAAAAAAAAAAAATTAAAAGAAAAATCTCTCAGGCGTATGAAGAGTGGAGAAAGGGAAGATGGTGTGTGCATGTCTGTGCACATTGCTGGTGCAGCCTGTGTGTAGCTACTGCTGTCCCTGTCAGAGCAGCGTATGGAGATTCTGCAAGGAGCACAGTATTTGTTGGAAGATCTGATGGGTTATCAAGGACTGCTCATGCTTAAATTATTAGTTAAGGCTGTGACATTAAAGAATTGTTACTTGGTCATGGTCTCATGGCTGTGTTTTGCTAGGAGGTGTTTGAAAATTCTCGTCTGTGCTGTCACGTAATCTGTACTTGCCCTTTTGTTTCATTTTTTTTTTCCTCTGGTCATTTGAATAATGTTTTCAGATCCTCGATTTAATCTGGGTTCAGTCTAGCAACATTTGGAAACAAGCAATTAACTGCACATTTTGTTAGAACTTATGCTGGATCTTTTTTGAGGGTGTTTGAGAGCACCTAACCTACCCCCCACCCACCTCGTGCACATTTTTAAGAATCCCATTAAAAATTTTTCAGGATCCCCATACAAGCCAAATGCATTGTTTCCATGGAAACAATTAATGGGGAGAGCAATTTATAAGACTGATGTAAAAAAATGAGCACTTCATCAGACCCCCTGCTGCTCTGATATACAATCTCAAGGAAAAGTCTGTGGTGAGGTTTGCATAAGCTATATTCTTAAAAAGGGGGGGACGACACACAAAAAGGAGTCTGCAAGTCCTGTCTGTGGCACAGTGAGCGATGCCTATTGTGCTGCACAGGCATTATTAGCTCTTGGAAAAGACTAGTAAATTCTCATTTCATGACGTCTTTTGAAATGCTTTCCCTTTAGAGAGCGGTTTTTTCCTAATCCCACCCTCTTCCGCAATACACACGTCTGCGTTTGGGGAAAGGAATCATGGCTTGTGATATACAAGGCAGCTGGGTCCCCGCGCGGAACCGGGCCTTTGATTAAAAGGCATTCAGGATGCCTTATATTGCACAGGCTTTCAAAGGTCTCACAGGCTCCTGGTTAGAGACCTGGCTTAAAAGCGTTCTCTTTGTTTTGGTAATTTTTTAAAATCTGCCATTATAGCCTTCTCCTGGCCAATCTTTTGCATTGATTTTGTCAATATATACATACAAGCTATGCATATATAGCTAAATCTGAATTTGCTATTTAAAATGGAGAGTGAACAGTGCACAGGGCATGCAGCGAGTGCCGTCATTCTGGACAGGTGCCTGAACAGGACTTGATTTGGAATTTCCTAGAGAGCTTATTTTTGGGAAAAAACAACAAAAATTCCATCCTGCGCAGCTCTGCTGCAGGAGAAGCAGGAGAATCCTGCATGTCTGCGCTCTAAAATACGTGGCAGGGATTTCAGAGCCTGCCATAAAACATTACCTTGCAAATGAAAATTCTTCTTCTATCTGCTTCTGTATTTAATGCGGCCGCCCCCGCAGCCGGAACGGGACGACCCGTGGCGGTGGGGTGGGACCGAAGCAGCTTTGGACGTGGTCGGAAAATTCAGCTCAGGGGTCCAGCAGCACTCCCTCGTCTGTCAGCACTGATGTCTTGTGCAATAATTAAATGAGAAAAAAAAAAAAAAAAAAAAAAAATCATGCAGGAGTTGATTTGCTTCTGTTTTCTCCCACTTCTGAGGGTGTTTTCCCTGCCTGGGCTGGGGGTTTGTTTTCCTGCAGAGGGCACTCGCCATCCACGGACCGTCGGCCGGCAGCGCAGGCTGCCTGCAGCCCCAGCAGCATCCCCCCCCCCCAACATGAGATGTGTATATATAAAAAAAATTTAAATTATGAAAGCAAATTATTCCCTTGTAGTGCATGAGGCCAGCTGAAAGAGCAGCTGAGATTTAAGGAGAAGGAAAAAAAAACCCCAACCGTGGGGAGCGAGAGGGCCAGGCTGGAGGGATGGAGGGTACCGGGGCCCGGGGGTCCAGTGGGCTGCGGTAACGGATGGTAATAATAAGAAAGGGTGAAAAAAGGAAAGGCTCCGTGGCTAGTTTAAAATTTGATAGCATAGGGGATGAGAGAGAGGCAAATGCCTTAATTAAACCACCATCCAAAAAAGGGAAAAGCCTACAACAGAGTGGGGCAAATACACCGAATTATTGTTAGTCTGTAGCCACCGAAGTATTAACTATCACAGCATTTCAAAGGCAGTATTTATTCCAACTGTATTTCTCTCATGCTTATATATGAGAAAGGAATAGACTTACAAAGAGCTCAGCCCAGACAAATATCAGGATCTCTCCGTGTGAGGCTCTAAAGTACATGTCTGTGATAAATAAATACTCAGCAGCCAAATGATAAAACAGTTTAGGTATTAAGTATTCTGGAGTTTGTGGGAAAAAAAAATCCTGTATTGCTAACAAGCTCCCATTGAAAATACATTATAGAAATTGGTTATAGTTATTTTAAAACAGTGTAGAAAATGGTCACGCACTTTCCTATGCCCGTAACTCATCAAAGGCGGAAAAAAAACTTGCAGATGCGTTTCAGTTTTAATAGGACTTGCATTTTATTATTTGGTTTTATTACGCCGAAGGAGCATGTAAACAAAAATATCCATTGACTGTAAAGCCAGCTCTCAAAAATGTAGGTCTGGATATTACAGAAATCTGTAATCCAAATAATTTTTACATTGCTAATGAGAATTGTGAATTTATTTTGAAAGTTTCTTTTGGCTACCTGTTTTATTCTTTCTTTCCTTTTCAATTTGTTTTTCCCTGGAAATATTTTCTACTTTTCTTTTAAAATCTTAACATTTTGAAATGGAATGGGAATTATTTTATTTTTACAAAGTATGATTTGCTTTTGCTCTAAGTCCCTGATTAAAGTAAAATATTACTGATTTGAAGCAAATTCCCTTACATCAGCATATACATGCCTCCCCTTTATGATGAGGAGGGACGGTAGAAATGTTAATAGCAAATTTTGTTTTGGGACATTCCAATCTATTTTTAAATGTGCAGTTTGGGCTCTCTGGGGCTGAGTCAGGTGAAAAAGAAGCAGCAACAAAATGGCAGAGCAATTACTTAAAGAGGGGCTCATGGAGGAGGGTTGTCAGATTTCTGTAGGAAACTCAGGCAGACGGTAAACTGATATGATCTCCCCTGCTGTAATAATCCAGCTTGTTTCACAAATACAAATTATGAACACTTCAAAATCCGTAACAGAAATCAGGTTTCAGAACTGTACAGTTTCTTTTGAAGGGGCTTGTCTGTTGAAAAGGCTCTTGTAATTTTATTTTAGTAGGTTTTAACTCTGGATTTGAGGAGATAAAACAACCTGTTCAGAATTATAATGATGTTATTTGGACTCCTACATTTAAATTAGCGCAACTGTTTCAGGTATTAACATCCTGTTTTCAGGTCTGTAACTCAGCCTTAAAAAATTGGTTCAAGTTAAAAACAGGCACAGACTATTTCAATCTTATTGTAGCTTTTTCTTAAGAAATTTAAATTGTTTCAACTAATTTTAATTTCAGTTGCGATTTGACAATAAAATCAAAGCTTGCAGGTTTTATCTAGACTTGTATTTTAATATTTTAAAATGGTTATGAATTAAAAGGAGCTTGGCTGGTTGTTGTCATTTCATGTTATTTTTTCATTTGGTAGTGAAAAAATAAAGGTGGGCAAGAAAGTAAAATGGACTGTTCCCAAGTATACTAATTATTAAGGAGCAATTTTTGTGTGAAAAGCATACGAATGTTCATAATTTTTGTGTGGATGTGGGATTTCCCGAATGACAGGACAAACAACATCATGTGTCTTTTTTGATATATCTACTACAGAATCTCTTCTTTTATAAACGGATTCCCCATATCCAAAATATGTCTTTATTTTTGTGTTTTGCCAAATATATTTGTTTTTATTTTAGTGTGTGTTTTATACAGGTATAGTTATAGGTAAGTATACAATACAGCTGTAACGACTGACTCCTAAATAATCTCACAAAGGAAAAATACGTGTCCATTCCAAATGCTGGCTTCCCAGTGATGCAGAATAAAACCCGGTTTTAATCTGGCAACCCCTCCTTCCAAAACCGATCCCTACCAGCAGCCCAGCAGCAGGAGGAGGGCTGGAGGAGGTGGGTGGCCCCTGGACAGTGGCGCCTGGGGCTGCCAGCATCCCCGTCCCAGGGTGACCGGCGAGGGTGGCCTGCGGTGGCGGCTGTCACTCGCCTGTCCCGGGGACCGCCTCTTGGCTTTGACCCGACCCTTCCTATTATCTCCCTTCCATTTTACATTCCCTCTTGCTATAGATATTCCCATTCATAAAATCTTTTCCTGCTTGCTTGCAGTGTGAAGGCAAGTGCTGGTGTGTATCAGAAATAAATAAGATCACGAGCAGAAGCTATTCGTCAAAGCCCTTATTTCCTGGAGTTCCTTCCCTGATCCCTGTTGCATGCATTGCATTATATTGCAAAATCTCTTTTTATTTATTTTATTCTTTCTTCTGTCATTTATTAAACATCAGAATATTTTCAGTGTGCTCAGATCCCACGTATTCAGGCAATCTTGCCCGGCAGGGCTTCACGCTGCGAGAACTCGCAGTTCTGGGCCGAATCCTGCATGTTGTTTTTTACGACGATATCAAAAATCTGTTAAAACTCGGCGTGTCTTTTTCTATCTCATATCAAGAGTTACCCTAGCTGACGGCACAGCTGCGGGGGATGCGGGGAGTCGCCTGCAGTTGGTGTAAAGCATCCCGTCCCCTCGGCTGTGGCGGGGATGCCAGCGGGGCACGGCACGGTGGGAACTGCCGGCAAAGTCCGTGCAGGAAAATGGCTCCTTTGGCAACACGCTTTGCCAGCGCGCTGTCATGCATGCTTCTCGCTGCGCTGTATCAGGAGTGAGGGGAAAATATTGTGACTAATTTAAAATGGTGGAATGCAACTAGTAATTCCTTTCCCCTGTTTGCTCCATCCTATTTCAGCAGGGCTTGCACAGATTATTTTTGTTTGGTTGCTTTGGTTTTTTTAAATTAAAAAGAAGCCCTTATGCAGTTAATTTTTTTTTTAAATTCTTGTTCACATTTCAAATATTTTGTAATATTATTTGCTAATATTTTCTTTTTTTCTCTCTCCTTTTCTCTCTCCTCCTTTACCTCACATTTCCCTTTTACCCTGCTCGCTGGATGGGTTGCATTTTCTTTCCGAGCTGAAGCCATTGCCTCCCTGTGCATCAGGAGGATAGGATTATATGTACTTCTTTCAGACCTGAGGCATTACTATTTCTTCCCCATACTCAGCATCCAATTGTCTGGCTCTATCTGGGTCCTAAATCCATCCTGAATTGGTTTCATAGCTGGCAGATTTGTGTGTTCCATCTTGTTTTGGGACCTGGCTTTCATATGAATATCTCAAATCATTTTATATTTTTCCAAGTAGAAGTTTTATTACATGCAGACAATCTGTATATGACTAGCGAAAATGAGAAGATAAAGGGCTGATTGAAAACATGTCAAATGCTAGTTTTTGCCAGGGTGCAACAAAACTGGGTTTTATTGTGAAGGGAGCAGTGACAAACCCTCTTGTTTTAAATGGATGGTCTCGCGTTGCCCTCTGGTAGAGAAATGGTTAAATTATGCACTCGTTGGAGTATGAAGGCAGTTCTTCTTTGCTGACAGATAGTTTGACCAGTGTCAGGTTATCCCGATGCGTTCAGCATACCTTCATTGCATCATAAATAAAACAGACAAATTACTTTTTTTTCCTAGGGTGGAATAAGCAGGAGGAAGGGGAGGGATAGGGATTGGGGTAGATGGGGGTTCGGAGGGGGGTGTGTGAAGAATTAGAAGGAAAAGAAAAAAGAGAGAGATCTTTGCAGACGCTCTATGAATCTCTGCTTGGCAGCTGAGAACAATGAGAAAAGCAAGCAATTACCTCGAATCCTTCCCCTTATCCAGACATAGGAAATATATTCCTGCCTGAGCCTTTTTTCTCGTCTCTCTCTCCCTCCCTCCCTTGCCCTCCCTCTCTCCCTCTCTCCCCCTCTCCCTCTCTCTTTCCCCCTTGTATATCTAATTTAATTCTTTGAGGAAGGCAAGGCAGATGTAACAAAGAAAGGAGGGTCTGTGTCGACGGGCCACTTCCTACCGCAGGACGAAGCCTTCCTCCATGGCAAACGTCCTTTTCCATTCTCTGCCCTGGCAGACTTCTGCAACCTCTGCAGCAGCATCCATGAAAAATGAGCAGAAAGGTATTTTATAGCTCCGACTCTTTTACAAATTCCTCCCAAATAAAGTGGTGTGAATACTAAATCACCCTGTCCAGGCGCAGGAAGCCAACGTGTTCTTTACCTTCAGAAATCCATCCCAGAGGAGCAAACAGAGCCCTTTCTCCAGATTTCCCTCAACTACTGTATTCAGTGGCCTCTTTAATAGCGGCTTCTGTATTCTCCTGGAATTCCTATAGGATTTAAATTCTCGTTCTTGAATCTTTTTTACCCCCTTTTTTCCAAAGCAGCATTTGCAAGTATTTCCTTAGGTTGCTGGGTCCGTAACAGGGATGTCCCTGGGTGGTTCCCCTCTGCCTGTCGCTGCCTTGGCCCACTGACTCGCCCGCAGAGAAGGGGCACCAGCCCGCCCTGGTACCCTGCACCGCATTACGGGTATGGCATGGTGATAAACGTGTAGGACTTGCATCCCCACACTGGGCCGTGAGACTTCCAGTTGCGAGAACAATAGTTTGCGTAAAGATATTTTGGCCTTTTAATTGCTGATAAACCTTTAGCTAGCAGATTTATTTTTATTTCTGAGGGAATAAATAATGCAGGCATGCTTACTGCCTATGGGCTTGTCGCTCTTGTCGGTCAGTCATGGTATGTGCACAAACACCTGATTGCGCAGAGCTACCCTGGGGTTGCAACGTGCTGGACTTACTTGAGAATAGTGTCCAGAAAAGCCCCCACACACCCTGCTAGCGGGGCTCGGCGCGGCTGATGGGCTCAGCGTCCGGCACAGCTGGTGCTGCGGGTGTCTCGCTTGTTGGGTTCCCCCCACAGGACCTGCCCCCAAGTGCTGCGCCCGCCACATCTGCTCCGCGGGACTTTTTTGGGTGCCTCAGGTGATGCTGCCACATATGGCCCCCAGAGCCATCGCCGATATTTGAAAACTCAGCCCCATGGCAATGCGTCCCGCACGCAGCCCTCCCGGGCCCAGGATGAGGATGATTCATCCCCTGGTCCTCGTCCCGCTGGCCGGTCAGCAGCACAGCCCCCTTGGCGGTACCAGGTCGCAGCTGTGCCCCCAGCAGCTGAAATATTTGCAAAACCCCAAGTGAGCAGAGTCTGCCATCTGCACAGGACCGTGGGTGCGAGCACCCTGGTCGGCCACCTCCCCCTTCCCACCCCAGCATTTGGCATCAGGCTTTTAGGGGAGCATCCATAATTTTGTTTGTCCTGTGCTCTCTTATGCAGGCCTTTTCCTTACACCGTTTGCAAGCACCCTAGCACCTGCATATTGTGATTTAAAAGTTGACAAATTGTCTGTTTCCATTGCCTTTGCTTTTAGAAGAAAACTGAGACCACTATTAGACTTTTAATAATTTAAGATAAAAATGCCGTTCCTTAAGAATGTTCTCTGGCTATATTTTTACAGTCAGGGGATAGAAAGGAACATTACAGGAAATTTAAAGGAGGCTTTTGGTATTAAATCTTCACCTCTTCCAGAAGATAACGCAATTCCGTAAATCTGTGCGAGACCTTTGTTTAACCCACCCCCCGCTATCGCAGGCGAGGTTTTATAGGCGCCTGTCTCGCTGCCGCTCACAGGCTGTGTTTTACATAATACCCTTCAGCATCACTGATATTAACCTTGATGGCATTATTATTGCTATTTACAGTTCATATGCTGGTAATGGTAAACCTGAATGGGATTAATAAAATAAATTAAGTGATGGAAATATTAATGCTATTAACAATCAGTAACAATAGTTGACAGCATAAGAAAAGGAATAACCTGCCATTAACCAAGCAGGGTAGGGTCTCTCTAGCATATGCATAAAGGTACCTGACACTTCATTTTGATAAACCCAAGATTAATTTTCTTTCAAGCAACAACTTTTCCAGGGGCTTCATGCTTCTCTGTTTCAAAACTGAGCTCTTGGCACATTTCGCACGTCACCTTTGTGATGACTGAGACCCTGGTCCGCTGCAGGACAGGCTCCGGGCAGGAGCTCTGTGGTGAGGATAGACCCTGTGGGCTCTATCCGATGCTGCTGAACTTCGCCTGGTTTTGGTCCCACAGGGATCCTGGGCTTCATGAAGCTGCTGCAACACATTCCCTGTGCCCTGAGTTTGCTTTTCCAGCAAAAAAATGGCACCCTGCTTCTGGGTATGAATTTACAGCTAGAGGACTGACTAGTGATGCACAACTGTTTCTTTCTGAATGTGCCATTTACGTTTTTTAAAAGTGAGATGCATCCAGCTAGAGGGTAATGGGCTCCAGTGCAGGAGCAGTAGCTGTTGAACACCGTTTCGGATTGATCTGATGCTGCATGGGTGGGCATTGCCGGGGACATCTCCTCTCCGCCCCTGCCACCATGACACCGGCTTTGGAATGGGAGAAGGTGACTTTAGCAGGGACTGCGAGAGAAGTGGTGGCTCCTGGGCTTTGTCAGTGGGGTCGCTATGATTTTGCCAAAGCCCTTGAGAATAGAAACACCAGTCTGTCTTCCTTTTCTTTTCATTCCTCATGGGAAGTTTTTCCTAAGGCCAGAGCCCGGGTTTATCAGATGGGACCATGTTTCAGTTGTTTTCTGGACTAACGCACCAAGTGCTCTCGTACGTCGCTGCTCACGGGTCAGATGCCGAGGCTGCTGTGGGGCTTATTTAAGTACACTGGAAAATTCCCCACCTAATAAGGTGGGCAAAGGTTGGTAAGAAAAAAGCATCGCTAATTTTTTTCTCCTTACAAATGTGTCTTGCCAATCCTTTACAGCTGGCTAAAAGCTAGGATTTCTCGCACTAAGAAAGAAAGTGAGACCATAAATAAACCAGTGCAGGACACCTGGAAGGAATAAAGTGCCCTTCTCAACCTTGCAGGGGAGAAGGAATCGGTTTCTGCCTGGCTGGTGCATGGAGGCAGTGTTGGGAAAGGAGCCTGGGCTCAGGGCTGGACCAGCGAGGAGATGCTTGCAATTGTTTTCTTTCATTACAATTTGTCTGCTGAAGCATAGCTTTTTAATGTTATTAATAATAATATTTTGCTGAAGTCAGAATGAAGAGTACTTGCTACTATTCTGATAGCGCTGTCTTTAGTCAGAACAGAGGCTGAAACCTATTTCTCAATATAACCCCAAATTTCAAGCTCCTCAACCACTTCAGCAGAAAATGGCTCAGCTCCAAGAGCCGCTCGGGGCAGGCAGTTCCTGGGAACCCTGCAGATAAACAGTGTTGTACAGTGTTGTGACAGTCTAGTTAGAGTACAGGCTGTTCAACACTTTTCTTTCACATTTTGGATTATCTCGTGTCCAGATTTCAAATATGTGGGATTTTGGCTATGCTGAGAAAAAAAACTCTTTTAGTAACTCATGTTCTCTTTGCTTTCTGGGGGGAACAAAAAGGCTAAACCACCTGAGATACCCCTTAGACAATCCCCCTCAGTAGAAATTGGCTTCCCCTTGATTCTCAAACCCCCATTTTAGAAGTGACTGAAGAGGAATAGTGGACTTTGATCTAGGGACATGAAATATCACCACAAAACCCCATTGTTTCATGAACAGACCTTATCTCTGACGCACTCCCTGCCACTCTCAGAACCTGATACTCTTTCCAGAGCGCATCAGACCTGTCCATTCATTATCTACACAGGGAGCAGATAAATAAGTATACATGGTTTTCCTCAGACTCTGGAAAAACTCCACGGCAAGCCCCGACCCGATGTCTGGAGGGGCTCCGCGCCAGCGATGCCCTTTGCCATGCGCCTCTGGTCCTTTGCTGCGGGAGGCAATACCCGTCTGACTGGGTCCGGGTGTCCTTCTTCTGCGTGTTAGAGGGCAAGCCTCTGGCATCTGCTACATTCAATATGTATTTCTCGCCAAGGTGTATTTAATACTTCTGCATGTTGTCTCCATCTTTGCCGCTCCGCTGTTGACTGCCACGGTATTTCCTCTGTGGTTCGTTCTCTTTCATCTGCTGCTGTCCCATTTCTTCTCAGATGCCGGAGCCCGGGTTTGGTGTTGCTGCTCGGTGCCCTGATGGGATGGCAGGCTCCCAGGTGCTGGCTTATGGAGGGGAATGGGGGAGGTTGCTCTTGCTCATCCAAAGTGGAGCCACTGCAGGCAGGAAAGCAAATTCAGCAAAAATGGAAACTGATAAATGATTGTATTTTGCAAATAATGTGCCTATACATAGCTGGTGTGTTTTAATACCAATTTAACACCAAAATGTTAACGTGGGAGCACTTCTGGAGAGAGGCGATTCCTTTGGTCCTGGAATTACAGAGTAGTCTTGAGATATTTAGAAAATTTCTCTTTTTTAATTGATATTGGCCTTAATCAGCCATTAGCCATTACTCAGCTCCTGTCAGCATTTGAACCAATATTATGGTTTATTTGAGGAAGAATACTATTTTCTGTTTAGTTCGTTCTTGGTAAACTTAAAATGGCTGCACTGTGCTGTAAGATGGAGCCTCACTTCTGTATAGATAGAAATGGAATTAGCAACGTAAATTGTATTCAAAATAGCGGTTCCTGTTTTATCTCATTGCGCTTTGCCTTCCTCCCGGTACTCCTCTCCTTTCCTCATAAGTTGTCCCAGCCCCTTTCGAGAGCGTAGCAAATAGTCATTACAGTGGAGATTTTTTTATCCACTGGTTTAACTTGCATATTTCTGCTTCTCTTGCAGCGAGGCTGTAAGGCTGCTAGTTAAAGTTACAGCACGCCGTTGGTTTTGCTACACACTTTTACTCGGAAGGCTTATAAAACTGCCTAGGAGAATTCACGCCAGGGTAAAGGCCTGGCATAAGAGGTGTAAACTTGGGAATAATTTTTTTTAATGTTACAAAAAAATTTCAAAATACAATTTACTTTACTATTTTTAACTTTACATCATTCTGGCTGTGCACGTTTCTAAGCACCTTCAATTCCCATTTATTTTAGTGCTCACCATCTCCTAAGAGCAATTCAACATCTGAAAGGTTTGGATCCAAAAGGTTTTGTAAGAATAATGCCAGACACGTGGGGGAGGGGGTCAAACGATCAAAGAAAGGGAGTTTAATATTGTTGCCTGAGCCTGGTTCGAGGCGCGTGTTTTCTAAGCATGGCTTTTTTTGTTTTTTTTTTCCTTGTACACTGACTCGAAGTCAGCCCTTTGGCAAGTCACTTAACCCCTAAATCTGTTTTTCCATCTGAAACCAATAACCCCGTGGTGATAAGGATTCTGTAAGTACTAATTATTCTTCTTATTATTCATAATTTTACTCCAAGTTGGGCTGGTGTTAGGTATAATTGTTTTTATTAGAGAATAATACTGGAAACAACCATTTATAAATGTCGGTAAATCTGTAGAAACATTTACTCTCAAAGTTGCATGAAGCTTTTTATGATTTCCATACATATCATGGTTAACATTTCCAATTAAGCTATCATACATGCTGCATATATTATGTAATTATACTAGACACAGGAGCAACTTAGAAATTACAAGACAAGGACACATACACAACAAAAACTTAATTAAAAATGTGAAAGCCTTAAGAGGCAGAGAGAACAACAAATTTCAGGAAATTAATAGTCTAGATTAAAAATTATTCAGTACCTCAACTCTAATGGGATACTATTTTAATATTCAGCATTCCATGTCAATATTGGATGTTTAAATCCTGAAATGTGAATTTCCATGCTTTTGTGACATTGACTCACAATCTTAACGTCCTTTTAATGTACTTTTTGTTGTGTAAATCTGTGTAAGTACCATCAGTCATCAAACCTGACATCTGACGGCGTGATGTAGACCCAGCCTGCATGTATTAGGGCTTTTTGTGTTTGTGCAGTGGAACCTACTTACACAAATTCCATTGAAGGCATAAACCTGTTAAAGGAATACATTTTCTTTACACTGAAACAATAGACCTGCATCAAAGGAACATCCAGGGAAAGAATAAGTCATTTCAAAAGATAAATTTCTTTTCTGCAAAAAGGCAAAATATACTAAGGGTCTGACCCACTGAAGAAACGAATCTGTTGACTTATCAGGGCTGTGTGCAAACCAAATTAGAATATAGACGATCATTTAAAAATTATCAAACAAGAATCCAGCCAACACCTTGCGCTTTTAATGTACTGCTATGGTTTGAGGTGATTTAAAAAAAATTAAGGAAAATGTGAATGAGAACATTCCCAGCATCCTTAATGTGATTCTATTATTCCTACCCCCTGAACTTCAGTGCATGGCTAAAGCTTAACTTACACACTCAATTATAACAAGCAAGCAGCCACAAATTATTTTTTTAAATGCATTCAAATTAAAAAAGTGTTTTGCCTATGTCCACAAATAAACGGCAATGGGACAAGAATAGAGAAGGGGTTTGAGGAGCATGGGGCCAGCTCAGCCAGCTGTGGGCGGATGTTTTCACCCAACCCGGGGTTTGGCTGCCCAGGGACGGTGCTTTGCTGAGCGGATGGCACTCTGCCTGTTTTTTCTCAGCAAGGACTTAATGCCAGATGTGGCACCAGCTGGGGGTCTGCAGATGAGCCTTTCAGATCGGGTGGTGATCCTGGTGCCACCGTCAGAGTAGAGCATCTTCCAACCACTCAACTGAGAGGATGGGGCTGGGAGTCTGTCCCCTAAAACCTCTGTCCCACAGCAGCCACCCGCAGCCTTTCGTTTCTGCCAGCTGCGGGGAAAGAGGAGTGAGGGAAAGGGACTCAGGAGCAGGATTTTCTTCTGGCGTGACAGATATCTTTTTGCAATTTTTTAATTTAAAGATGAGAAAGGTGACGTCCACACTGACCATGGGGAGGTCTCTGAAAAATGCCAGGGAAAAGCTTTATAAAGTTCTTTTCTCAGTATATCCTCTAAAATCTTCCTTTTGAGTGTGTATACAGGGCAGAGGTGAATGGCACAAGGTGCACAGAGAAAGGGAGAGCCAATACACACAACCTGGTGACTCTCCCCAGTCCTGCTGGAAGACCAGCACCGTCCTGGTGAGTTGCTGGATTGCACTTTCCGGCATGGTGCTTGCAAGGATTGCCCAGCTAACCCTATGCAGGGAAGCCCCAGATGAAGGTGGACATGCCAAGTCCATCAGCGTGAGCACCAGGCAATACATCACATCACTAGGCTTCTCCAAGGCTGGGCATCTGGATGTCCAGAAACCTTGTTGGAGGCACACCAGAAGTTCTGCATTTCCCTGTACAAGAAAAACCTCTTCAGAAACGTGGGTAGGAGTGCAGCTGCAATGAATGGCGCCAAGCATGGGATTTGCCCCAAGAGGCAAAGAGCCTTGTTGGTGCTCTGCAATGAAAAAGTCATTTGCCCACAGCTACAGTGCACATCAGGAGCTGCACTGCTGTCCCGCTAGCCAATCCATTACCTTCTACGGCACATTAAAGGCCTTCATATTCCTGTATGAATTTAAAGTATATTATTTACCTACCTGACATACTTGAGCTCTAAGTATACTTTTATGGGTATCTGCTCTGTATTTGGCACTCCTCGCTAGAGTTTTGGCCAAATTCTGCCCGTAAGTAGATTCATTGCTGTCATTTGGATTTGTAGTGGCAGAATTTGCCCATTATTGTGTTATTTTAATTCCCTCAAGAATCTAATGAAAATTAAGTGAAAAAATAAGGCTTTCTGTATTCTATTTTCAGAATGATGGATTGATGGAAGGACAGGCGACTTAGACTTGTAGGCTGAAGATTTTATGCATATATACATAACAGATATGGAGACAGAATTTTTCCCTTATGGCAATGGAATGGTTTTGATAGTCTTCATTAAAATAGATTTGAAAATACCATTTGTTTTATGTTTAAACCTTAAATTAAATTTTTCAATAATAAAGTATGCTTATTATAACCCAATTCTATCAATCACTGAAATGAACAGCACATTGGTGGGTTCAAGCAAGTAAATAAATGTGTTATTTTATTGCATGTCAGGAAGGTTTATTGGGTAGAATTCTTCCCTCTGAACTGGTGGGTTAGAGGTTTAAGCATCATATCCAGGGTTTGTACTAATGCAGAGTGCTGATCCTGCCTCTCAGTGCTTCAGACAGAGGGTGGCAGTTCAGACAAGGCATAAAAGCATGTTGCTTTCTGTCCAAGCTGGAGGTAGTGTTCCCGTGGTCCCTTTGAAAAGGTGCCGCTCAGAGCCTCAGTAAAGGGTACCTCTTCACAGGTGTGGTATTTTGAGATACATGTGATGTGTGGTATTGTGCAAGGAAGTTTTCTGAGTTGTTGCTAAAGATCTTCCAGCTGCTGCATTTATCCAGGGTCATTGTGATCATTAAACTGATTATTTTAATAAGTGCTTGGAGAGACCTTGAATAAGAAAATAGTTTTGGATAAAATTCAAAGAGGCTACATTCTCTGCTGGAAATAGGCATGGGTATGGAGAGCATTTTGTGCCTCAGTTCAGGGTTTCACACTGCAAAGAGTTTGCAAAATTTTTCCTTTGCGCAATCAAATAATTGCCTACAGAAGGTGTATTGCTGCTGTAGGACAGGTATCCTTTCGACTGAATGGGTATGGCTGGGTGAGCCTTGAATGTTTCTGAGATGCATGTAAAAGCTTCTAGATGTGTTTGAGCTTGGCTGTAAATCTCCATGCCCCAGGCGCTCTTCTGTCTCCGCTAGGACCAAAGCAGCTCTAGGAAGGAGGTGCAGCCACTGTTCTGCTCTTGTCTTTCTGTGGTTGGTCATCCATACCAGGCACACGTCCTGTTCTCCTTCGCATCTAGGATGTGTACGGAGCACAGAAAATGCCCAGAGATGGCTGCTGCTGCTGGGTGCGGACGTGGGATGGGAAGTGTCCCTCCGTTGCGTCCTGCACTCTGACACTTGCTCTGCGCATGTGGAGTTTTGCCGTCCTTACCCAGCCCAGCCCACACTGCCTGTTCTGGTGGCGCAGGACAGACGGATCCTTGCATAGAGCGGCTCTGTGCCGTGGCAGGCGTTACGCTATGCTTGCTGGCTAATGGGCAGATGGTGCAGGTCATGGAGCATAACTCTCATTAACTCATAGCTGAAAGCCTGTGCTCTTGTATTCTGTAATACCGTGGCCTGTGAGTGCTCTGTGAAAGGAGACCCAAATAAATCATATTACAGTAGCCTGGAGAAGAGGTCACAAATCTTTTTGAAGAAGAAAAGAGCCACTTCTGGCCACTGCTGAAACATGAACTTCCACATGTATCCTGTTATAAAAAATGAATTCCATGTTGGGAAACTTATCGACGTGTTTGGGCATAGCTCATAGACAAGGAGAGCTACTAACACTCCAATGACACCTTCCAGATGTTCTCCCCTCAACAATTATCCACCTTCTC
This sequence comes from Haliaeetus leucocephalus, assembly GCF_000737465.1. Classification (NCBI taxonomy): domain Eukaryota; kingdom Metazoa; phylum Chordata; class Aves; order Accipitriformes; family Accipitridae; genus Haliaeetus; species Haliaeetus leucocephalus. The sequence continues at coordinate 1,012,599 of NW_010973104.1, read as the reverse complement.
CAGGCTGGCTCATTGCTCCACGGACATCCCCGGGCAGGCAGGACGACAGCTGCCGAAGGCCACTGACAGGTTTGGCAGAGGTGGGAATATTCTGGCAGGTTGAAGAAATCCTCGGTATTTTGTGTTATCCATCATTAACATGGCTAAAATGAAAGAGTAGGGACAGAGTTCAGAGCTCGCCTCTTGTTCAGACGCGGGGAGGACGTCATCCCTTCACCCTCTCCTGGGGAAGCAGAACCTCCTGCCCAGGTGTCTGTTCTCCCAGCCCGTGCTGATCACCATGTGGAGTGTGGACCTACACACACATGCGTACACCAAGGTACGAACGACTGTTAGAGGTGGTGATGTGGCAGATCGTCAACTACCATGAGTGTCATGGAGAGAAAAACGTCTATGACAAGTTGAAGTCTGTTACCAAATTAATGGAAAGCATGAGGAGGTGAGAGGCACTCCCCACGAGTTATTTTAGCAATGAAGGTCAGTCCCAGTGTGCAGCAGTTAATTCAAAAACCCTGTGGTCTCACAAGGCTGTGAGGCTCCAGCCTCCAGCTTCCTGCCCCCTGGTCTCATCAACGTCCAAGGGTCTGTCCTATCTGCCAGCCCACCCAACTGTCATTTTAACGGGGCACCAGTCACTGCAGCCTTCAGGTACAAGCAGAAAGGTAAATGAATATCTTCCCCAGGAAGACAAAGTAGAAGAAAAATGTGTTTCACCAAATGACAGGTGAAATCTCTTTGTAAAGATGTTTTGGAGATGAACCACAAAAAGTGGGGCTTGCATGGGTCTTTTGTTTTTCAGAATTTAAAAAAGCACAGCGAGCAGCTACAGCAAAGCCCACAGAAGTGATTATCTTGACTATGTGAACAGTGCTGAGGAAAAGGAGGTTATCAATTCAAACAACAAGTAAGACAATGTCTGATCTGGGCTGGCAGTTCCTGACCCTCTCCCCACTTTTTTGTCCCTTGGGAAGTAAAAGAACTGAGAACAGAACTAAGTTTTTAAGAAAAAAAAAAAAGAAGAAAAAATTAGATTGACTGAAAACCTTAGAATATGAGTAAGACCAACAGTCCTCAAACAGGAAATTTTTGGGGTGCAAATGTGACACTCTTTAGATTACTGTTGATTGTGTTTTGCTGTTTGTGACTTGAGGCTTATGATGTCATTTCATGTTTATCTGTGAATGAACTTGGGTATAACATAATGTGAACATGACAAAGTGTGATGGAATGCCAAAAGCTAAAGAGAAACATATGACTTCTGGGCTGAATACCTGCTTTACCCTAGTATCTAATAAGAAAAAAGCTGGGATGTGGAAACAGGGTGAACAGTAAGAAGAGAAAAAAATTTGGCACGTCTTTTGTTGAAATTCAATCCCCCCCCCCCCCCCCACACCACCCCCAAAATTTTTAAAATTTTTTTTTTAAAAACAAATTTTTTTCA
>NW_010973104.1:973372-1011148 GCF_000737465.1 Haliaeetus leucocephalus | reverse complement strand
GAAACCATCTGCAAACTTTTCAATCATTTTTTAGGATACAGTGAATTTTATCATAATTTTGTCAACCAAAACCATATGTGCTTTTCCTATTGACAACATAGAATAACAAAATCATATTTGTTCAGACCACAAGGCAGGTAATAAATAACTGTGGACACACTGCTACAACTTAAGTTGTTTTTTTTGAAAAGGTATTGAATATTACCAAAAAATTTAATTTGGGAGGTAAAGTAAACTTCTGAAGAGAAAACCATCTGAGAGAAAGCTTGTGGCTGAATAACTTTCCCCTTCCTGTTAGACCAATTCTAGCTTGGTGTCCTGAGGCCATAATAAAATGAGATCTTCCACCAACCGCCCCCGTTCGTGTGTGGTGTAGATGCACATGCAAACTGCAGGTAACGGTTACGGCACATTCCTGCTGTGCACAGATTCTCCGGCATTATTGCACTCGGCCGTCTGAGCTCATGCTGGCCATTGGTCTGAGAATTTTGGATCCCTGAGGTGAAAAGATTAAATGTGAATTGAAGCAATTCACAACATGCTTCCTCCTAATACACCAGCCATGAAATATCTTTCCTTACTGATATTAGACAAGCTAATCTTTCAGGTGTGACCAAATATTGCCAGAATCATGCAAAAATCTTCACTCTAGAGCATCAGAATAGTCCTGCTCTAGGTAGGCTTTGGTGAGAAGCAACATTTGCTCAATCTTTGGGTCTAAAAATACAAACATTTGGAACACAAGTAGCTGCCTAAAGCACTTCAGAGAAGTCAGCCTTTTGTGTGTGTGTGTAAGTTGAGTTGACATGAAACTCTTCCCTATCTCTGTGTGTGTGTGTGTGTCTGCATGGAGAAGCTGTTGCAAATGGCAGTGGGCTCAGCTTCTAATCACCAAAATTCAAACGGGGAATATGGCACAGGTATGTTAACGATCGTAGTTAACCACTGGAAGAAGTTACCAGAGAAGCTGGTGAACTCTTTGTCTCAGGCTATCTATAACTTGGACAGGCAACTTTCCTGGTCAGTGCTTTAACAAGCCTTTGAGCTTAAAGGATGAAAATTATTACAATGCGGTTACACTGAAGTCTGGGTCAAGTGATGTAAAGAAAAAATCTATGAATCCATGTATAGACAAACATATGGTTTTAATACGATTATATATATTACATTAATAAACATGCAATTGTCATTGTGTTAGCAGTGATAAACAGCCTTAGTTTTTTATAGCAATGCCTCATTAAGATTGACCTGGGGACTTGGTTGGATCTCCGCCACTTGACTTTGCACAATTGCTCCTTACCTGTGCATTAAAGTGGATGCAGAAAAGCTTGCGCTCTGCTGCAAAGTGCTCTGAGATCTGACAATGAAAAGCTACAGCTGAAGTTCCCCTATTAGAAATGTTATTGCCTTCCCCTTGCTGTATTCATTTTAATACAGTACTTTGTCACTCGTCGTCATTAGCCACAGCATTGGATTCTGCCAGATTGTTTTTATTTTTTTTCTGTATAACAATGAGATAAACAGAAAGACATAATCCTTGGTCTCAAGAATTTACTATTAAAACTATCCTTATTTATTATAATAATACCTCAAGACTTAAGCTGAGTTGTGGCCTCGGGGTGTCGCGTGCTACATGATCAAGCAGGAAGACAGAAAGTTTGCCTCAAAACCTTCCCCATCTAAATGGCACAAAGAAAAAGGAGGAAAGTCATATAATTTTACAGCAATGATAATGATAAAATAATTAATAGACTTCGCAGGTCTTTAAAGCCTTCCTGCTAAGTTCTTGATGATCTTAACAAATAATCAATTAAAGCCTTCTGAGATTAGTGAGCATTATTATCCCTGTTTTATGGATTAGGTGACTGAGGTACAAAGGGATTAAATTCTCAGCCCTGTACCTTCCGCCCGGGTCAGCCCTCCTCCTGCCTCAAACCCGCTTACACTGGTGTAAGTGCCAGCACAGAACAAGTCACAAGAGCAGGTTCTGAAGCACTTTTTAGGATGACACATGGGAGAAAGTTGGAGGGAAACCTGGCTGTTTGGAGTCTGCTCTTTTATCCGTTAGTTAATACCTTCACCTGTTTTAACCTGATTTCTCAGGACGGTTGCAGCCAATCCCAGTTTTGAAGTCGTAGTTAAAAACATAATGATATTACTACAATACTGAAAGGAGAAAATTGGAGATTACATACGGTGTTTGGGAACCTTTGCTGCAATGCTGAGACCCATTTAACAGACTACAAGAGTGTACTTCTCCAGAAAATAGCAATGTAGCTGAAGATTCAGTTAAGAGTCAACAAAAACACCATCGCTGCTACTGCTTTCCTCAGTCAGTACGCATAGAGCAGGGAGTGCTTCAGGGAAATGGTGCTTTACACGTGGCTTCTCTAAAGCTTGAGGTTGTAGGACCTCCAAAAATCTCTCTTCTTACAGATGAATCCAAGCCCAACTCATCTCACATGCTGGTTGGAGAGATCCAAGTTGCTGTCACGTTTAGAGCACAAACCCTACAAAAAGTGGGTGTGAAAGACTCCACCAGTATTAGTAATCATCTCCGCCTTTCTTAATTCCTGTGACCTAGTGTAACTGTGGAAGGAAATCAGCACTTCCTTGGGAGCACCGAGGAGGTCCCCTTCACTGACCAGAAGGTGCCCATGCCGCCTTTCAGCAGTGACCTTTTCAGCCCTGCTTGGTGCCTGTGAAGGAGCAGCTGCCTGCTGCTGGGAAGGTCGGAGCTGTGCTTTCATCCCATCCTACCCCAAAGTGTCAGCCCAGGGACAACTGGTGAAGAGGATCGGTAGCGGCAGGAGGTTGTGGAAAGCATGTTTGAGAGGTGAGGAGTCCCAAAGTGGGTGTCCCTCCGGCTGCAGGCTGGTCAAGGTGGCCAAGTGTTGGGCAGCGATGTGGTAAAGGTGTTTTCTGAAGTGAGACGAGATCCCTGCGTAGCCTGGGTCTCCTCCTGCTGTAGCCAGTGACAAATAGATGTTGTGCATCTCTGCTTGCCGTGGTAGGAGTCAGCGACTCCGCAGCCGCTGCTCTGTGGCTGGAGCCAGGGTGATGCCACGACCCTGTAGAGCAGGCTCAGCTGCGACCAGGTTGCCCTGCCAGGTCCCTTGCCCCAAAGGAGACCTTCTGGTGATGATGCACCTCCTGCTATGAGCTGTGTGCATCCGATTAGAGACACCTCTCACCTCCTGAGCTGTGACAAACTACCTTTGGGTCCAACATTTAACCTTCTGCACAGCTGCTCCAAGGAAGTGAACTGTCTTGTTGAACTTATTACACCACAAAAGAGGTTGTTTGACATATGCTTTAGTTAGCAAATCAGTGTCTCCAGGAGATTTCGGGGAAATGTGGCAACTGTCTGACTTGTGAAAGATGCATTGGAAATATCCAGAAGTTTTTGGTGCCAAATGTAGCAGAGATGATGTTTGGGTTTTTTTTCTCTCCTCCAACAGATGCTGTATTTTCCATCTCTTTCACTGTTTTATAAAAGAATTTCTTCTGCCTCTTTCTTTATGTGGAAATGAAAGACAATGCTTGGTCTGTTCCAGAAATGTGGTCCATTTTCTTAGAAATACTAGATATTCAAGACAAAGCACCTGTGCCCCAGGTTTTCTTTTGGGCAAATTGAAAGGGAGGACATATGTTCTGTTTTGCAGTGAAAATTGCACATTTTTTATTTCTGAAGAGGTCTCATTAACACCTAATTTCCAGGTAAAGGAGCAACTTGTTTTTCCTTACTTTTTGAACACGGAACAAGGGGTATTTCATAACTATTTTCTGTAACGTGCTTGAACCTGCAGGATCCATGACTTCTTTCGTAACTCATCTCCACCTATCTCTTTGTCAGGTTGTAAATTCAAGCAGTTGCTACCAGCCTCTTTTTTTCTCTTCAATGTTTTAATGTTGCATCTAATATTTAACAAGCATAGAAATTATGAAAATGCTACCGAATGTGCGACACAGGACTGTGAATTGAATTTAGGTTGCTAAGAATCCTTGTTTTTAACAGAGATTGGTGGTGGGTTTGTGTCATGTTGTTTTGTTTTCAAACCAAAACAGAAACCACTCCAACAGCACTAGAGGAACTTTAAGAGGCTATATGCTTTGCAAGCCTAGGTGCTAATAAACACAAGAACCCTATTCTCAGTACACTTTAAAGAAAAACAAGATTGCAGTTTCTTTCACAGCTGCCTCAGCTGGGAGGCCAGAGTTTTAAAAAAGCACCTTCTGCATTCAAAAACCAGAATGCAATTCCATCAGGGCAGCTCCTACACGTGAGCATGGGGTACAGTGCTAACAGGGTGAGGGCCAGGAAGGGAAGCTTAGTTAAAGAAAGTGCTACTTAAAGTAAATGCTAATGATTTAAAATGTTATTCCTTCTGTGCTTTTAGAGAGAAGGGGGAAAAAAAAAGTAAAAAAAAAAAAAAAGTTAAAAAAAAAAAGTAATAAAGGCTCCCAGCCTGTACCTCATCTCCAGTCACTCCCGTGAAATTCCCAAGAGAGCATCCAGGCTCCCCTCTCCCCCTCTTTAAATATGGTGGACCTGGAACCACTTACAAGAGAGGCTTAATAAGAGGCAAATGTGTTTTATATTTTGTATCTTGTTAAGTGAAAAAAGATGGATTCTCACAAGTAGTCTCCTGGTGCAGATTTGAGTGGTCTATGCATGCAAATGTTGTGATGCTTCGTCTGCTAGCATCCCGTTCCAGTCCCCCTTGGCCACTTAAAATCCCCCCCCCCTCCAGAGCAAGCAGAGATGAAATTGCTTCATTTGTACAATGGATCTGCAGATCTAGGAAAGTTGTTTCTATCTGATTTGCTGATAATTTACTCCTCATTTTATTTTTTTTCCCTTTTCTCCCCCCCCGCCTTAGAAAGAAAACAGTGTCTCAGCTCACATCTCTTCCCTAAGGAGGGAGGAATTGTTTCACTGGGCTGAGGGTATGATTGAAAGCAACTGAAAAAATTAAAAAAGACCTACACAAAGATGGCACATTTATTAGAGGACAAGGAAACCCCTTTGTATCTGAAAACTAATAGTAAAATTCTTAATTTACATTCCTAATTGCTGAAAAATCTGCTAGAAAAATGTAAATACTGAAAATATACAGTATGTTATGTGAAGGTGTGTGTTGAACAGCAAGATATATTCCCCCTCTGATAATCATTTTTATGACCTTTTGGTGCAAGATAGTGCCATGCTTACTGTCTGCTTTCACTATTCAGTGTTGAGGAAATGCATTATATTTGTCTTTGATCCAGAGATCTGGATTGCTAAAACTGATGGCCACAATTAAAGACAGTCCTGTTGAAAACCTGACCTCTGTCTGCTCTCAACTTCATGTAAACTTTTCAATATGGATGTAATTTAGTATTAAATTACCCGTGCTTTATTGCTTTTTAGCACAGCTCTGTCCTGTTGCCTTTTGAAAATATAAAGAGTAACATAAAAGAAAAATCGCAGTGCATCTGCTTAATTATGTAATTATATACTTGTTTTCCTACATTTAGAAACCTTTTTGGATGTGTTGTCTATAGAAAAGCCATAATACTTGAGATGGATTGCTTTTCTGTGTTCTCCAAGCATATCCAGAACAAAACGTGTAACTGCAGTCGAGAGTTTTGCTGTCTTGAAGAGCTTGCGTTGAAGTGTGCTCCTTTTTTTAGGGCAGCCCATTAAGCCCGTGAGGTTTTTTTCCCAGACCTTAAACATGACATCAGCCCGTGATTTTCACTCTGTGGTCTTGTAGACTTTCTGTCTGAATGAGGACTAAACTCCTCAGCTTTAGGAGATCATGGAAATCACAGACAACGTGATTGGAAGGGACTAGGAGGCATCAACTGATCTCTTGCCACTTCTAAAAAGGAAAAAAAAAAAGAAGTGGAATTTAGTGGCCAGGAGTCTATGGGCTCCTATTATCTTGTGCCAGCTGCTACTGTGTCAGTGCTAGTGCCTCCAGCCAGCTCCTCCCTCATCTGTCCGCTGAAGGTCTGGGCACACCGGAGCCGCGCTCGCCGTCGGTCGGGTGTCTCGATCCTTGGCCGTCCCCTCCAAACATCTTTCACCTGTATCTCCTTAGCAAAACATCCAGTGCTTGATCCGTCGTGCCTTCCCCCGCACGTGATCCTGAAATGATAATTTTCCTGTGGCTGTGGCCTTCATGTGTGGCATAACATGTTTATTAGCAGACAAGAAAATTACTGTACAACCTAAAACCAGAACTAAAATTGCTCCCTTCTGCTTGCTGCTTCAGGGCTTCTCCAGCCTTTTTCATTGTTGCTTGGTGTTTCTGGCCCTTTCTTCTCACTTCATCGCTTTACAGTTTATTTTGCAGTTTGCTTGGTGCAGCAGTATCAACCTGGCTAGCCACAGTTAGGTCCATCTTCCCCGTCATGAGGAGAAATCTCTGTAGACCTGGTCCTTGGGCAAATACCCCCCAAAAGATGACTGTGCATTGATTACTGGTTTTGCACCTCCTTATGTTAAAAGATGGTGGGCTGCCTGCTGGTTACAGTGCTGCTCACAGGCAAAGCAGTCTCTTCTTTAATTCTTTAGATATGTGCAACATCTTCTTTACAGGATATTGTTATCTGATACCATAAAATGCATTTATCTGCATTCAGTCAAGAGCTCCATTTTTATCTAGTAAACTTCATTGGAGACTGCGTGTCAAATGCACCTAACCTTGTGCAAGAAAAGGCAATGATGGCATCTTCTGGGATGCTACCCCGTTGAATAAAGGGGGAATGCGCCTTCCTGGGAGACCATCCCTATGAAGGCATGGAAGCGTGATGCAGGGCTGCTGTGGCACAACAGCCTTTCTGTGAGCAACACTGACATGGCCGAGACATCTGTTTTCCCTCAGGCTGTGACACAAGGGGGAAGTTAAACCAAAGGTGGGTTTTGTGCTGTTTGAGCCTATGTGGGAGATGGCACTGGTCCAGGTGGTGCTGGGGAAGGAGCCGGCTCCTGCTCAGCTGGGAACCCATGAGCGTCGAGATTGCCAAAGAGCTGGAATCTGCTGTGACGATGGTATCTCTCAGGGCTTTTATTATTTCACAAGTATTTGTAAGTCTCTAGTGCCTTTTAAGTACGAAATGACTGGTGAGGAAATTCCTTTGCTAAACTCCTTATATCACTACTACTTTGGCCAGTTGGGATATACAAGATAAGGGATGGTCTAGGCAGGTCCCTTGGGTGGAGGCTGTGAGCACCGGCAAAAGCTCCAGGGGTGAAGCAGCGGTGTTTTCTGAATCAGCGGCAAGACTGGGTCATTGCAGGTCCCAACCAGCTTCTCCCAATTCTCCATGCCTTGTAGACACAAAGTTAGAAACTGGAGATGGGTGAAATTGAGCCACCTCTCTCTTGGCAGCTGCCAGTGCTCTCCATGGCTAGAAGTCCAACCCAGTCAGGTCACTGCCTGAAGTGATGGAGACACTTGCCAGTCATTATGTTGTAGCAGGTTGTTGTTCTCACTGTTATGGTTTGTCCTGTTGCTGCATAAATTGTAATTTAGATGTTTTAAATGGGATTACAAGTATGTTTTAATGCATCATTAACGCAGTCTATATGCATTGCATAGGGCTTGTGCACCCACAGCCCTGTTCTCCCACGTGGCTGGGTCTGGGAGGTCTCCTCTTTGCAGGAGTAGTGCCACTTTCCACCTGTGCGAGTGGGGTAATACCTGCTCACTTGGATGCGGTGTGAGGTGTGCAGCAGGAGGCAAATGGCCACAGCTACTGGCTGCTTCAAAGACAAATAAAAGAGGAGATATTTTATTTTCAGAATATTATGAGAACTACACGTTTCCCTCTAGACTCTGCCATGTTAAATGTATTATGGAAAAATTTTTCTACCACAACCATTCAGATTCTGAAGTGAATAAATAAACAGGTATCAAAACACATCACCCAAGGGAGGTAAATGTGATTTATTAGAGACTTAAAATATAAAATTATAAGGTTAAAAATCATTAAAAATGAATCTAACAGGTGCAGTAATAAAAGAAGAGTTAAAGGTGTTTGCAGCCTAATCTAGTTGTATCTGTTACCTTTTCTCTCACACTGCCTTACTTTGATCCTCTTCTCCTTTAAGAACAAATGCAGCTTTACCCAACTAATAATTTATTTATAACTTTTTTTTTTGTAAAAATTGCATCCACCAGAAAAAACCACACACTGCATGGAATTTTATTGACTTCCATGCAAAAATATAACTGCAGACTATCAAGAAACTGATGGGAGTAGGTTTTATATCTTATCTAGCTTTTCTTACATATTTATTTTTGCAGAGGTTCATTTTGTTGGTTGAGAGCACTCACAACAAAAGCAAAACCAAACAAATCAAAATCTACCTACAGGTGATTCCCCTGGCCCCTCCAAGCTGTTGTTTGAATAAGGGTCCATCATTTTTTTGTTTAGTCATGTGTCATCTATCTCCTTCCTGTTGCATATATTTGCTCATAGTACTTTATCTTTACAGGCATGCAGCAGGTATACAGGAGCACATAAAACTTATGGGCAGGTATCAAGAAGCAATATGCAACTGTGACAACTTGAAAATACAATTATCTCCCTTACTGAGACCCAGATGAGGTCTCTATTTCCCAGGAGAGTGAAACTATGAATGACTTCCAATGCGAAGGCGCTTCTAGAAGTTTCATGTTGCCATTAATGCTCGTTATTCCTCTTCCCAATGTGCGTGTTGGCGGGCAGTGACCGCGGTGGTGATGTTGGCGTTGCCTGTAGGATGATGGGAGAGCTTGGCAGCATCCTGCACTGCGCACTGGTGACGTGAGGAAAGCACATAAAGCTAATTAAGCTCAGGACCAAGAAATGTTTGAAAAAAAGCTTCACTCACACTTTTTTCCCAGCTAAAAATGGTGTTGTGAGGAAATGGAATTTTTCACCTAAATATCTGTCTTGATTGAAAATCTTTGACCTTTAACATGAAAAACAACAACTAATTTTTGAAAGCAGATTTTTTTTTTCCCATTTTTGATTAAATGGAGCCAAACAATTATTTTTGTAAATGGACTGGGTTTTTTTTTCCACACAAAAAAGGGAGAAAACACTTTCTGACAAGCTTTAATAAAAAGGCAGTTAAGGGGATGTTTTCTCATGTGGATTCCATTTCCTGGGATGCTGAGCCCAGAAGCACAGAACCTGTGCTGTCTGCGGGCTTTTCATCTGGGGAGTTTGCATGTGTAGCTCTGTAGCTAAGAGGAAAACATGGGAGCGTTTTGAAGAGTAAAATCTACAAACAGCTTAGTGGTCTGAAGGTAAAGTTGGTGTACGTGTGAAACTTAATGGAGAGCTAATGGGGCTTCAGAGAGAAAGGAGTGCATAAATTATACATTTAGCATTTTAGGGGTTTGATGGTGGAAGTGTGGTGCAATGCTTAGCTGTCATCTGGAAAAAAGGCAAGGCTCTGAAGTAATTTCTGCGAGGATGTTGGTGCAGAATAACCCTTCTACCTCCTCATTGGCATTTGGAATAATAAATATGTGACAGAGCTGCAGGCTTCAGCATGGAGGGTGCCAGACAGGGGGTGAGGAGAAGGCACAGGGAGCCGCGTGTTGAGAGGTGCTTTGCCGGTGGACCAGGGCTGCTGGGGAGGCTGGTGGTCTCAACGCTGGGGTTTGTCCAGGGATCCGCGGGTGACCCTCCTCCAACAGCAAACCTGCCTCCCGACAGGGAATAGGCACCACGGCCAGCGTGGGCGAGGCGTTGCCCACCGGCGTAGGCTGTTGTCTCCTTTTCCTGGAGTTTGGACATGGGACTTCTTATTTCTTCTTTTTTTTTGGTGTGTGTGTGCTCTCTGGTAGAGGAAACCATGACTGGGGAGCTGACAGCATCTGCCTCTTCTCCCCCTAACCCAGTACTCTGTCCTGCATTAACAGACCAGATGCTTCAGAAAAGGGAACAAGAAATGTTGAGTAAGACATGTGCAACCATCTGCCCATGTACTCTTTTTCCTCTTGATTCCCTATAATAAGTGAATTAAACCACAACTTGTATGAGGTAGTTTTTATTTTACTTTATTTTAAATTGTTACCATTAACTACTATAATTCTGCATATTTTTTAATATTAGCATAAATATCTACTCCATTTTTGCATCGGTCTGTGTTCCTCTGCTTGGCGTGTTCAGTGTCAGGGAGTTCCCAAGTTTAATTTGCATTTGTCAAAGAAATTCCCCTTATTGATTTCAAATGCATCACCTTTTAATTTCATGGAGGATGCCCAGGTACTCGTGTTATGAGATAGCCCAGAAGCAGCTGATCTACCCCCTGTAGGTTATTCATTATCTTATACGCTGTTATTATGTCTCCTCTTATTTATTGCCTAGTTAAGGTTAAAAAAAGTCTTTCAATCTCTGGTTGTATGAGAGATTTTCCATATCCCTAATAATTCCTGATGGTTTGCTCTGAATCACCTCTAGTTATACAATATTATTTTTGAAATAGAATGGTCACTACTATACATTACAGCTGAGAATAGTTGATTTACATGTCTTACACATTATTTTCCCGTATTACGTAGCATCCTAATGTATTGGTTTTTCTGACCAAGATATTTCAGCCTTATTGATCCTAGCATCCCATCCTGGTTACTTCTCGCCTTCAAGCCTAGCCAAAATGCAGCAGCTGCCATCCCTGCCTGCCCTGTTGCTCAGTCCTGTCATTTCTACCCTTCCAGTTTCTTCACTGGTTTCCTCTTGCACTGTCGCAAAGCTCGGGTTTGCTGCTCTGCTCCGCACAACGCGGTCCCAACCGCTCTGCTCTGCTGCCCGCAGCTGCTGGCTCGGAGCTGCCGCCTCCTCCTGACATCTCTCTGTGCCTTCCCTGCCGCTTCCTCCAGTCCTGGGAGCTTCTTCTCGCTTCAGTACTCAGGTTGCTTCTCCTTTCTTCATTAAGTCTCTTCTAAAAAAGTTAGTTCTTTGGTGGGCCACGCAGGCTCTGATCTGTGCCACTGAGATACTTTCATCATCCTTCAGTGCTGAAGCAGAACTTAAAAATGATAAACTAAGTGTCTGATCCTGCAAACAGTTACACGTGCGAGTCGTCTTGTTGACTTCAAAGGAACTGCTCACATGAGTAAAGTCATGTATTAAGGTATTTTCAGTAATGAAAATTCCTTAGGGTTTGGTTCTTTTTTTGTGTGTGTTAGTAGCACAGAACAGAATTTTGTGCCTCAATTGCTCATTACAATTTGAAGGGTTACTTAGATGCTTTAAATTTAGAGAGATGCCTACCTGTCTCTCTGAACTACTTGTAAATGCTACATACTGCCAGTCCTGACACAAGCAGTTGGAGCGAGCCCATGTCTGCCGTGGGGAGGGGGAGCCTGTCCTGGTTCGACAGCAGGTGACGGACACGGGTATGTGAGGATGAGCAAGCAGCAGAAGTGTATTTGTCATCTGTCTTCATTTAAAGTGAGTCCTGCTAATTTTTGGATATCAAAGAAAATGCAAAGATTCGTCTAGGAAGAGAACTGCTAAGTCTGGCCCCAGGTCAGTCCCAGGCGGGCAGGGAGGACATATCAGCCCGACGTGGGGACCGTCACTCCCGGCGTCAGGCAGGTACCTCTTGGTGCTCAGGGCACCCGTCCCGTGCCCCAGTTTGCCCAGCCCTGGACCACGGCTCCCTGCCTGGCCCTGGGGACGGTCCCTCAGTCTCCCCTGTCCCCTGCGGACAGTCAGTGCTCAGGTGGCTGTGCTTCCCAGGCGGGCACCAGCAACATGGCTGGAAGGTTAGAGCAGTCACTACTCACCCGTGGGCTGAAGCTGTAAAAGGGGGGAGGCTTTAAGGTGATGCTTTTCCCCTATCTTGTTCTCAGTTTTAGCTGCCCCAGGTGTACGTGGCTATCGGCATTGGTGATGGTGACAAGAGAAGTCAACTGTTTGCGCCGATTTCTCTGGAGAACTTTTGAGAGCCCTGGTTAGGATTGCTCTTCATATACGTGACTGCATTTCCTTCTTTTCATTGCAACGGCGGCATGTGCAGCTCTTTTTTTTTTGGCCTCCTATGTGCAGTTGGAAAGGCAATACAGAGATAGGTTGAAATTAATAAATAGGGTGGGCGTTTGTGCTGGGGAATGAGTACATACCCAAAGGATCAGAATCAGACCATCCCCATCTATACACAAAGCAGTTTTGTTTGTCTTTATTTTTAAACTGTGTAATTTCTTACAATGTAGGAAATACGTTTTAAATGTAGATACGTTTCTAATTTTGTCTATGCCTATGAAACTCTCAAAGGTGGGGTGAGAGAATACAGGCATAAGTCCTGGTGGTTGCTCTCTTCTTCCTTGGAGGCTCCTTGCCTTGTTTGACACAGTAGCAATTCCATATGGCATTTTTTGATGTACTTGTAATAGTTGGTGTGTACGTTTGTACCTCCTTGGATGAAACATTTTAAAACTAAAATGATTCATCTACAGGACTGAAGCTGAGCAATAAAGCTTTTTCTGAGACCCACTAGTAATTACTTTTAACATTTTTTTCTGGAATTTAAAATACTATTTTCCATCATGGAATGGAACACAGGGTTTCAGTTGCCTATTAGCTAGCAAACCTCTTGTCTAGCACATTGCTGAATTTGGCCTGCCTCCTCCCTCTTAATACTTTCAATGAATTTCAGGAATTTTAGTTTTTCTGGGTTTTTGTTCTGTCATTGCACGTTCAGTGCTCATGGCACAACTGAGCAAGACATCTTTGCTCTGTCTTGGGTCAGAAGCATCTGGTGGGTTTTAAAACTGACGGAAGCTTCGTTACCTTCTTTGCCCATATACGCATTTATTCTATTGCCGATCATATACCAGATCAAGTGACACTGTCAAAGAACTATTAATTCCTATTATGCGGTTTGGCCCCTTTCATAAAGGAACACCCCACGGCAGTAACTTGCACAGCAGTTCCTGCAGAGTTTCATCCTGCACAGGGCCAGCTACACAAGCGTGGGCTGGAGAGTGGCGAACGCTGGGTCCAGCGTCCATCTTCACGAAAGCAATTTGTGGGGAGGAAGATGGCGAAACCATCCCCATCAGCCCTGGGGCTGCAATGCCCTTTGTCTTATTCTGCCAAATTCAGCCCTTGGCAGGGGGGGGAGGTGGGTTTTGCTGGGGGTCCGCGGTGCCCTGGAGTCGCCGCCAGCCGTTTGCTTGCCGGGGCAGGGGATGCCAGCGCAGCCCTGCTCGGTCCAGGAGCCCATATAAACGCGTGCGCCGTGGGACGCAAGGGCTGTCCCGTGGGTGTTGTGCACGGCCTGTGACATCTAGCTGGCCACAAGGATTTTGTTTTGTGCTGTTCTGTCCTGAGAGCAGCCAGCAGCGCGATACGGGGAGCGTTTCTATCTGGGGGGGACTCGCAAAGGCATCAGGCTGCAAGACGGGCAACCGGTTGCCCCTGCGCGTTTTCGGTTGTTCTCGTTTTCTGGCTGCTGAGGTAGTGCTTAAGCCTGGACCCGTGCCGCTGCCGCCTCCCGCCTCAGGAACGCCCGCAGCCGCCAGCCTCCACGCGTGACATCACACGCGTTTTTGTATTAGCGGCTTCTTCCGACTCTATTCAACCATCAAACGAGAGAAGACGGGGTTTGAGAGGGAAAAGCGCAAACAGCTGAACTCCCAGTAAAGCCCATACAGAAAATAAAACCACCTCAAGAGGAAAGGCATATTCCCCCCCGCCCCGCCCCACATGTTCTCCACGCCAGCGTGCTCAGGGCCGGGACGAGCGTGGCTGCGTCCCCACGGCTGCGCGGGCGGCTGCGCTAGCGGGGCTGCAGGGCTCGGGCACCGCACGCTGCTCCACCTGCCCGGCACCCACCGCGCGTGGGAGAGTGGGGGCTCCCCTGCAGCTACGGCTCTGCTTGGGGGGCACCGGGAAAGGGTGCCGTGGACTGTCATACTGGAACTATTCCCCAAGGTTGCCAAACAGAGCAATTCTGTAATTACACCAATTGCCTAATTTGTACTGAAATTCTTCTTTTTTGTTTTTTTTTTTGGTGTTGTCACATTTCTCTCTCTCTCTTTTTTTTTTTTTTTAAAAGAGTATTTCAAAGGGGTATAAAGCACAGAATAAAAAAATGCTAAGTTATGTCGGGGAAATTAAGTGTGTATAATGGAAGATAAATTTCCAGTTTTTATCAGGAAGCAAAATTTTACTTCATTGGTTTGCGTAATTTTTTGGTATGAGTCGAGCAATTGAGGCTAAGATGTCTGTTTGATATTTAGGGAAAGATTTGATGCTTTAATAAGGGAATCCTCTGCCTCCCTCATCCATCATTCGTCATCCTCATCCATCCACACACCACTGTAAATTTGTCAGAGCCTTTTCCATATTCAATACTTGTATAAATAATGGCCGTTGTGAACAGAAAAAAGGAAACGTGCATTTTCTATTTCTGTTCTGTCTCCAGTCATAGCCGTGGAAATGTTTAGCAGGTTTTTGCTTTCAAAATACCCCTGTTCAGATCATATAATATAATTGCATAAGCAAAAGTGCATTCCAGTGTTGCCCCTTATTGTGGTTGCTACTTGCCAAAAAAAATGAGTTTGTGAGCTTTTCTATAATATATGAAACAGCCTGTGCTTCATTACTACGCGCTTTTATCCTACTTCATCATGTCTTCCTTCTTTTCTGTGCTATCTTAGGGATTATGCAGCTTCTCTGCAATATTCTGAAATTAATCAAACCAAGCAAAACCTCATGCTATATTATCCATCACTGGAGGAGAATGATTTCCACAATCCAGGCAGCTTTACATTGTTTTGTCCAGGGGCTGCAGCAGAATTCTATTAACCAGAATACACTA
This sequence comes from Haliaeetus leucocephalus, assembly GCF_000737465.1. Taxonomy (NCBI): domain Eukaryota; kingdom Metazoa; phylum Chordata; class Aves; order Accipitriformes; family Accipitridae; genus Haliaeetus; species Haliaeetus leucocephalus. The sequence continues at coordinate 996,327 of NW_010973104.1, read as the reverse complement.
GAAATTTGATTTCTCACAAAACGCATTTGTTAAATGTTCGCAAACAGCAAATTTTTAGATTTGATAGCAAATATAACCCTAATCACATTTCTTTTTCTCTTATTTTAATTAGGAAGTGGACAAGCATAATGTCCACTTCTTTCTGTGAATTTTCACCCACTGAACAGCTGTCGGGTGCTAATGCAGAAGCTTTGCTATGCAATGAGATATGTAAAAACTTAATGGATGCTTACCCAGACTATTTTATATTTCGTCTATTATATAATCAAGCTCTACAAGTAATTTCTTTCAATAAATTAGTAACCATACTGCAGATTGCAGACACTTAGTTTGATTGAAAGTAATAAAGGGAGATTATCCATAGAGTTCCTTGAATGGCGGTTCTGACTTGACCCACTGCCCGGAGAGATAAGAATTAATCTTATAAACCTCTCCACACTTCCACACGCTCTGATCCGCCGAACAACGGCCGTTCGCCCCCCTTTGTTCTGGGGCAGCCCTGGCTGGGCAGAGGGACCCCAGTTCGGGGTGGGCTGATCTGGGTCACGCGAATACTACAGACAATTTCTGAACGGCGATGTGTTTTAATGACGGTGGTACCCAAAATGCACAGATTGTGCAGCTGGTCCCCAAACAACGTGGTTGCAAAGGCTGTGAAATGTCTGCCTGGCCTCGTACGGCACCACACGAGTGCATAGGAAGTGTAAAGGTGAAAGTTGGAGACGGAAAGAGGTATATGACTGTTTAACAGGCACAAGTACTTATGCTACAGACTTTTTTTCTCTCTTAAAGTAAATTAAAGTCTCGGTACTGGACCTGACTTGCACATGGGCATATCTGCTCTGGTAATTCAGGTTACACCTGGTAGCTTGGACCAGGTGATCGTTGTAGGTCCCTTCCAACTGAACTATTCTATTCCATTCTATTCTATTCTAAACTCACCAGCTGCAAGGATTTTCTTCTGAGGAAAGACGCTAAAAGGGGAAATAACAACAACAGCTACTGCACAGTTTACCACTGGGGACTGTCTGGAAGAAGCTGAATGGAGCTTTAGATAACTCCAGTTGATACAGAGCTGCTATGTAGGTTCAAATAGTTTCTGCACTCGAAAGTGTTTGTACCATTTTTCTTTCCTCTCCTTCTGCCCACGAGTTTCTTCTTTGAGCCCTATGCTGCCACAGATTAATTTTTTTCCAGGTATTTTACCATGGTCAAAGGTATTTCCTCTCTCCAAATGGCATGTTAATGAGTGCTTCCACAATTACTGATGATAATGTCATTAATTTATTTTGTACAGCTTTTGCTAATAACCGTGAGCTGTTTACTTGTAATGAACCTGACTTCTCACCTCCTTCTCAGCATCTTTGGTGTTGAGTGTTATATTAAGTGGGGAAAATGAAAATGCCTTTAAATAACAGAACTGAACCACTCTGGGCATTTGGGGAGCAATAGTCGCCGGGGAGCAAAACTGACCACAAGCAGGGGGAAAGGGGCAGAGGAAAGGCTTGGGGTGTATCTGGAGGGGGACAGGGAGGACACTGAGCACAGCCTTTGCCCGTACAGTCAACACCCAAGCCCAGGTGAGAGGCACAGCAGTTTCCTTAGGGGAGAGGGAGACAGATAAGAGCTGCTTATGTGCATTCCTTCACTTGTGAAATTAGACGGTCATGCTTTTTTCTCTTAGCTTGTCGATACACATAAATGGTATGCTTATGCTTCGTGTTATGATGACGCTGACACAGCCAGTATGGAGGGTAACGGCAGGTAAAAATTGAGCTGTAGTCAGATATGCAACATAACTGCCAAAGAGATGAGCTGAGAGGGTGTGCTTGCTGTTTGTGTTTGTTCCTTTATTGTGAAATAAAACACGGATGTTTTCAATTCATGTAGAAACTATCAAACTGCGGCTCCCTTCCCTTTTTCCTTTCCTGAATTTGTGACTTCTGCTAAAATTAAGAGATTAGGACAGCATAAATCTGTTATTTAACTGTCTCAACCCTCAGAAAAAATAGTATGCTTCTCTCTTTATTTCATGCTTTCCATTAAGGATGTACACTGCTGTGGAAGGACTTCAGTAACTAGTGAATGATGACACTTCAGAAAAAATGTTTAGCTGCCAATGCAAAGATAAACAAGAATAGTGCAACTTTACTGCATTTTCCAGCTGAAATAGCACCATAGCCTCTTGCCACACCAAAAGCAAGACCCTGCAGACAAATAACCATCATGATAAGTCAATGTTGTAGAGGTGAGAGCAGGGGTTGGCTTTTCTTTTTTTTTTTCCCCTGTCACCAAATTTCCCTCTCCAGCTAGATAGCCTGAACTTGTGTGACATTATCCATCCTCACACGCAGACCAGCCACTCTCGCTCGCCTCATTATACATTCTGCTGGTGATAATACCACTGGGTTAATGCACCAGCTTTCACATCTGCAGACATCAGTTCACAACCTGATATGCCTACAAGTGAAATGAGGGTGATGGTGACCTCAGACAGATCCCTGGTGGATATTATTTCATATCAAATCATATAGTTACTCATTGATTCAGTGGGTAGTTTTTGCTTGGATGCCGAGGAATAAGGTCGAGTTCTGCAGGTTTTGGATGCTCTCAGGTGAATTCAGGCAAACATGGGGCATTTCCCAGCACTCAGAAAGTCATGAAGGAACACAGAGAGTGCCTTCTCCTACCACGGCTGGGTGCAACACTCCCAAATCCTTATCTCTGCAAGGCAGATGGACAGATGCAGATATAGATGCATAACTTCATGCTGCTCACGTACAACGCCAGAAAGAGGGATCATCCCATTGCTATGAATTTGGAGTGACAATGATAAAGTGAATTATTGGGTGAACTGGAAGCCATTGTGTGAGTCACGTTTGGTGATTCCCCTGTTTCATACAGGCAAACACAGTTCCACACTTCTCTCCACATCTTTGCTTATTATATTTATGCCATGGTGGGATGAGCTCTTTTTCATTTATTCTTTAAAAAAAAGTAACAAACCCCACCCCAAACCGCAGTTCATTGACAAGCTGCACTGAACATCAGGGTATGAGACTAACATTCGTGACAAAGCCAGACTTGGGGGTAATGTGATATTCAGATATTACTATGCAAATAACAGGTTTAAGTTCTGTCTTTCTCAAGACCCTGTGGGTGCATTGCTTTGGGTTAAAAAAATACAAAAAGGTCAAGCACCATTGAGCTGGCCTCAGAGAGTAAACAATTATTTTAAACGCCATGGTGTACTCACTTTCAACAAGAGAGCTTCTGCTTGCAAGCCATACAGTAGCATTCAAGTATTTAGGTCTCCTTAAAACTGTTTCTTCCCCCACTTGTGTTAATACAGATATTAAGCCTAATAGTATCTACTTAGCATAAACAAGAAGATAAAAATGATTTCTGTGATTGAAATGTTTGTTATTTAGCATTAAGCATCTTCATACTCTCATGTGTTTTGCATTTTAATCCACTCTGTGCTTGGTTTTGGGATTGATAGATTAGTTTTAATCCCCTGTCTAATAGTGGAGTACTGGTGAGATTTATTAAACAGGCAGGGTTTGGTACTTGGATTTAAGAGGACTCACATGCACTGTTCATGCATATTAAATTTGGGAAACCACCGGTTCAGTTTATAAAGGGCTGTGATGTCCTTTATCACTGAGTGTTTCTGTTGTGCTTCACTAGCTCAGTAAGCCTTTATATTTCTGAAATGGAACATTTTTGATGGTTCCTTCCCACTGCATAAATCTAACATTCCAGAGATACGTTTTTGACTGTTAAAGTTATTATTGAAATTCCATTCATTTTATCCTGAGTTTGTGTTGCTCCTCTCCTCCTTGGCTCGGAAGCACTGAAGGTTGGGCAAGGATCCCACCACACTTTGGGATGCGAGGGATGCGAGGGCTGCAGCTGTGGGTGCTGAATCAAGGGGCACTGGAGCCAAGGCAGATGCTCACGAATGCTTCCCCTGCCGCTTCGTTAGCAGTTTATTGACTTAATTTTGTAGCTGTGTGTGACGGAGGCTGTTGGTGTGGGTGTGTTGTGGTGTGTGCATAGACGCTCTTCTGCACTAATAGCTTTGACTTGGTTGCCTGGGACTGACCTTGCTGGTGGAGGTGGTGCTTCCAGTGATGTCTTCCTCAGCATGTGAGCTTGAGGATAACATATGATGGATGTGACCGAAATGTCGAGAGTGTGCACTGGCTAAGAAGGACAATCTTGGACAAAAACACTTATTGGAAATCTTTTCTGGAGAAGCCTATGTGCTCCACTGGCTCTGGTCATTGACTGTCTCTCGGTGTGTCACCACCTCTTTCTGATGCATCCTGGTGTCCAGAGCTGAACGTCTTGGTTCGCTCTCTGCTGGAACCCACTTCCCATGTTTGCTGTATTTCAGGAAGCAAATAAAAAGTGCTGTATGGTGATTAGAATGTGAAAATGACTCCTGTGTGGGTTTTACTGTTACACTGGGAAAAGCAGAAGCTTGATAATAGTTAAAAAACCACTGAAAACTTCAAACCCGCCTAAATTACAAATTCATGCCCTATCAGTGGAAGATGAGTTGACTTAATTTGCGGTTTTACTGGTTAATATACCATTAATGCTGTAATACTAGTAATGCTGTGAGAAATGGGGGAAATTTACTTTTTTGTTAATGTAATTATAGGATTGCTATATAAAAGTTATTAACTGCAGAAGTGAAAACTAGGAAAAATGAGTTTAAATTTAATGATAAGTTAAAGAAACCACTAAAAGCTTTTTGCAAGAAGATGCTTTGTTATTGGAGGTTTGCTTCTTTAGCTAACCTCTATTTTTGATTTACCAAATAAATATGAAAAGCAGATATTGCAAATACAAGTGACAGCAGTTGTAATCACCAGCTTAGGAACTCCTGTATTTGATTAGAACACAGATAATAAAACCCAAAATCTTTCTGGAATTTTACTTGGTCATTGGGAACTGATCAGTCCTGTGAACTAAAGGAGAATATCAACACTTGGGTTTAAGATCTGGTAATGGAAGATGGCGTTTTTTATAAACTTTAACTGAAAATAAATTATGTGATATGCTGGATAATTGACAATACTTTTCTACCTCAGTTAAAGCAAATTTTTTATTCTGCATATGACATAAAAAAAATATAAAGAAGGCAAATACACAGTTATTTGTTCCCACCCCTTCCTTTTTATTTTCTTTTTTCCTAATGCAAGAATCCAGGCAGTGACACTGCAAGGTGGCGAATTTAAACAATGATGTTTTCACATAATGTGCTTTTAGCCCTTGGAATTCATTGCCACGAGATGTTGATGCAACAAGATTGAAAATATTAGATATTTTATTTTATGGCTAACGAGAACATCCATGCTAATATATATAATTTCAATTAAATAATCAAAATTCTACTGCTCCAGGACATAAGACAATCCCTAACCAATGGTAATGGGGAGGGAACTCCCCTGTGGCCACGTTATTTCATAATTATCAGCTGCGAGGTTTCTTGCCCATTTCAGTGTGAGGATACTGAACAAAATTAACCATTTGGAGCGTGTGAGAGTAGGATACCATTTGGTTCATCAGCTTTTTGTGTTCCTCAGGAAAAACACCCGTTTGCAGTGCAGGGGTTTCGTGGGACCCTCATTTTGTGTATGTGAAATTTCAGAAAAGTCTGCAGTTATGATGTTGTCAGATGGGTAGAAAATCACTCGATATCTTTTTTCCAGTTTTCCCTTCATGCATATAGCTTTGGCAATTTAACACAATTTGTTATGTTAAAAGAGGAAAAAAAAAAGGCTGTTGTGTAAGGAGATGTCGTAGCCTCTTCTGTGTGGGTCCGTGCTGTCCCTTGCAGGCTGCCGGCAGGGCGGTGCAGGCGAGATGCGGTGTTACGTGGGGTGCAGCAGGACCGCAGGGAGGACGTGATGCTTTGGCCGAGCGTGTCTGAGAGGCTCCCTGCAATGCTCCATTTTTTAGCTGATGATCCACGATTTGAGCAAAATGAGGAAAAATATGAAAAGTCTGTACTTTTTTTGGTAGTCTTGCTATTCTGAAGTAGTTGCATTTATAAGAATAAAGTTGGCTTCAACTCCTGACTGATGGGAGGTGGTTGCTAAATTAATGCTCACAGGGGACCCTCTTTCATATCATGCTTTCCACAAACTGAGGACTTGAATTTCACAGAGCCCCAGCTGCAAACTACAATCTCCTTTAAGGCACTGATAGCCTTAGGTGCTCACTTGTCTCGAGGTATTCCGGCATATTACAACTTTAAAAAAGCAAAAGCCACATCTGGGAATGAATCCAACAAACCTAGAAGAACTTGTAGAAATGCCATATAGACATCGCAGCCCAGGTTTCAGTTTCCATCTCTATTTCCAAGGCACCCGTGGCACCATACAAACCAATAGGCGGCACATTTTGTTTTACGGTAAGAGCCACCTTCAGCTTAAATCAAAGAGGAAACGCAGTAACGTGGCATGCTATTTGTCTCATGTTCTTCCTGCCATGTGTTGGGTTTTCTGTCAGTGGTAACTGTGCATCAGCCTCCCCCAGACCTGCCTGAAACTGCTTCAGCCTGACTGCCATCAGCCCTGAAGCTCTCATTTGGGAACAACTTGGCAATTAAAAAATCTCTTTGCTTACTTAAGGTGATTTGCTGATATGTGAGTACATTAGCAGGGAAAAATATGAATGAAACGGGAACTGAACGGGAAGGTTGTGCACAGCATTTCTGCAGTCACAATTTGCCTAAGGACACAGTGCCCTCCGTGGACGTGTAACTTGTAACCGTGGGATTTTGCCATCTTCTCGCCTAACTGGACTTTCTTTCTCATATGGATTCATGTAGGACACCACGGAGTCATCAAATTACAGCAAATTGCTTGTATCAAAAGAGGTGTAATAGTAACTCATGTTTTTACCATCTTTTTTGAAAATACTGCTGGCACTGAAACGTGTGTCTATAAATGAAGAGGTGCAGCTGCAGAAAGATGAGCTACGAGCTGCACGCAGAAGGTGGTTGCTGCTCTCGTGGTGCAGCTTCCCCCACGGGTATGAGGGGTGTTTTCCCAGTCAGCCGTTTCACTGGCACACCTCTGATACCGGTTTTGGGAGGTTTCTAGCTGTTTGCTGAGCACAGACATCGAGCTGACAGCTCTCTGGTGAGAAACACGAAGGCTTCCCCTGCTCAGATCCTGGAGCATTTGAACGTAGTGGCTACGAGTTCTTCATGGACAAGGACGGGCATTGCTCGGGCACCAGCGACAGGAGAGTGGAGTGAGCGAAAGCCTACTGGCAAACCTAAGTCAGCTTATAGAGGGTGCTGAGCTGAAATGATGTGACAAGGACTTAGCTTTCACGTTTTAAATTTTTCCTGGGCTTCTGTTGCAATTAAACAATATGCGCACATTGGTAATTGGGTTCCCCCAGTGTTAGGTTTCCATTACATGAATGATACCTGCTGGTGAGGACAGCCATGGTCTCCAATATTTTCTTTTCCAAAGTACTCGTGTATGCAAAGTATCTCACTGATGTTCCTTGCTGTTTCAAATACGTTAGTGGTGCAGCTCCAAGAGCAAGTTCCTGCTTAGCACCAACACCAAGATGCTTCCCTGCTTTTCTCTCCCTCCCCCCCATGCCTACAGACATTATTTTTTCCCTTTTGATTATTTACAGAAGCTTCAGTCACGTCAGGCGTCTTCCCTGTTAATGCAGTTCTGGGATGATGTCCTCCTCCCCTGTGACCGTTTCCAGTCCTCGCAAACTGGGACGGGTGTTGTTTCAGCACATATATCCTGAACTTTAAAGGGCAAGCTCCCTGTTTTCTGCTTTTTAAGACTGCAAAAGTGCTCTTCGAGGCCCCAGTGCTGGCATACACGACCAACATGCTGCTGCATGCGCTTTCCCTCACTGGTGAATCTGGCTGCTGTAAATCTTCCAGTGTCCTCAGCTATTTTGATTAATTCACTATAACATGAAGCAAGACTGAATGATGTCACATGGGCAGAAGTAAGAAAACATCAGCTTTTAAAATAATTTCTGGCTTGCCCCTACTGTATGCCAGTAGCTCTTGCCATTTGAAGAAAATTTTTTTTGTATCCTTTTATGTAAACACATCATGTTAAAAAAGGCAAACTATAAAACGTTAAAAACCCTGCAGGGTATTAAAAATACCGGTCTCAATGCATGTGTTCATTCCTTTCACTTTCTTTTTAGATCACTAGTGTTGGTACAAAATGAGCTGAGAGAAGGAGAGAATTCTAATTAGGTTTAAAAAAGAAAAAATATGGCAGTTTATTTTGAGCGCATGTCTGCTTTGCAAAGGCATATCCCATTTCAGATGCAGGCAGAATGAATCATTATTACACATTTATCATCATAAAAATGCTTATTTGGACTTTTTTTTTTTTTTTAAAGAAAAGGAAAAAATTATAAAAAGGGCAAAGCAAAGAGCCATCTCTGAAGGGCAGTTATTGCTTGCCCTTGCTTGGGAAAAAAGGCTTTCTCAATGGGATTACGTCCCCGCTCATAACCTATCAGCCGTCTGATCAGAAATTCATAACGCAGGCCATCCATTTCCAGCTCTGCGAGGGCTGCATGATTGAATTTAAATAGGCAAATGCCAGACTTGAGCTTTGACATTCTCTCTGTCTCTCTCAATCTTTCTCTTTCCCCTGCCCTCCCAATCATAGCGCCTTTCTTCCTCCCTTTCTTCCTCTCTTCCCTCCGCACACCACCATTTCATATGAGGCTCGAGCCAGCGTGATGAGAAGTTATCGGGAAATGGAGGATGGATGTGGGGGGAGAGGGAGAGGAGGGATGCACAGCGAGGGAGAAATATTGAGGGAACTGGACAGCAGAAAATTATAAATTGTTGCTGTCATGCTTTCATTGGGACACTAAAATCTGTTTTTAAAGCCCCCCGCCTTTTTTTCCTCATTTAAAAAGAGATATTTCAGCATACATTAATAGTCTGTGTCCTTACCCCACCTGTAAGATGTCTGTGAGCACAAAGCTCCTAAGCTATTCTCTTTTTTCTGTTTCTTGCATAGCTGATAAAGATGAAAATGAATTCAAATCTGTGCGCTTTCAGTCATGGCGTTTTAGAGGTGCAAGAGATGAAAAAGCTGCCTGGTGGCAGGTGCTCACCGGGTGAGGGTACCGTCCCGTCCCACCCCGAGCCCCCACGGCAGCCGAGGAGCCGGTGGTGCCGCGGCCGCCAACGCTGCGGCGCTGCACGGGGTTCGGTGGGGATGGTGCTGGGCGCTACGGCCGCGGGATGCTGCGGGGTGCCAGCCCCGCCGGGAGGGACTTGTGCGGGCGCCAGCGGGGAGACGGGCAGGGATAATGTCTGGGCTGAGCTGGGTCTTCCAAGCAGGGCGAAAAACCTGCAGCGAGGTAGCTGTGCGTGTTGTGTTGCCTGATTTTTCTAACGAGTTTTGGCGTGCAACCCGCGCCCGCGTTAGGGAAACGTGCTTTGTGCTCCCTTTCCCCAAACCCCGTCCCTTACGGAGAGAGCTGATTATTGAGTTAGGGATATTACAATGATATTTTTATTGCTTTCTTCCCCGCTGGGCCTTTTATCCCCTCTTCAGTGTACTGATGCAGTTTCAGCCCAAATCCTCACTGTAAATTGTGCTTCAAAACAAACATTTTAAAAGTCTTACTTTGTCCTTCAGAAAGCAGGTAAACACTCTAGAACCTGTAGTTTTATCCAGTGGTACTTTATTGCCAAGCAAGCGCAGGGAAAAGAAGTACCCTGAGTGCAAGAGAGCGCGTTGTCAGCGTAACAGTTGTTTTCGACCTGGTGAGGCTGCGCTGATGGTATTTTTGGGGTTGTTCTTTTTCTTTCTTCCGTTTTCTTTCCCCCCTCCCCTAGAATTTAAGGCCAGAGGGGTCTTGGGCTATACGTCCTCTCTATCCATTGAGTTTTTGTCAATTACTGATTTTTCTAGTCCAAAACTAGAGTTTGTCTGAGGCTTCTGCTCAAGAAAGGCACTGAATTTGGGGTTAAAAATATCACGTGGGGAATCAACCCCTCCTTCCCTAACATTTCCCGGAGATAAATCACCCTTGTGGTAAGAAACGTGTCCTTAGTTTCTCATTTGAGTTGTCTGACTTCAGCTTTGTTTTCCCAAGGTAAAGGACACATTTCTGTGTCATGTTTATCATCAGTGATGGTTTTTCAATTATTACTATTAACTTCAGGATTCTTAAGCTGTTGCCCAACACTGGGTCCAGCACCAGTCCTGCAGCCGCGGGGTCTCTGCTCTTCCACCGTGGGATCAATTCTCCCTCCACCCGCCTTTGCTCCTCCACCAGCCGCCGCTCCTGGGTTAACCCTCCACACCCTCCCAACTCCTCCACCAGCCGCCGGTGTTGGAGAACATCTGTTTTGCACACAACCAACCGACTGGCACCAGTATGCACATACCCCTCCCGGTTGCTAAAATAAGCTGAATCCCATGTTAGCTTTCCTAATTTAACCTGAATACTATTACCAATGACTTCTCGCTATACTGTTACTTGCATCTGCTTTTGAATGCTGGCAGAAACGGAGATGAGGTCTCGTTTCTGGACGTGCCCAGAGACCTGCTAAGGATGGACGTCAGCAGTGCTGGTGTCCCAGGAGGCTGTTGGCTTAGGAGAACGAACCTGCTCTAAATCATTGCTTAATTTCACTTCAGCTTGTTAACTACCAAACTGCTAAGTGCTTCATGGTTCTTCTTCGGTAAGTTTGTCAAAATCCCTCTTTTGAAATAAGAACTGTGAAGATTTCTGTGTTTTCTACTTTATGTTTTCCGCTTCACCATCCTCATCTCGTTGTGGTCTTACCGGATGGCTAAGATTTCTGTTTTCTATTACACTTTGAAAAGTGTATATCCCCAACCCTGTAACCATTTTTCTGCTATCTTTAGCTTTTCCTCACCCACGTTCTGCTGCCCACAGCTTCTAGTTTATTTTACTTGTTACCTATTGCCCTTGTTTCCATTTGTCGTCTTGGTTTTCTATTTCAATTGCTGACTTTATATTGCTAATAAACCGAGACGCCTTTTAGCTAAAGTTGTCACCTTTCTTCATTGTCCAATTGTCTTTTTGGTCATTTAATATGTTTCTTCTGTGGTTTTGGTTGATTTCCTCCTAAATCCTTTCTTATGATCAGTTTTCAATGCTTTTTGTAGCTTTAGGAAATACCACGTACACGTACTTTGGAACTGTGATCTGCATAAGCAGGTTAAATATAAGGTGAAAGTTCCTGAAGCCCTGGCTTCAGATTTCCAGATGTGAATTATTTGGTGCTAAAACCATATATCCTTTACTTTCAGTGCCTTCAATAAAAACTTTTTTTCTTTTCCGAATGGCCTATCCCAAATTTAGAGTAGAAAAGGAGGGTATAAAACTAGCAAAGGAAACTGTTAATTAGTTAATCTTTTTGGCTGATGTGAATAGCCTTCTGCTGAATCACAGGGTTTGTTTAATAGAATAAAAGAAATAGAGGTGATAACTAGCAGGTCTCAGCACGAAGTGACTCTTACAGTATGTTATTACCATTAGAAAAAAACAAACAATGCATACCCAGGAGTTTGCTTCTTTTCTGTAGGCTGTCAAAATGGAAAAAATAAATGCCGATGAAAAACTTCTATGTTACATTACTTCTGATGAAGTCATGGCAAGCCTTTCTTTAAAATATGAAGCAAAGTTTGGCTCTTGGTAATATTTTCTGCTTTCCACAACAAATTAATTAGAGAAGATGTTTGTCAAAGATGCTAAAACTCAGATCTGGTTTACCATTTCAGCTTACATATGCTAATAATTTAACCATGCATGCAGAGAAACAATAAAGCAAATTGGGCTTCAGCTGCTTTCCAAATAACACCTATGGTTGCTATGTGCGTTTGCTATACTTGTTCTTTCTGAGATGCCAGAGGTAGGCGCGTTCCTCGTCCGGACAGCATACGAATGAATTGAGTTACAGTCTCGGGATTGTTTCTGTTCAGATTCAGTGAAGTGGGAGCTGTAACATTCGTATTCCCTGGCCCCTTAAAACATATGTATGAGAAGTATCTTGGACAGTCTGGGTGGAGAGGAGGAGTGTTTTGAATCTTGAGTAACAGGTATATAATATTTTAAAATGTAAATATTGTATCTAGCAAACCAATTCAGATTAATTATGTCTAAGATAGATATAGAATTTAAAATCTGAATTTAACAATGAAATGCAGAAGTAGAAAAATGTGAAGAGGATAATTTTAATTAAAATAATTAAATAATTTTAATTCAAAATCTTATTTGAGAGTCCAGCCATATTTGACTCCTGCAGAGACACTCTAGCCGACCATATAAAGTGCAGCAATGCCAACATTTAGGATAATTCCTTCTCAGGGGCATTGCAGAGAGTAAAGACAGTGGTGGTGGTGGAGTCAGAATCGCAAACAGGGTTTATGATTGACTGAGTGAGAGATGAGTTCAGCTTACCTGGCAAAATTCTTACTTTTGCTGAAAACCAACTGAGGTTTTTGATTCTTCTGAAAGAAAAACATCTCTTAAACTTACGGTTATAATTAGCTGGAGCCAGTTGAGTCGTTCTTCCTCCAAGATCACCACTTCTAAATCAAAGTCACGGATGCTGTATTTAGACGTTGCAGTCAACAGTTAAGAGGGATGCATTGCCGGGAACCCCATTTGAGCTATTTGCAGTTCTCAGTTTTATGGAAGCAGGAGTTCACCAAAGTGCAGCTGAGCTGTGCTAATTCTATTTCAATTGAATGAACATAAAACATTTGCCATTGATAGGCAATTCTTATCCAGCATGCTCTTCATCTGCCTGGGCATTTAAAAAAATCAAAGATATGGAAAGCAAGCACAATCTTATTTGATATCAAGTCCAAAGAACTGCATACATGTATTTATTAATTATTTACACAATCATTTTTAAACAGAGTATCTTTTTTATAAGGCCAACTTTCTTTTGTTACTTCAGTCTATTCAGAAAGTAAAAGCAGCTTGCTAAGATTGAGCTCTGGGATGGAAGTGGATTTGCAGAAGAAGTTACGCTATTACCTCCCATCGTCTAGAAAGGATAGTTGAGTTTTAAATGGTCTGCAAGATTATTACTTAATGCAATTGTACACTAAGCTTTTTTAGACATATTGGAGTTTTTTAGTGTATCTAGCTTTGCGTTATTTTTGAGAATATTTTTCTTTGTATACATTTCCATGTCTTTGTATAAAAACTGGCTTCACCATATGCCATGACTTTCTAGCTTAAATATAAACTATGCAGTAGAATGTATGTGCTGTGTGTATATTTTGTATTTTTCTTTAAAGACATGGTGCCAACACCCTTCTGTATTTACAATTCCAGGAATAATCATCTAGTTTGTAAGAACATCTATTTAGTAGTGCATGAGACTTGTCAGCTAGCACCTATACAAGTAAGCTGCTGTTTAAAGGGAATGTTTTTTGTGCTTTCTTGTTTAAAGATGTAAGCACAAGAGTTGCAGATAATGCTTAATTGACTATCTGTTCTTAAAATGCCCTTCTTGATTCCCCTTTGAGAGATTTTATGTTTATTCCCTATATGATATATCTCAAGTCACTGTACAGCTGTAGGGAGGCGGGGGAGCGAGCTGTAGACAGAAGGAAGTAGGTTGAATTGCATGGTTTCATTCTCCAAATACTGAATAGTGCAATTCTTGCTGGTTGTTGACTGACATGAGTACAAACATGGGAGCAGTTTGTGGCTGGTGGTATTACCCTCCCCGATGGTGTTTCAGTTGGAAGCAACGGGTTTTTTGGTTGACTTTTATTGTGGTTATATTTGGTTTGGGACATAACACCACGAGACACTCTTCTGAGCAAAAGTTATTTCTTATTCCAGGTTTTTTTAAGCCACCTCCTACAGAGCCGTTCGCTCCTGCTTTGCCTGGTGCTTCTGGGTGGCAGCGCAAGGCTCAGCGGCAGCAAAAGAGCCGGAGGGGACCAGCTGTGGGGTGGTTTGAAATGCAGCCCGGACGCAAAAGTAGTCATCCAGTTATTTTTACAATGTTTTATTTCTCTGTATCTTTCAACAATGTCAGAAGTTGCAAGAATAAAATGGACCTATGTGTTTTCAAAAGCATCTAAGTGACTTATGAACACAAGTGCCATTGAGCTTCAGGAGGACTTGAGCTGTTCAGGACTTGTTTACACAGGAAAGTTACACCTCTTATACCAGTATAGTTCTACTGATGGATCACTCCATCTGGAATAATTGGCTTTTCTGGGTTAGTTTAACTTCTCCAAAATACTGTAAACTAAACCACTGGCTCCTTAACTGTAGTCTATAGAATTACATTAAACAGTAAAATTTATGAATGAGTCAGTTCTGTGTGGTTATGCAAGGTGACTCAAAGAAATTCCACTACTGGGTAGCAGTCTCTTGGTCCTAACTTTAAGAACCACTAAACTAAATAAAATAAAGATGTCCTTATTCCAAATTAAGGTCATTTGGGGAGTAACAACTTTGTATGTTTTAAGTTCATGCCTTCGTTTTTATTAACGTAGCCCCCAACTTGCTAAGGAAGTCCAATCAGAATTACTCTGCACCATTTACAGTGCAGAACTACACCTAAATCCTTTATGAAAATGGAAGAATAACACTAATATCTAGATGATGTAGAATATTTTAGATCTTAAAGTGATTTTGAAAGATGAGCACACTTACTCCATCTCTTGTTAAATTGCAATATTGACTATATGATTCTAAAGTTTTTAAGCAACAGCAACAACAAAATTGGTACCATTTTTCTGCATACAACTGACCATTTATGGGGCTTGAGTTTCCCTTTTTTTTTTTTTAATGTTCAGAAACCAGATTTTCCTGCTTATGGCAGCTCAGATTTATAGGATGATCTTTAGCAAAAATTTGAATATAATTCATTTTTCCCTAACAACAAAGTCTTTTAGACTCTGAAATAATCTTCCCTGAAAAGGCCTAAGAAGGAGCAAGTCTCATCACTGAGATAAATTAAATGTCTTCCACCATATCACTCTCAGTTGTAACAAGTGGCGATTTGGCTATTTATTTAACGATCCGTAGGCTTCCTCATGTGTCCTTTGGCTGAAACCTGGCATCTTCTCCAGGACTTCTCTCTTCTACACAGATCTGCCAGAAGTTGCTTGTGTGGGAGTCTCCTGTAAACAAGATGATTCTCCCTAACCAGGTTGCGCAGATTCTTCAATACCCCGTTTTCCCAGTTTTCACCTTCCAGACTTCTGTGCCAGTTTTCCTCCAGGGCTGCTACATTTGGACTCCTCTTCTCTGCAGCTCTCACTTCTAATTCAATTCTCTGTGGGGCTGAAATCCCAGCTGTGATCTCTACTTTCATCCTCTTTGTTTTCTACAACGATAGAGTACGTCTGGTTGCAAATGAAGAGGAGGTAGCATTTCCACGATTATCAGATCTGGACTGCTGCTGGTGTGTATTTTTCTGCATAGATGATTTTGGCAGCATTCAGATGATTGAAAATGAAGACCTTACATTTCTGTGGCTGCAGTGTAGTCTTGGATATGCTGCCACATTCTTATTATTAGCACTCTAAAAGTATTGAGAGACCACAGGCAAGATCAGTGTTTCACTATATAGACACCTGAACTTGTTTAACCTACAATTTTTGTTTATTGAAGTGTGTGCCAAAACTCACTGTGTTGAGAGGAGCTAAAATTTCACTCCCTATCTTGTGGAGTTTTAGTTTAAATAGCTACAACAGATGAGCCGTGGGAGAGGTGAATTACCATCCTCGCTCTACAGAAGTATTAAACAACCGTCCGCAGCTCAGGAGGCAGCTGGTGGCATGCCCAGAGGTTGGACCAAGACCAGCATCTTCGCCATGGGGACGCTGGTCTTCTGTAACAGTTCTACGCTAAAAACAGAGAACTAACAAAAATCCAAACCCTCTTCATAACTTTTAATAGGACACATGCAGAGGCTTCATATATTTAGGTATTAGGTTTTGAATGCTAAAAGCTTTGTGAGCTGTTTTTTAATAACTGAGAATGATACTGCTTAGAAAATTTAGCAGATAAGTCCTGTTCCGTACAAAACAATCTAATATTCTGATTCCCAAAAGAATGCCTTACAATGCACCCTTATATTTGTTATGGATATGTTAGTTACGGGATTTTCTTTTTTTTTTTTAAGAAGTTTTAGCTGTTTGTTGGTTGCTATTATGTTTGGAGAACAGGAAGAGGGCAGTACAAGAGAGTTACAGCAGAAACACCATAGAGGTGCAGAGTAGCTACAGGCATGTTAGCTCCCTGCGGTAGGGATGTACAGCAGTTCTGAGGTATGGAAATTGGAGCTGCCGAGACTGGAAGGCTGTGTTACCGCAGCTGCCGCTTCATGCTTTTCTTGTACTCTCCTCCTGCCCTTGTTTCCCAGGTGAGGGTTGCTCGTCTCCAGCCTTTGCCTTTCTCAGCCTTGCCAGATCTTCAGTCTTTTGTTCATTTAATCTTAACGCCTTGGCTTGGTCTCTTGGTCTCTACGGAAAGGCCTTATTTCCATGGGAGTGGAGGAACATGGCTTCCTACCCGGCAGATTGTTAACCTTCGCCCTCCTCCATCCTCACCTGGGTGTCATCTTCTGTTTGGGCCACTCAGCACCTGGAGGTGAACAAGTCAGCCTGGGAGCTCCCAAACCCTTCCTGGTCTTCATTGTGGCTCTCACGCTGCCATCTCGTCCATCAGGGGCTGCCCATTGAAGATGAAGACCATGGGGTATTCTGTTATGGGCTCACTACTTCATGTTTTGGTGTGGTCGTTCGCTGATTGTGATCTGCAGATGGGCACATCCATGGAATTATATATTGAGAAATGAGAATGTGCTTATTCTGCATGCGCTCATAACCCTAGCAGAATTCAACGGCAGGTGACAACCAGCACCTTCTCCACCTTCTGTCTGTCCAGTACAAAAGCTCTATGGACAACACAGCCTCACAGCCAACAACTCTCAAGTGTGTTAGGTACCAGAAAGGCCAGAGAAGCAAATTTTAGATGAATAAAATGTGATATCCAGAAAATCCCAAATGGCAAGAGAATCCTTTAAACAGTTTAAAGAAGAGGTGCAGAATGAAACACGAGGCAGGGCAAACACCGCTGTGCTTTATATGGGAGATAGGGAACTGATACAATCCGGTTACATAAGAAATAATTTTGGTTGTTGTTTTTATAATTGTGTTTTTGATGTCAGTTCAAGAGGATGTTGAGTGTTACTGTGAGAGCTGCGGGGGATTAGAAACCCTCAAAACCCGCTCTTCTCTGGATGCCTAACTTTCCCTGGGTTTATAAGGAGAAATAATACTTTTTATGGGATCAGCTGGTAGAGCTGAAAAAAATTGGCATGCTATTGAGATCAGAGTTTGGCAATCAGTTTTGAAAATTGTATTTTTAAATCCAGTAGAGTGTTGTCACGGTTCTAATACTCTAGTTACTTAAGCTTTACCACCTGAAGGCTGAGCACAAGAGCTGCTTAACGCAGTCCTCTGAGTCTCCACACCTTTGATTTTACCCTGAAATGTTCGGATAGTCCAACCAAAATAGGAAGCATCACATTTGTTGCTGTTATTATTACTTACAGGAGGGATATGTTTAAAAATATGTATATGCAAAAATGGTCAAATACTTCGTAGGCAAGTCCAGCCATATAACAGCATTTTGATAAAAGTAAGTTTATACTTTGGGCACAGAGGAGTTATGAATATCTGTAAGTTCAGATGCTGATAGGACTAGTTTGGCTGCTTTTGATGATTCACAAAATCAGAATGCCAGAAAGGGAATAACTGGGAGGGGTCAGCGAGGCATCTGGTTTGCCTCTTTGTCCAGCTATCAATTGTAATTCCTTGTTTATATTTGGCACTATCAAAAATCTGGATTTCATTTCCCTGTCTTAACTGACAGTTATCCCTTTGCTCTGAAGCAATGCGTTTTGTTTGTAATTTGTTACCACAAATGTATGGCGACATTCTGTATTTAAACCTACTTTGTATGGTGATGCTCCACACTCACTCTCGCTAGTTTTGTGATCAGGATAGAGTGGTTTAAAACAGAAGTTACAAACACGTTCAGACATTGTTTGGACAGTGATTTCAGAATGATCGTCCTAAGTGCACATGAAGCACTTTGAGTGACTTGATGGTTTTTGATGCTGCCGGTGAGAAGCAGCACTCGATGTACCCCTTTCAAAGCTTTGGGTCACACGAGCGAATCCAGCTGATCTCTGCCCACGGGTCCCCCCGACGTTTCAATCCACGGCATGCCACCCAGCCTCTGGAGGAGGAGGTGGCACAGCAAGCACGGCCGTGGCTCCTGCAGTGCCGGCAGCGGCGTCCCAGGGCTGGCGGGCAAATACTTCAGCCTGGGGTCCTGCTGCCGGTGGAGGTGCCATGGGATGCGCAGGCTGCTCCGTGGCACGTGTCCTGTGAAAACCACGGAGAGCACTAGCCAAGGAAGCTGCCGCGTCCCCCCCGCCCCAACCCATCTCCACCGCATGCCCAGAGGCCCTTTGTCCCCTCCAGGTGTTCTGTTCTCATTTCAGATTATACCTTCTTTCAGAGCTGCTCTTTGGTCCCCAAATGTGCAGGACCGATGCGATCCATTCTTTCAGTATATGTTGACAGTTACTTGTATTTCATCACATTACTATGCATCGATTCCTGCTGTCATCCCAGGTCTTCCCAGCAGCTGACCACATTAACCTTTTAGAAGAATGGGTTGTCTCTGAATGCGCAGGAAAAACCAGTTGGCTTGGACAGCTAAAGTATTGCTGTAGCTCTCATGTTCTATGAAGAATTCTCTCAAATCCCTCCGGTAGCCGATTTCATGGAATCCCTGACAATAAACCACCAAGAAACCAACCAACCCCCTTGGCTGAGTCCCGTCAGAAGCAGCCCTTGGTTCTGCCAGTCCACTGTGGACTGCTAAATTGTATTCTGTATTTACCTTGAGGATTTTATTTATCATTGATCACCACTCCCAGTGATGTCTCCAATGTGCAGTCAGCTGCTTTGCTGCAGAAAATTAATAATACTTGAGCCTTAATTATTGTAGGTACTCCCCTGGAAGCAGCGGCTGCAGGGCTCTGCCCCATGACCCGAGTGTGTGCGATACGGACTCTCCAGCCCCTACAAAAATCGAGTTTAAAATGCCTGCCCATAAAAACCAATTCAGAGATGGTAAAATCATCTGAAAGAGCGGCTCAGCTCATTTTCTATAAAATTTGATCTGTCACGTGCAAATGTACATCTTGGGGTCGCTGTGCCGCCCGCGCAGCCTGCCCCTCGGCAGGGACGCCAGCTCCCAGGGAGCCGCACCAGTTATTCTGATTTTGTTCTGTAAGTCAGCTCGTGTGGGAGGAGGGTGGGTTGTTGGAGGAACTGGAAGGTGAGTTTGTGGGAACTGAGATGGAGACGAATGCTAGATTTTTCCACCCACATCTATCTTTGAGTTTTGCCTTTCTCCACAGCTACTTGTAAAGCTAATGAGAACCCAGAGATGCAAAACAGCTCCGTAGTTTGACACCCTTTCACACTGCTCTTGTGAGGATGGACCCACGTTGCAGCGGGTCCTTTTTTGTTTCCATCTTGTAATCCCTGTTATCCAGCACGCTGGGGTTTTTTTTTAAGCTCTGCTCAACATCTGATGTAAATGAGAAGCAGTGCTACTGGAAAATGTTTGGGGAAGGGTTTTGTCCCACAAGGCCTGCCACTGGCCACAGTCTGACCTTCTCCAAGATGTTTCACTCATTTCCTATTTTCTGACCATTTGCCATGGGGGAGAAAATAATTTTTATTTTTCTAAACCAGATTTTATTTTTGAAAACAGTTCAAATAATAAATAACAACCTATTAACCCAGCATGCTTTAATGCTCCGAATCTTAATGTAAAGACTACAGAGAGCACAAACATAACATTAAAAAAAGCGTGCACAGTTATTTCTCCTGCCCAGCGCCTCTCCCCCATAGTGCACGCAAGCTGTCTCTTTAATAATGCAAAGGAGCAGTAAATTTCAAGCTGAGGATGGGCAATAACAAGGAGAGTTATTTCCACAATGCCCCAGTGTCAGCCCCTGGCTTAGGAGCACACCTTATTAGTTCTAACAGGCTGGTTAGCATCGGGTCACCTCTGCGGCTCCGCTCCCCAGCAGGGTCACCCGTCTCCAGGCTATATTTGGGGAGAGGGGGGAGGGAGATGATATTTAGAGATTCTCTTATTGCCCGGCGTTTTTAGCACTGTTTATTTTTATTTACACCCCCCCCTCCCTTTATGCCTTGCCTTTCTCTTGCCCTCTCTCCCACCCAGTATATCTTTGCAACCTGCATAAATCCCGTGTGGTGGGTAAACCCCTCCCCTGCGAGAGCAAATTAAAGCAGAAACCACGTTACTGGGGGGGTTCATCTGTGTTTCTTTCCAGAAGAGAAATAATTCAAATTAATCAGGCTGTGTTTGTGTATGGACAAATAGCAAAGTGCATTAGAAATTTTTAATGAAAGCAAGCCCAACATGGTTGCACTCCCAATTAAGCATGACTGTAGCATGACTGTCCGAAATAAAACGCGCGCGCGTGCGTGTGTGTGCGCACGCATGAGATGGGCAATGCTAAAACCCTCCCTCTGTTTTTAGGGGCCACAGAAATTGTATTTAGGATCGTTCCTTTGAAGCAAGCTAACCGAAGTACCTTTTAAAATGAATGTTCATTTTTTCTTAACTGAAATGTATGAAAAGCTGCACATTATGGAAATGTACATGTGGGGTTTTTATATGTCCCTATCTCCATCAGCCCCCTCCCCCACCCGCCAGTTCCCATCCAAAAATGAATGCAAAGAAATACTATTAGGCTGTCTGGTTATGTATTTTTTATGAGGCCATACAAGACACTGCCTGACCTCGTGCAGCTCATGTTATAACCACATTGAAGATGCTTTTCATTTGGGTTCTGCTTTTCAGCCTGGATGACCTCTATTAAATAAAAAAAAAAGAAAAAAATGGCCTAATATGTGACCCCTGGGACTAGTCGCTTCAAGGATTACATTTAATTCATATGATAATATTGAAATATAATGTTTCTGTGTCTAATGTTTTGGATGTTTTTTCTTTCTTCTTTATTTCAGGGACCCTTTGAGTCTTGTCAAAGATTTTTTCCTTTTTTTTTTAAATCTGTTTTGGGGGGAGGACAAGTAACTCGTGCGCGGTGGTCAGATTCTTAAAAATCACCTTTCTTCCTTTGGAAAGCAGGCGTGAATACAAAAGACCGCTCTTCCCACTGTCTTTGAAGGAGAAGAAGAGAAACAAAGGCAGAGAAATTATTTTTTATAAGAAAGCGTGTCTGCCAAGAGCTCGTCAAAATAAAGAACCACTCTTTGTTTTGGCGTTTGCTTAACCAGTTGATAAGGAGTGACCTGCTTTCCTCCGCTCCCCGCGCAACCTGGCCGGGGGGGCGCGGGCAGACCCCCCTTTACCTCCTTCCTCGCCTCCAGCTCCCATTGTCTGCCTCGCCACCGCGGCAGCCCCTCCGCTACCAAATACACACATATTTACTGTACAAACCCACCCGCAAACACTGCTTCTGCACTTGCTTGTGTCGCCCCGGCATCCGAGCAGCGCAGTCCGTGCTGCTCGAACGTTTGACAGAGCATCCCAGCATTTCTGATAGACAACGCATATTTCAGGGGTTTATAACTTCTCCATAAAAATGTACTCTGGGATGAAACACGACTCGCGACGGCTCAGCTTAGGAGCAAATTTGCTTTTGGCAATTGCAAAAATAAATTTGACCCTTCCTAAATATTCTGCATGCAAAAAAATGTTTAATAAAGTACATTTTTTTCCCCTGATCCTCTCACTGAAATCACGTTCTGAGGTGTACAGTGGAACTCAGCAATCAGTCAGCAGTCTGATCCGAGACCTTGTACTGGGAAGCAACGAAGCCCTTCATCATTCACGGTAACGACACGTTTGTAAAAAAGCGCCACATGTACGCGCCACGTATTTTCAGCAAGCATTGAATGCGAGGTTGTTAAGAAGTGGCTGCGACGCACACGGCGCCGGTGGGTTTGGTGCAAGGGATTTTCCCCCTCGGAGGAGCCCACGCAGTCTGTTGGCAGCCTGTCTGCGCTACACCGGCTCACAAAAGCCGCGTCTTTTTAGAACAATAGGCCTGCGCTCCTGGAGACCCAGTCCCGAACCACGGGGACGCTACTTCTGTGACATTTTTGCAAGGGGGTACGCAACTCCGATTACGTTTTTTCCTCCCCCGTCACCGGAGCTACGGAACGGTGCGATCGATTTGTGCAAAAAAGACACCCGGAGCGTACCGGCCGGGTTGCGGCGAAACAGCCCGAGTGGGTAACGTGTGGTTAAGGCTGAACCTGGCCACCCCACCATCGTAGGGGCTCTTGCAAATAGAGCTGCACGCTCCATAAACCCTGGCCCCGCTCGGGCGTCTGCGCGCACCGAGGAACCGGAGGGCAGGTTGGGGCTGGAGTTCGCACATTAACGCGGAATGCCATTGCGTTTATTTGCGTCATAGGCTGAACCTTGACGGTTTTTGGTGAAAATCTAATTAGCGGCACGCGCGCCGCCCGGCGCGCGCCTGCGTTCCGCGTATATGCGCGCCGACGTTTTGTGTAGGATATTCAAAAAAATATACTGGCTTTTGGTTCCCTTTTGTAAGGCACGAAGCTGTGACCCTCCCCTCCTCTCCTCCCTCCCCCTGTAGCCCCAGACTTCACCATGCCCTGACTGCTAGCTTAACATGGAGTTGTCTTTTTTTTTTTATTTTTTTCATAAACCCAGTCACAACACGGGGAGAGGAGGAGGAGGAGGAGGAGGAGGAAGAGAGAGAAAGGGAGAACTAAAAACCCTGCAGGATGGCTCTCAAAAAAATTCTGGCGGAACCAGGGGCAATTCCTCGGAGCGCG
>NW_010973104.1:971383-973072 GCF_000737465.1 Haliaeetus leucocephalus | reverse complement strand
GGGGCCGCGGGTGGGTGGGTGTGGTGGGGGGGGGGGTTACGCGCGAGGCGGGCGCGGGCGGCCCCCGCGCCTCCCCGGCCGATTTGCATGTGAAAGTGTCGGAGGTGCGAGGGCCGGGATTAGCGCGGGGATGACATAATAACGCGGGGAATTAACTGCGGGCGGGCGCTGCTGCCGGCGGGCCGCGGAGGGGGGGGGGGGGGGGGGGGCTCTCCCGCCTTTTTTTTTTTTTTTTTTCCCTTTCCCCGCGCGGCTGATTGATGTCAGAGGCTAACAGGATGCATCTTTGCGTTGCGGCGGTGCTGATGATGATTGCGATGATTATACTTATCATTAGTGCCAAATTTAAATTTTAAAATGGTCAGCGCCGGGGAGCGGGCGGTGGTGCGGATCCCCCCACCCCCGGCCCCGGGAGAACTTTTTTGTGTTTAAGAAAAAAGGCAGCACGCAGGACTCAGAAAATCGGTGATTTAGGAAATACGGGGGTCGAGTTACAGAGATTTTAACGCGGTCCCGCTCTTCTTGCGACTATACGCTGAGACAGGCGAAAAGATGGGAAAGACGCTTTTGTTATTAAAGGAAAAATCCTTTATTGGAGGGATGTTTTAGAAATTTACAGTCAATGAAATTTAATTTTATCCTTTGCCTTTTGCTTTATCCACATTTTAATAAAACAGCCATAAAGAATAAAAGTACCGGAGTGACTGCTGAACAAAGCAGATCTCGGGCGGTTGGTTGCGAGCCTGAATGGGGTTTAAAAATCGTGCCTGCGCGCTCTGCTCTGCTCCGAGCTCAGGCTTTAGGCAGCACCCCCGGCGTGTGTGCAAAGGGGCCGGCCGGGGGAGACGTCGCAGGTGACACCACGTACAAATTAATGGCAAGATTAATACTTCATATTCAGTAGACACAAACTTTCTGATAATTTTTTCCCCCCTGTGTTTGCCTAACCTGATAATTTGGGGACATCTGATAAAGTCTTAACGTTTATACGCAGTTGTTCTAGGGAGAGAGGACAATTGCCGGAGAGGTTCAGCGCTGCTGGTGAGGCCAGCCAGCACCCCGATGTGGAAGTGACCGCTTGCAAGTCTGCAGAACATCGCTTAACGTTAATTCACTGGGGGAAAAAAGAAAAAGAAAAAAGCAAGGCAACTCTATTAGTTTTTCTTGGGTATTACCAGGGACTTTAAATGGATATACTAATGGGATAACTGTATTCACTAGATTAATAAATAAATAGAGAATCCCTAATTCTTGCGAGGGGTGGGGCTGGAGGAAGCGGATGAAAGTGACTCGCGGTTAACTGAATAAAAATCCTGCGCTGAAATTGCCTGATTGATCATACTCTAGTGCACTAAGAGACAACAAGACAACTGAAAGGAGAGGAGGGAAAAGGCGAGAGCCTCAAGAGAAGGAGAGCAGCGTAACCCTATTACAGCCACGGGCGGGATGAACCCACCCGCCTGTGTGCCCTGCTTTCCAAAACAATGCCCACTGTCACCACCTCCCTCGTTCCCCTGCCACCGAAACGCCACGCTTGCCTTCCCTTCCCAGAAATCCCAACTCGTCAATGTGTTTTTTTTTCATCTCGGTGTCTGCGTTTCCGAGCTTTCCCTCTCCGCGGACGCGGGCCCGTCCCGAGGTGCACGCTGGCCGCCGGCGCTGCCGGCAGCAGGGGTGCGGGGGGAGCAG
>NW_010973104.1:961201-971352 GCF_000737465.1 Haliaeetus leucocephalus | reverse complement strand
GGACGCCGCACCCCCAGCCGCGGTTAGTACCCACGTGAAGGGAAAGCACGAGCGGCGTTGTACCTCTCGGGACAAGCCCGACGCGACGGCGGCGTCTCGGCCACCGTTTCGGAGGCAGCCCGGGTGCGTCGGGCCCCGGCCGTCGCCCACCGGCACCTGCGCCGCGTGCTCCCCGTGCACCTGAAGCACGGCGCACGCGCGTGCACGGCTGCCCCGCGCCTCGCTCCTCTGTGCCAATAAAGAAGAAAGGCAGGGATGAGGATTGTTGCTATTGATCTGCCCAAGGGGATCATTAGGCATCAGTATCAATCTACAAATCAGTGGGCCTGTGTTACTTGCTTGGGCAGTCATTGCCAATTTGTTCCTATTAGATGGCCGAGCCCGGAGGTGTTTGATGAGCAGATTGGGTCTTTATCTCGGCGCTGGAGAGCAGGCAGGCTCGCGGGGAGACACTGGAGCTTTACAGGATTTCTGGTGTTTGTTTGTTTTCTTTTGCTGAAATCCGGCTGCCTTTTTACTGCTCTGTAAAGAATTTTGTGCGGGCCGAATATGCTTTTGCTTTATATATGGTTTTTCATACCATCCTATTAAACATATTGAGAGTTAAGGAGAAAGTATTTTAGAATAATCCCCTCTCTTTTATTCGGTATGTTTACCAGCAGCACTCCCTATAAAAATACATATTCATGCCAGATTCTTTTGTTATCCTTTCCAGGTCAGACCGAACATTAGGAACGCAAACAATTTTTCTTTTGCTATCCCAGTGCCCCTTCCTTGGGATTTATTTAGTTGCTGCTGGTGAGGTGACCGTTCTTGCAGTATTTTCCCCTGTGATTTAATTAAACAAGCCAAAAATTAAAGCTTGCAGACCATATTTTATTTGAAAGCGTTACCTACATTTTTGTTCTGAAACGGTAGCCCCAGCTTTTTTTGCAGATACCCACTGGCTAGCAGTCCTGTTCTGAGGGTGGCTGTACTGCCTGTCTGAGAACAGTCTGTCTCATCTGCATATTTACTTATTTTGTATTTTTTAATGCTATGCAAAACGAAACAGCAACAAAATTGTACCATAACAGGAGGACGTAAATTAATGGCAAAAGACGGATTAAAACAGTTCATACGAATGATCTGATCTGACATCAATGCCTTGTTATTTAATGCAAACCTTGATTTTCAACTGTTTCGTCTCACTCCTGACACAAGCATCGTGCAGTTTAAACATCTGTCCAGCCGTTAAAGACCCTATTGATGCTTGGTTATTGGATTTCTAATTTTCAGGTTTTGTCAGTGGGTTTAACAGACTATATGAGTGTTTATAATTTCTAATGAGTTTAGTCTGTAATTTGCGTCCATTACCTGTGACTGTCAAATCACTTTCCCAGTACTCGGTCTGTAAAAATTCAAAATAAAGAAATGCGGATTTCTAAATAACCTAAAATATTTGTCATATCTTTTATATACAAATGTATGTGCAGTAAACAGAACTATACATTCTTATTCTGTTTGAAGATCAAGACTGATTTTAATCCCGCATATCTGCTGCAATCACAATATATTACCCAAACCCAAGTTTCTTTGAGGACTTTTTGGATATATGTCATTATTTCAATGGAGATAAAATAGTGTATGTTTTAGGATACTGCAAGGCTGATTATTGCTGCCTGATTAGTATTTGATCAAATTCTATCTTTTTTTTTTTTTTTGTCCCTGAGACAATTCAGCTCCTCCACACGCAGAGGCGAATTCGCCTCATTCTGTCTGACAAGTGTTTTGTTGTGGAGCGGTCGATCATATCTGTGTAAACATGCATCTGCTGGTGGATAGGGTTGGAAGCAGAACACTTTTAATTTATCATAAACTTCATATAACTCATTAGCTTTCATCTTTACATTGCATGTATAGAAATGAATTTGGAGTGTACTCAGAGAGAGGCTTTTTTCTGAGGAGTTTGCTGTACAAATATTTATGGACCTTTTGCTTTGTAGTACAGATTCCAGTGGAAATAGCTATCATGCGATTAACAGCAGATTGCAACTTAAGGAAGAGGTTGCCAAAAGCTATTGTTTATTTAGTCGCGTGGCATTTTGTATTGAAATTTCTTTTGCTACTATTTGTAAAAATTCACGACTCTCTTGGGAGGAGAAATCAGGATTTTTTTCCTATACTCCGGAAAAAAAAAAGGGGGGGGGGAAAAGCCCCCTTGAAAATTAGATATAAGTATGTTTGTAGGTATGAGCATAACTTTGTAATCACGGCATATTCTGCGTATTTTCAGTGAAGAAGGCTTCTTGTTGCCCGTTCAGAAAAACACACATATGGAGATTTTATTGTGGTTTTTGTTTTAAAGATAATAATTTGTCTCTGAGTTCCAGTTGTTTATGTTTCTGTCTATATCTCTTTCCTCTCCCCTGTTTTATTTAGTAAGGTTTCATCTGTGAAATTTCTCCATGAAACAATTGATACATTCTCAGCACGCTGCGGCGAGGGAAAAAAAGCCCTTAGATTAATGGTCAGTGTCTCATACACACAAATTTGTGTTACGATACTACCGAGAAGCTGCGAATTACTGACAAGATCTAGAATAATTCCTAATGCTGTCGAAGGCTTCATTTTCTCCTCCGCATGATGGATGAGGCATAAGAAGTGCTTTCTGAGATCGTTAATGTGCATCATTCTGTTAAGTGTTATTAAAGTCCGTCTGTCTTAGGCAGCAGAAACAATATCTTATCCCTTATTTTGCCTCTCTCTTCGCTAAACTGTAACTGCAGCCCCTGTCTTTTACTAATGTGGCCTTTTGTTGGTGCTCTTCTTTTAATGGCTAGTTTATACCACGGCATTTAGGTGGGGTTTAGGATTGTATTTTTCCTTTTAGGCAAAATATTGGCTTGTGGCATGGGAAGGAACACCCAATTTCAAGATTATACTCTCTGTAACCTGTAGATAATAACAAAGCCGCGGAGGATCCATACCGAGCGTTACACTGAAGCTTAGAAAATAGGATTGAACTTTTCTTCGGAGGCTGTGCCTGCGAGAAGGAGCCGGTCTGGCCGCGCAGCCCTGTCCGCTGCGGCTGAGCCGAGCGGGCTGCCTTCGCCCGGCGCCTTCTCCGCCGGATCCCGCTCCGGGGAGTGACGCCGGGGGTGTGAAATAACACCTGGGAGCGCACGCGGCCACTCGTCTTCCGCCCGATTAATTGTTCAAAAATCCGGGAATCGCTGTCCGAATCGAGAGCAAGCGTGATGTCTGGCTGGGAGGGAAGTTAGGACAGAGACGGTGTTACAGGCGACCGAAACTTGTTCTCTTTGGGCAGCAGGAGCTGCCCCGTGCCCTGGTCCTCCGGGCATCGCGCCGTTCCCTGGAGCACTGCCCGCCCCGGGCCCGGGGGGTAGGCCAGGTACAGATTGCAGATGGATCATATTAAAGCAAAAGTACTTCTAACCAAACAGAAGAATTCACTTTAAAGGTTTTTAACCTTTCTTAAGAGCCAATTTTTCCTTAAGCCCTGTGATAATAAAATACAATATAATTTATAGAGCGCTTTCCATGGGTATGCATTCCTCTTCTTTTTCTTCCCTTTTTTTTTTTTTTTTGTACAGTCAGATAAAACATATCCAACAACTGGGATGATAATCAAGAAAAAACAAAAAGCAACTGATCATAAAGCCATTTAGAAATGTAACATTCCTTTTAAAAGAGACTCAGACATACTTGGAAAGCCTCACTTATATACTTTTAATAGAATTATAGAAGTGTGATGCACAGCTGGTAAAAGCTCAGTCATCCACAGCACAGCTAGTTTTTGAGTATTTAATTTTATATTTGAATAATTCTCCAGATCAGGCTATAATCATGAATGTCATATAAAAAGATTTTTTTCATAAATTACATTATTTCACAGATGTGCAAATACTTCTGTGAAAAAAATTACATTGATCAGTTTTTAATACCCCCCTGTCTCACCCTTCAGTCAAAAGAAAAAATAGCTTTTTTCCCATCTTTGTCTTCAGAAAGGTGCTAGATTGTAAACATCTGAAGGAAATGAAAGGGGGTTGGCCAGTCCACCCCAAATTCTTTCCAGATTTTCATTCCTTTCACCAGCAGCCTTCTGTTCTTAGAGGAGAGGGAGGAACAGCAGAAGAAAGAGAGAGAGAGAAGATGTCTCTGTTTCTTATTAAAATTTAAAGTGAAAAGCAGTGCTGCATTTTGCTAATTTTCAATCTGCTAATTCGGAAGGCGTTTAGCAGGGAGAAGCGGCGCCGTGGGGAAGCGGGGTTCGGCAGCGGGCGTTGGGCGGTTTTGCACGATAAACCCTTGCAGGCAATTGAGAGCCGCCTCGGAGGGGAAGGCAGCAAGGCACAGCCACCCCCGTCCTGACGTTGCTTGGCTTCCGAAAGAAGAGCTCGCGCTAACCGCACTTCTTTTAAATCAGAAGTTTGTAAACCGGTGTTTATTTTTCTAATAACGAAGCGACTCTTTGAGCAAGGGTAAACTTCGCAGCAGGGCCCGTGCTCTGCCCGGCCGCTGCTTAGGTTGCACCTCGTTGCCCCGCCACCGCCGAGGGATGCCCGCGGGCCAAGAGCCCGGCGGGGGCTGGGGCCGGGGTCCCCTCCCCGGGCGCTGCCGCAGCCCCCCGGGGCCGGCTGGGGAGCAGGTGCCTGGCACCGGCGCTGCCCTTCCATTCCAACGGCTGAGCGCCGTGCTCCTGGTCCGGTCGAAAGGTTTAATTGAGGCACAGGTAATTACGCAAAGCGTATTGCTACGTGCAGAGGATCTGATTCTATTGTATGTTGTCGTGAATGGAAAAGTTTGTCCTAACGTTTAATTCGGGGATGACAATTAAGATAAATGCCTATTTCCAAGCCCTCTCATCCCAAATACTATTAAGTTACACTTTTAAGTGAAAGGAAGGCTAAAAATAACTTTATAAAAAGTAAAACAAGGTGTCGCACCCCGACTGTTTGCTCTTAAATCATAGTTGCCTGCTTGTTTTTCAGGAAATTTAAGTACCAGATGCACTTGGAGAAAGCAAGCTAAACATCAGAGTTTATTTTCAATATGCAAGTGGTATAAAAATATGCAAACGCTGATCACAGCGCTATGGAAACTACTCCACAAAAATGTGGAACGAAAGCTGTTACTGTAAGTGTGGTTCATGTATTGTAACAGCTGTGACAGCCCGGTGCAGCTCAACACTTGTTCAATTATAAGAAAACATTCAAAAGGAAACTTGATTTAAATAAGATTTGTAATAATCTTTCACATTTACAAAATAAACCAGTGACAAACGCTGTCCTCCCGCATGGTTCGCCCAGATTTGGCCTTGGCGTTGGCTCGGGCGACGGATGCGTTTCTCCCCCCTCTTGCCAGATCCAAAAGCATTTTTCAGGGCTTGTGTTACAGTTATTTGCAGATTATTTTAGGTCTGTGTTCTTTTATATCCACTTAGCAACTTGCAAGGAATATTTCAGGAGCAGACCATACTTGACATGCATCCTTTTTGGGGAGCAGGAGGAATGGGTGTGGTGGATTTAAAAGCGATTATATGTTTATGACAGATGGTTTTCAGTTTATGCAAGAAAGCCCATATAGACACTA
This sequence comes from Haliaeetus leucocephalus, assembly GCF_000737465.1. Lineage (NCBI taxonomy): Eukaryota > Metazoa > Chordata > Aves > Accipitriformes > Accipitridae > Haliaeetus > Haliaeetus leucocephalus. The sequence goes on along the minus strand of NW_010973104.1, from coordinate 965,757 downwards.
GCGCAGAGACAACCGTTCGTGGAATTTGGACACGTATCATTAGGCTCTTTCTGTTAATCAAATGCAAGAAATATAGTAAATTTATTTTTATACGTGACCTGTGGAACAAATATGGCCAACAGGTATTAAACATAATAGGTCTTAAAAGGAACAATTATATTTTCTGTTTAACTTTTCTGATTTGTTACAAATTGTATCGATTTTCAAGGTTTTAAGAATACTAACGATTAAAATCATCCTACCGCATAAATTTTAGTTATTTACTATAGTTTGTAAGTATCATGCAATGACCTTTTTCTGGCTTCATAAAATCAGTGACTTAATATAATTTGGGATCTGAGAGTGTAAGTTCTTCGATTCATTTATCATTTTATGCTGAAATTTGTTTAGTCTAGATAGAAGTCCTACTCTACTTTTCCTACTAGCCATATATGCTTTGTACATTGGAAACTCAAAGACCTTTCTGTCTTTTCTTTTTCTTTTATGCTTGACCAAAAATAGTCATTATAGACTTCTTCATAAAACCCCAGACTTTATAAATAAAGGCTGTTGACTGACTCTGATGGGAGTTCCATGCACAGAACGAAAACAGCGTATGGCCCATATTACTAATTTTTCAGGATTGCAAAGTGTGTTAATGTGTAATACCTGTTGAATTAGTGGTAGGTTTTAACTGTATCCCAGGCAACTCCTTTATGAATGTAATTAAATACATAGTTTTAATAGCTTCAAGGGGAATTAAGTTCTGAATTGTTATATAAAGAATGTTTATAAATATATATAGATAGATTATATAAATAGCTGAAAGCAGAAGCCTATACAATAATTTATTTTAAAAATTCTTCTGTAGTCAGTATGAGTGATTTCAAATGGGATCCGAGAATCTCCAAGCTGAAGCTCTCATCTTCTAAGGAATTTCAGTTACCTGGAATAAAATGTTGCCTTAGAAATTATTGACGTAATAGTCCCCTTGGGAACCCCATAGCAGTCAAAGCGAAATCCAACAATAAATCCAGGGGCCACCTGGATAACTACCATTAAAGGCTTTTTTTCAGTGGAAAAAACTCTTTAAAAGCTTAATTCTTCCTAAATGTAAAGTTCAGTGATCATGTTTCTGTATAACTTTCATAGTTAGGTGTTTTACTTTACTTTGTTTAAACAACTTTTCAAAGCATCTTTGACAGTGAAAATAATACCCTGTTTTTCTCCTTGATGCCATGGCTAACTTACCCCTATGTAAGCAAACCCTTCGGAGCCGAGTCGATGCAGGTTTTTGAGCATAGCTAACCTCGGCAGTGCTAATAACTCAAATCAGTTTGCAATGACTATTGGAACCAAACGGCATGAGAACAGATAAAGAACTGTGCTTTGCATTTGTTAAATCGTTATAAATCAAACCTTGCTCAGGTGCTAATCCCGCGCAGCGCCCGTGGCACAGAGACCCCCTCCCCATTGGCGTCCTCCCCGGGAAGGGCGTCTGTGTCTTGGCCTCTGCCGAAACCCGGGGCAGATCGGTCGGTGCGACTGTGACCGAGCTGTGCGCCTCACGCAGAAATCCCATTGAGGGCAATTGAATTTTGAGCAGAAAGGGGAGGTAGAATGTGCCTGAAAAAATTGAAAAGAGCAAAACTGATAGACTTAACAGCTGGTAGACTTTGGCACCGGGGGGCTGGTAAAAGGTTCGACCACTTAGAACTGTTATTTTCCTTGCTTGCTGCTGTAAATCAGGATTAATTTCATTGAACTCAGATGTATTGAAATGGGTTAAACAACGTAAGAACTGGACCCCAAAACGTGGCATTTCTGGTCAGATTGTTTAATGACACCTGCAGATAACAGAGAAGGAACCAGATGGCTCTCGACGGAAGGTCCTCACCAGCCGGCCGGCTCAGCTCCGGTGAGGACAGGCACCGAGTGCCACCAGGCTCCTGCAAAATTCTGGGTTTCCGTGTTTGAAATTCTATTGAAGCCCTGCTTAAGCCCAAGACCACTGACCTGATCATTAGGGATTATTTACATATGCTTTTTTTCCATTAAAAAACAAAAAGACCTTCTGTGACCATCACAGTCCCTAATGTATACAAGTAGACCAGCAAAACAGCTCAGCTTTGAAAGGCTAATGTGGAAGTATCAGGGAATTTCCATGTCCATGTGACAAACTGAACAGTTTCCAGAGTGTTCCCCTGCTCCGCAGCTCATCCATTATGGGAATGAGATGTGAAAATAGTTTCTTGTTTCTTTGAAATATCAGCAGACCCCACAAGCAGTGTTACTTTAAAAATGCCGGAGGTAGTTCATATAGATTTATTCTTAATGAGTGAATATGTGTGGTCTGGCTCAATTACAGAAATAAACCCCTGTATTTAAGGTGTGTGTGTATGTTGAAATAAAGGTACGTGATTACATACCGTGGTGTGGTACCAGGGCTGAGGTGTCAGGAAGGCAGTGATGGGTCAGTTGAGGTTTGCATTTTCATTTTCTTCAAGCATATATATGAAAACCATTTGAAACCATTATTTTATGCGTGCTGTTAGTTTATGTGATTACATGTTTCTAAGTATGTTTTTATTCTTTCCTTATTATCTCCCACTTTTCCTTTGACCTTTCATTCTATCTCAGGTTAAGTCACCGTGTCAGCTCTTTGGGGCAGGATGGCTTTCTGTTTGCTTGAGCAGCGCCCAGACGTCACCAGTGGTTTGCATTATAACGCATACGTGCAGATGTACATACGTATATCTATGTACACATAAAAATAACAGATTGCGGTGACTCTGGTTTCTCTAGAATTCTACGCTGCATTTTGTACTGTATCAAAAAGGCACCATCTGGCTTTCAATTGAAAATATTAAGGAAGAAACAATAATCCCACATGCCAGTGGAAATTTTATCACAATTTAATTCATTATCGAATTTTTTAAAAGGAAGAAGGGGACGAGAATAAAGTGTGTTATTCTTAATTGTCTTTTATGATTAGTTAACATTAGCAATCTACTATGATCTCCACCTCCATGTCCAGTAAAAAGGATACTGTAGACCACATTAAAAAAAAACCAAAACACTTTTGATTTTTATTGAAGTATCTAAAAAAATAAGATTCAATTTCAGTGTGTATTTACATATGGTCATTTTACAGATTTCCTGGTGCGGTGGTTGGAAGACAAACCTCTTTGCTGGTGTTCAGGATTTCACCAAATTTACCATATTTTGAGTTATACATAATAGAGATTTTTAAGTAGTTTTACAGGGACGCAATACTTACTTTTTTCTATAGGCTTCAATTTTAAACAGTCTCTGTTTTTCACATATAATGAAAGTATCATTTATAATTATAAACAGTCCAAACCAGTTATTTATACTGGTTTTTATCTTGAAATGAGGTTTGTTGTGTCTTTTGGGTTTGGTTTATTTACCTTATTGTTCCCTTATCACCCAGAGCCTTTTTTGCAATTGCATTTAAAATGGCAATTTTTTACTTTGAGTGTAATTCTGTTGTTTAGACAAGAGGTTTTTTCATGCAAGTATATAAAGAACTTGCTTTGATGTTCCCCCCAAAGCAGTTTAATGCAGTAATACATGCAATCAAACGTAGGAGCCATCACTGATATGGGGGAGATGTTTTGTCTACAAAGACCTGGGATGAAAATGTATCCTGATAGCAATCCTATTTGCACTGAAAAAGCAGGACTCTCGTTAAAAACCTGGCTCCAGTGAACTTACCTACAGGGACAGAAATGCATCCTCAGTATTGCCTGACCTTCGAGCCTTTGGCTTTTGCCACCCCAGTAGTGCGGCCGTCATAGGACAGCAGGGCTCATCCAGGACAGTGAAGATTCCCAAATTTTCTGTTCCTGTGTTTGGGATGGGAACAAGTAGGCATCTGCATTCCCTAAAACAAGCAGTGAAAGTTTGGCATTGTGGATCTAGGTTGAAACTATTTCAGAAGCAATTTATCTTTACAGGCCATCACTTCTCAGCAAGTTTGTGTGTGTTTTTGAGGAGAAAGCAGGTTTGCTGCACAAGAAATGTAACTGTTGAGTATGGGATGTGCTGGGTATGATGGGGGCCACATCCCAGCTCCGGGATAATGCACAGAATACCGTGTGGGATAATGAGAGCAGAAGCCAGTTTCTGTTCCGTCTCTGACTTGCTGCCTTCCACCTCCCCCTGCCCTGCAAAGCAAAGCCTCTTGCAGCTGCTTGACTCGCTTTTACCTGCTGGGCCGTGCTGGTGTCAAGGGACCATCAGTGCTGCAGACGCAGATGGGGCAGCCCAGGAAGCCCAACTCCAGTCCTGTCTCGCCCATCTCTAGCCCAGCCTAGCCCACCTCTAGCTCCATCTAGCCCATCTCTAGCCCAGGGAGCCCACCTCCAGCTCCATCTAGCCCACCTCTAGCTCCATCTAGCCCATCTCTAGCCCAGGGAGCCCACCTCCAGCCCAGCCTAGCCCACCTCCAGCTCTGTCTAGCCCATCTCTAGCCCAGCCTAGCCCACCTCCAGCTCCATCTAGCCCATCTCTAGCCCAGGGAGCCCACCTCCAGCTCCATCTAGCCCATCTCA
>NW_010973104.1:820947-961191 GCF_000737465.1 Haliaeetus leucocephalus | reverse complement strand
AGGTGGCGGTGTCGCCCGCCGGAGCGCGCGGGCCCCGCGCCCGTCCCCCCCCCCCCCCCCCCCCCTCATTAAACACCAACTGGTTGTTATAAATAAGGATCCTGCGTCTGCCTCCGAACTCGCAGTTCTGGAAGGACCCGGGTTTCTCTTAACGTTTCCCTTTTCGGTCTCCTCCCCAGCAGAACGGTGATTGCGGCGTCCATAAACGCAGAAACGGGTCGAACTCCCGAAATAGGAGGGCTACCTTTTGTGCGGTTGAGGCGCGCGTCCATCCATCGCTTCTCCCACTTCCACCTAGGGAGCGCGTTCGAAATTCAAATTGTCTTGGCGATCTTTGCGTTCAAAAGTTGTTTTTCGCGGCAGTACCCCTAAAACCTCACGTGCGTCCGTATTAAGATAACCTTCCTCAGGGGTCGTTAGGGAGCAAACTAAATTTCTGCCAGAAAGACAGAGGTGGTTGCCAAGTAATTTCAATATAATATTAATTTTACGTGTGCACAGTTACACAGTTTTTTCTTTAGGATGTGCGATCAAAGAAGAGAAAGGCAGGTTTTTTTGTGTGCGGTGTACTGGCTTTCTGTTGGGGGGCGGTGGATATTCCAGCATTTATATTTCTGCCTCAAATATTTGTGTTTGTTTTTCATGGGCTTTGTTAATACCTAAGGGAACCATTAATGCAGCCGAAATAACATGAGATCTGATGTTCTCATGGCATTTTAGTATTTCAATTCCTCGATGGAAGTACCATGCGAACACCAGATCTCGCGTTATTTTGGCCCCATAAATAGCTCCCCTGAGAATTTTTAAAAAGCCCATAAAATACATAAACACAAATATGGAGATATTCAGGTTTCTGCAGAACTTGCATGCGCAGCCTTCTTTCTATTGAAGACATCAGTCAGCAGCTTTCCTCACCTTCCAGCTGATTTGTCTTTGTCACTGAACGAAACTACTCTTTCTCTCTCAAAACTGATGGGAGAAAACTGGACCCGTGTAGGTAATTGTGATTGTGGAGAGGACGATTCTGGATTGCTCGTACAGGCAGAATATGTTCCCTAATCTGCTTTTTTTCCTAATATGACTGTTTCTTGTTTATAAACATATTATTAATATTCTTTTATTTTTGGTTTAACTGTAATTTTCATTGTATATTTGGTTGTATCTAGTTAATTATCTAATCAAGCAAATGGTTTCTTTGGCTCTTAGCTAAAACAAGATAACATCCCAGTATCGGGATTAAGTTTTCATCTATATCAACTGGCTTAAAAATACTGAACTTGATTCCTTTTGAATTAACTGAGTCTTATTTTATTTTTTTTTCAATATCACCTATCACCATAGTAACCACTAGCTGTCAGTTCAGTTTCTGACATTTTTCTCATTTGGTAAGATTTCAGAATTGCCATCCTCCCTGCCAACATGTCATGAACAAGAAAAAAAAAAATTGCATGAAAAATCTAATGGGTGTCTGGTCTGATTGTCCTCACTCGTGGCAGGAAAGACAAAAACTGATGAATTGTGAAATGTATTCAGAGGGATTCAAGAAAAGCAAGTGTCTCGGACCCCCTCCTCACCCACACCTCCTCGTTTTCATCTTGTTATGCTTGATGCACCATACATGCTTGCCCTGACACTTGGGTTTGTAGAAATTTAAGATTAACAGTTTTTACATTCACCTCGCTGATCCCCGTTTTTTAAAGTCATCATTAAAAATAAAGTTAGCAGAGCTTGTATTTAGCACTATTTCCCACTCATTGATGAGATTTTAGCACCTTCGAATTTGCAACAAAACACTTCCGATGCCTGAAGTCAACAGACAATTCTGTCCATTTCCACGTTTCTGTTCTCTACTTCTATATTTTATGTACATTAGAAAGAAACCATTAAGCAGGCCAGTAAGTACTAAAAAGAAAAGCAAATTCTGGGTAGCTCACAGGGCTGGTCTTATATTCATGTTGGAAAAGGACAGTAAACAGCGAAATTGTGCTTGCTTTTTTTATTGCTCCGATTGGTTTAGCTGAAGAAAAAAATGTAAATTTAAGAAAAAACGGGATTGCGTTCAGCAAGCGATGCGTGTGCCTCCTGAATGGAAAAATATCAGAAAGAAACCTGGCTGCCAGTGCTGCAAAAAAGGCAGCAAAAAGGGACAGTACTCATTTACTTCTGGTAAAGCAAACAAAACTACAGCAAGAACGTAGGGCTTTATAACATGTTTTTTTTTTGGCAGGGATTTTCTATACAATACACACACACACATACATGTAATCGGCATGTCGTGTTTCCATAGGTATAAAACAAATATACCCATCTGTCTCTATACGTGCACAAAGAGACAGGACCCTAGATGTGTTTTCAGAGGTTTTGTTTTGGGCTATATCCATCTATTTTTTTTTTTTCCCCTGACTGTCTATGAATTCAGGCTCAGCAGCAGGAACTCATTTCAGAAACATAAAACTGATTTGATAAGCAGCTGCAGCGCTCGGGTCCCTTTTGCTAACGGGTGGACAACCCCACCGCTGCCAGGGCTCGCTCAGGACCGTTGGTGGTTCAAATTTCACATACTGGGGCTACGGCCTTTCAAAAACCATGCAAACCCAAATGAAAATAATTGAAACAATACTAGGACATTATAGCCGTTCGGGAACATTTGGGGGAATTTTTATTTGTAAGTATATACGCTCAGTACTCCTGCATCTATATGTAATAGGAATAGAGAGGCAGAGGACGTAGCTCTTTCCAGGAAAAATACATATTCATACTGTGAAATCCAGGGCTGCGTATTTGTAAATGTTTTTCTCTCTGAAATTGTAGATTAAGCTTTTCAAACTACGTGGTTTGGGTTTTTAAAACGTGGGTAAGAAACGGTGTCGAAGCAGCATGCTGCGGGGGAGCAGGCTGCACCTCCTGCGCTGCTGAGGGGAGATGGAGGGATGGATGCGCTTTTCGATAAAAGCACGCATGTATGGTTCTGGGGGTGCAGGGTATATCTACCTACAGCGGATTTCTTGGTCTAAGTGTTTCTTTAAATTAGGCATTTCAGATATAGGTAATGTTTAACTGTTTTCTCGATTTTAGAATGAAAAACCATAATCTTTAGAAATAACTTGAAAATGATCAAATTTTACTGCCTATTTCAGACATGTATTTTGCAAGCTGTATTTTTTAAATAGTTATATAAATGTAGCTCATGAAATAAATACACTGGGAAAGTGTAACTCTTTCAATGATAAATAATATCGGTGTATATAATATTTGAAAATAAATGGTGTAAACAAAATGCACCTTAATGTCTTTATGGTTTGTAAGATTTATAACAATCATCAGCAAACCACTGTAACATTGTTTGCACCTTGTGTGCCCTAAAGCCATTGGATCACTCAGTTAATTGTATAAATTCCATGCACTATGGAAAATCATGATGTATCATTTATATTCAGCTATGTCAGGTATATAAATATTAAAATATATTGGCCAAAAATGGCTGATTACCCCTCAAACATTTCATGATAAATCTTATCTTTTTATGGTGGTGGTAGTGTTGAGGGTGGGGACGGCGGGGGGGTGGTGGTGGTAGACTAAATATTTCATGTTATTTGGAAATATTCTTTAAACAACCTAGATATATTATTAATGTTCTACAACTGCTTCAAAAATCCTGAAGCTGGGTTCAGGTTTATAGGATAAAGTGGTTCAGTACCTGAAGAAAAGTGATTTTTATACGCAAAACACAAAAATGATAGGGATTATGCTATTTATTCAGCCTGTAATATGTACAGTTCCTAGAGACTTCATGCTGATGCCTCTGTATAAAATAAAGGTGATGTTCCCTAATGCATGCCATCGATAGTCAGCACCTTGGTGCACTAATACTGAAAATATTAATGTGTATTTAAGCAGGGTTTTATTATTTAACCTATAGTCTTATTTAGTAAATGTACTGCTATCCCCAGCCATGGTGGATTTTTATATAGGTGCAGATGCAACGTTTATGACACAGTCTTTTGACTAAAAATATTTAAAAAATATTAGATGTGCACATATTTCTATATGTTTACCACACAGCACCCAACCTAGAGACATGACTGTGGAAGGAATCTATACGGCAATGTGAAGAAAATATTGTTATACATATTTATTGATACTAATGCATGTGTTTTAATGAATAAATAAATACAGAGTTGGACTGTGTCACAAATGTGTTTGGCAACTAGCCGTATCCAGTGAGGAGGGAGGAAATGTCAGAACAGGGTCTTGTAAATACATGTGGCTGGAAAGAATAAAATAAAAATGATGACTAGCACTGACAAGCAGACTTGGGGTGTATGATATACTTTGTTCATTTGATTCTTAGAACTCAGTCGGGGTTAAATTGGAATCCAGACATCAAAGAATTCTTCCACCAGACCCAAATTTTGCCCGTATAATTTTTTTCTTACAGTTGTCATAATTTTAGCTAATTTCACAGTGCAAAATTTTTTGCTGTTTGAAGTATTTTCCTAAATATACATATAATATAGCAGTGGGATATATTCCTTATATATAATATGTTTCCCTGATGTTCACAGATAGGCAGCTATAAGCCCACAGTACCCTCTGTGGATGTGAGAAACCTTTAGGTTTGATGGTGTCTGTCTATATGCACCCTCGTACGTGCCGTATAGGAGCATAATCCTTAAATTCTAAGGGAGGGGAAGGCTAAAGGCTTTAAATAGCAACGCCCTTATTTCTTTTCTTTTTTTTTTTTTTTCACCCCCGACTGTTGTGTCTGAAAATGCTTGAAGCATGTGGTGCTGCATATTTGGTGGGTTTGCAGATTTCTGCACGATTTTTATCTGAAGGTCAGGGCTGTGGAAATACATCAGGTTGCGATTTGGGATGTTTGCCATTTGCCATTTAGCCTCGCTCCTTCTTATCAGATCGCTGTGGAACACGGGCCTAATAAAACAGGGAGCTGTTACGAAAAGAAGAAATAAATATTGTTCTAGTTTTATGGAGTCTCTTTACTATTACACAGCAGGCGATTTTAAATGTATTTATTTAAGTTCGCCTTTTTGCTTTGGCATTGTTGAACTAGGTAGAAGAAATTAATGGTGGCTATTTATAATTTCACCGGCTATTTGCATACATTAATTTTTTTAAATGAAAAAATTATTTCCTTTTCCACATTGGGGGGGGGAAAAAAAAAAAGAAAAAGTTGTAGGAAGGCAGTGCCGGGAAGGAGGAACGGGTAATGCGAGTTTTCCTCTGCATCCTACGTCAGTTTGAAAACAACGCGACTTGTTTGTGATAGTTTTCGTCTGCCTGCCCTTACTGCCGGGATTTTAGGCGCCCGGCGGCCGTTGGCCACCGAGCACATTTCCCTCCTTTCCTGGCAGGATGGGTAATTCGGTTGCAGCGCCCGGTGCCAAGTGCGGAGGAATTAAGCGAGATGTGGTCGAGGAGTCGCTGCCTGGGACCGGCTGGGCAGAGCGGGTGGCCGGGCACCCTTCTTCGCTGGCTTCAGTTTTGTACTCCACCAAGAATTACTGATGCCGGCGACCCGGTTCTGATTTTTAAGTGCAAGGTGAGGCCTGTATATGTGTATTAAAGAAGAAGGCAGGTTTCTGCCCACTGCCTCTGGGAACGAGCATCCCTCCCGGTCCTCCCTGGGGCGGCTGGAGCCTGGAGCCGAGGGGCCCCCGGCAGACCAGTCGCCTGGGGCCACGCGTTGGTTTTCAGGGGGTTCCCCGTGGACGTGACCCACCTGACTTCACGTTGCTGAATTTACTTGCAAATGGTGGTTAAACCCACCACTCTCAAAACACCCTCTGCCTGGAGCATCCTGGCCGGGGGCGCTGGGTCCCAGGGCGCGGGGATGCATCCAGCGAGGATGCTCCTGCATCGGCGGCACCGGCTGGTCCAGCTCGGGGCGCGGGGTCTGGCCGGGGGTGCCGGGTGCCGGCAGCATCGCACCCCCCGGCCAGGTGCCCGCCTCTTTGGGGAAACCATTTTCCCGGTGTCCGTCCAGGGACAGTTCAGGTAGTTTTGAAAGTGTTTGTCGCTCCCAGGCAGTTATTAACGGTTCCATTTGCACAAAGCCGTCCCAGCTGTGGTCTCGGCACAAACCGCTTTGCTTATGATTGCCTCATGGCGAAAGCCCGTCCGACACAAGGAGTTTATTTTTCCCCTGAATTGGCAGGGGGGGGGGGGCTGGGGGGGGGAGGGGGAGGGTTTGAAAGGCCACCACAATCCTTATGAAAACATCATTTTGTTATTTTAATATTTTTTAGAGGAAAGCATTTTACTCCTGTGTTGATACCTTTTCGTATTTTATTATTTTGTTGCTAATTTACTTAACCATTAGCAAATTAAGGTGGATTACTGCTTGGATGCATTAAAAGCACCAAGGAGTTGCGGTCCTTGTGGCTATTTCGGGCAATGTCATAAGCACACTCTTTTTTTTATTGTCCTCCCAGGGAGCAGAATTTGAACTTAATATTCCATGAAATAAGCCATTGTAATCACGTTGGGTTAATAGAAGAAGTAAAATTGCCTCTCCTCTCACAAGACATTAGAGCAAGGCTGCATTATTAAAGTTTTCTTGCGGACAGGCGGTTTAAAATATATCCTCAGTGGCTGACGCAAGTCTTTTCAGTGGGGATGACAGCTTTTCAGATCTTAATAGGCTGTTCATTTCTGGCCTACGAGTTTTCAGCATTTCTTCTTTTCAAGCCAGGCTGTGACATGATGGCTAAAAACTGACATAAAGAAGTGCCATGTACTGTGAAAACCTTTATTCACTAAGTGGCTCCATGTAAATTGGTGTCAATAAGCAAACAATTAGAACTTTAAAAAATTCTTGGTTTAAATCCCTTTTCTCCTTAATCATTTGACCTAAAAATCTCTCCTTTATTTTTCCCTTCTTTGGAAGTGGTGCATTTAAAACAACGACAAAGTGTTTAGCAAGTTAAAGTGGATCGGATCTTTGTTATAAATCAGTAAATGATATTTAGCCAAGGTGAGTTTGTCATAGGGTTTTTTCCCTCCGAAATAAAATTTGCAGTGAACTAAATCCCAGGTAAGTGATAATGGAGAAAGAAGGGGCTGGTTTTTCTGCCCTTTTCTCCTCCCCCCTGCCCCCACTCCCCCAAATTGCCTCATCCACGGTTTTGGAGACGCAGCCTCCAAGCAGCAATAATAGCCTGCTGATTCTGTGAGCTTGGCTAATTTCAAGAAATTTGGTATTGTTGTTCATGCTTTCTGGAGATTGTTTACTTGAATTATTTGCAGAAAAGACTTTTTTCTGTGTCATTAGATGAAGAAACAGAGTAACGCTTAATGCTTTTCCCACTATTGCTTTGCACGGAAAAAAAAATTTTCAGCAAAGCTTTTTGTCTCTCTGTTTTAATTTATGGTTTCTCCTTTTCTTTTTATAACTCGACTCCTTTCCTCTTTCGTTCCTCTTTGTGCGTCTCGCCTTCATCCGAACAAGGCGGCGAGCAGCCCGCTCTGATGGCTCCGCGGGCTGGCTGCAGGCAGTGCTTTGTTGGCGGCGGCTCCCCGAGCCCCGCCGTGTCACTTGCTCGGTGCCCACCGGCCCGGGGGACGCTCCGGAGCCTCCCGCGTTTCCAGCCTGCTCCCACGCTCGGTTTTTTCCTGCGTTCCCTGGGGATGTAGCCTCCCGTGCCACGTTTCACACCGTACATACAAAGGCTTGTGTTCGAGGTGCAGCGGTGGCCATTTAACAACACGCCGGTCGCCGTAGCGGGTGAAGTGGCTTCACCTCACTTTTTGTGGTATTTCCACGGGATTTTAGGCGTTCCCCGGCCTAACGGGGAATGAAGGTGAGCTGCAGGAATAGGGCAAGCTGTTGCCGTTCCCTCTGAGGCGCAGTAGGCGAGCGTGCAAGGCGACGGCGTGCCGATGCCCCGCGGCCGGCGCGCAGCCGGTGCGGAGCTCGCGGAGGGTGCGGGGGAATCGCGGTGCTGGCTGGGAGGGATGGGGCACGTCCCTGCCCGAAAGCCTGGAAAGGCAGGGCCCGGCTGGAGGCTCGGGGACAACCGAGCGAGTGGTGGCTCCGACCCAGAGCCCTTCTGCCTCCCGGGGTCCCTCTGCACAGCGGGACGGGCTGGGGCAGCGAGCCCGGGCGACTCGTCTTCCCTCCCCTTCCATGATTCCACGTCTTCGTCTCCGGCACCCGCGTCTGTGCCGAAGCCGCTTGCCCCATCTACAACGGGTTTGTCCTCTGAAACTCGTCGCAATTAGTTTTAGCTTAACGTGGAAACGCCACCGAGTAGGAATGAGTCGATGTACCTTGGTACAAAAAATAGCAGAGTTAAAATACTAAGGCTGTGCAATATATTTAGTATAATGAGCCTGGCATGACATGTTATTTTACCTGAGTGGTTTTTTTCATGATCCTGTTTTAAAATAATCTTTTCAAATGCCAGAAAGCGCTACCTAAATACAGTTACAAAAAGCGCTAAATGTACCTCCTCAAAGGATACCACTTCAAAAAATGACGCAGCGGCCGTTTGAAAGAGGAAGACGTGCAGCTACAGTGTTTGCAGGATATTTACTTCTTGTGCCTTTGAAACTACATTTACTTTGTAGTAATAAGGATAATAATTATTATTGGTAATAATACTACTTCTGTTATAGATTAATATATTGGTGTAACTATAAAAAGTAAGACCACGTTCATAACTTATGTAAGGTACGAATTTTATCTCAAGAAAATTGTATGTAGGGGATTGCAGAAATCATGGGAAAGGATAAAATGTGGGTTCCAGAGACAGATCGTACAGGAGATACGAAGCAGATGATTGATAATTTTGATGCTGCTGATACCGAGCGCTTCTCTAGCGTCTGTCCCACAGAGCTCTCATCCATTCCATGGCTAATCCTCCCGTACCTTTAGGATTCAGACTGTTTTCCCCCTCGTGTAAGCGGGGCAAAGCGATTTGCGCAGCACTGCGTGGGGACTCGGCGGACGGGGACGGTTTCGGCCTTGAATGGACCCAATGGTGAGGCAGTATGGTGAGGACCCAGAGGCTGCGCTGGTGGGGGAGCCTGAATTAACGCTCTTTACTTAATCACCAACCGGTCTAAGTCCGCTTCAGGTTACCTGCGTCTTTGAAAAGGCTCTTTTGTGTCTTCGCCCTTGGGTTTCTCATCTGTAGCGTGGGGGAACCGAGCGTTCCCCCTCCCGCCTCGGGCAGCCGTCCTCCGCGGAGGACGTTACCGTTATTTCACTGGTAACGTTTACGTACGATCAAGATATTGGTGACCTTCTATTTGCTTCCTAGTTAAAGTGTGTATTAGTGACTCAGAAGTAATTTCTCGAAGACCAGGGCAGATGTGAATGTTTGAAGGTGCTTGTGCGCTCCAGCGAGGGAGAAACCAGGAAAGCTGCAGGTCCTGGAGAGGGATTTTTACAAAGGAAAAGAAAATGGCTGGGTTTTGCCTTTAATTTATAAAAATTCTGTGACAAAATTGTGTCATAATTTTATAAACTCTGAAAGCGTATGAATGAGGGGAAATGTGGCAGCTGGCTCTGAAAGCCTGGAAGTGTGAACCAGGTTGTTTTATTTTATATCACTTGCAATGATCACCATGAAAACTATATTCAAAGGCTGTTTAATTCCAAGCTTTCATTCAGGTCTGCCTGGGAGACAATAGAGGCTGAACATCAAATAGGCTCCAGTTCTCTTCAGAATCTGTATTTTTTTCTTTTAAACAAAGCTATAAGTGAGATCCACCTATAAAGACTCTAATGGGCCCATGAGAACGGTTGCGTTAGACGTGAGATCTTGTACGCTTCGTCTGATCCTTCAGTGCTAGAAACATGTATTGCAAGCTCAACTCATTTTCTTTACAGATAATGAATTTTAGAACTAGATTTAACATTTTTTCTCAAAGTTTGCAGTAAAAGGACTAGAACAGTATAAATACAATTAAAATAAATCAAAGGTATAATGAAAGCTTTTCCATTTATGTGAACGAAAGCAGCAAACATTTTTAAAATTTTCCAGAAATAATTTAAATTTATTCAGGCATAACAGGACTGGTTAGGACATATTGCTTACACTGAAAACATAATTCAAAAAATTATATCAATGATTTCTGACAATTTTCTATAATTTGATAATTACAGAACATTTGGCAATTTAAAAAATTATTGCTGTTGTTCCTTTTAAAGCAATGGACAAGAAGCCATCGGTATAGTCCTCAAAGGCTGGCTATCCTGGCTCTAGATTTCTGTATGTATATCTTGCAATATTTTTCAGTAATCAAGGCAATGTCTTTAAATAAAAGTGAAAAGTTATGTGACCTTGACTGTCAGACTCAATTTAGACTCTGCCGCAACACTTCGCTTTTTATTTTTTAAATTAGCTGTTGCCATCTTTTACAATTTGTTTATAGGCAGAAAGAGCCACACAAAATATAAAGTATCAATGAGAAGTTTACAGTTGTTGCTTTATCCACAAATATAGTCATTTTTAATAACCTTAGCAGTTTTTTTTTTCTTTTTCCTTTAATCTCTCCTCTTAGGTAGTGCCTTCATTTATCCTAATGAGTTTACTTTTCAAAGAATTGGTTCCTTTTTTGAAAAATTTTGGGGTTGTGTTCCTTTTCTCTCATTCTGGATTTTCGTAAAGTGCGTTGTTAAAAGATGTGTAAGGTAGTATTCACTCTTAGGCTACACTTATTAAACCATTTTGTTTCCCAGCTGTTTTTCTGCATGTTACAAGTTGTCAGGAAAAAAGATTAAGTCAGGATTTTTTCTGGGAGTCTACCACAGAGGGGGAACCCAATGTCGCTTGGCCATTACCCCAGTCCAGCTGGTGATGCAGCGCTGCAGAGGCATTGGGTTGACACGACGTCTCTCTTCGATGCGCCATTCCGGGTTGAATTTTTCTTCCCTGGGCATTTGCACAGGTATTGGTGTTGACTCTTTCCTTCCTTTAACTTTGCTGCCAATAGCCGTTCAATTTTCCTGTTCTTTATGGCTGAAAGTAGGTCATCCACATTGCCAGGGACACCGATAAGCCCATCTTCTAACTGATTTTTATTTTTCATGAGATAAATTTTGAAAGCATATGTAAAATAGGACTGAAAATAGTATTCCAAATGTCAGCAGCCCTGTAGCATCTCAGCTGAATTACTCTGTTTCACTGTTTGGAACAGATAAAGTCATTCTACTCAATGAAAACCAAGTAAAAGCAAACATGAATTGGAGCAAAACTGTAAAATGTTTTGTAGTACATTGCCTGGCACACAGGACGACTGCTTGCTGCTTTTGAAGATGGAATATGAAAGGGAAAGGTTGAGACTTTTATTCATGTAAATTACAAGGACTGTTTTGATCTAAATATAGTTTAAAAATTAAGGAAGAGGAAAATCATATGGCAAAACACAAACATCTGACCACATTGTACTTCTCTGCCTAATTTTTGAACATGAGATTTTGCTTAATATTGTAAAATCAGATCCTGATTGAAAGGGGGTGATGGTGTGGGCAACACCCCACAGAGCTGCTGTGTAACTAATGAGATGGACATACGTAATTTCATCCTTTTCTCTTTACTTTCACAGCTTTGCATGCCTTTTCAAACAAATTGTAACATTAAAATACCTACTGGTAAGTATTTTAGGCTATATAGAGTCAATTGTGTTGTTCCATATGACTCTTCTGTTACCAAAAATTATAATTAGACCACTTGAATTGGTTTTATTTTTGTACTTCTAATAAGAACAAAACTGTTATAGACTACTTGAGTAAAAATAGCAAATTAACACATATTATAGTACATCTTTAAAAGCTTTAACCTAGTCTTTTGGTGTGAGAGACAATGGACTACCAGTTATTTTATGATGGTATAGCAGCACCACACAGTTTTCTAACTTACTCTGCAATACTGTTTGGAGACAGCATTGTTTTCTTTTGAAAAAGCTTTTTTTAAATGCAAAATATGTGGCCAGGCCTGAAGAGGAGCGCGCCGTTTTCATTGGACCATCTGAAATACCACATCTGGAATAAAAAATGACGGTGAAACATGTATCACCAGAATATCTTATTTCTGTTTGAGACTTCTAGTGTCTTTGGTGTGGCATTTGCCTTTTTCCTTCTATTTCCCCCAACTTTCAATCATATAATCCTAATACTGCAGGTATGCCTTGGACTCGCATCGGTTTGGCCAGTGCAGCATGAAAGAGCACGCAGCGGTTTGTAATGCAAGGGGACAGACACCGTTGGGCTACCTTGTCCTCTTCTGAGCATATTCTATCCCTGCATTATTGTATCAAACATCAGTTTTAATACAATACCACAGGAAACTAAGGGCCCTATTCAGAGATTACATGCACCCCATGGAAGGGTGCTTTTCATGTATTGGAAGCCTGATTTAAAAAAACAGCCCTACGTGACTCTTCCATATACTGTAACTTGCACAAAACGGGGAGTTCTTGAGGTTTCCTGTATTAGTCCCTGCTCCTTTGACATGCCTGGCACAAGCCCGACAGGATCTCATTGTGGCATTTTTATTAAGAAAGAGGATGCTGATTCTTTTTTCTCTGTCAGCTGCTGAAATAAGAAGGTTTTAAGAACAAAGGAAAAACTTGTGCCAAGGAGAGACACAAGAGGATTATCATTCCCTAAAGAAGGGGGACGTCCCACACACCAAAAGACTTGCTGTCCTAATGAGCCGACGGATTTTTCCAAGGCTGGTAAATATATTTAGGGAGAAGTACATTTGGGTGCCATCTCTACTCATTTATTCTTCAAACTGTAATGCTGCACATTTTGGGTTTCACTATATTGCATTTTAAAACTAATGATGCATTCATTCTCAGAGCAAATCTTATTTCTAAGCCCTAATTTAATAGAATTAAACTCTAAGCTGAATTGGTTTTATGAGATAAAACTCTGAAGTTGATAACTGCATTTAGGAATAGTTCAGGTATTGAGTTTCTAATTTGCTTCCTGAGCATGGAAATCCCTCAGATAGTCAATATTGACGACCTGTAATTGGTAAGAGAGGGTCTTGCTGAGTTTTCTCTCCTGCGCTGGAGAGATACTCCGTGCACGGCAGCGGTGCTGCGGCTGCCGGGCTGAACCCTGCCCGGCCAAGCATGGCTCCATCAGCCCCAGGTCCGGCGCAGGCTGGAGCCGGTGCCTGCTCCTGACCCCTTCACCACCAGCACGTGCCGGACCATTAATAATTCCTTTGCCTCTAAGGAAAAAGCTAATCTCAGCTTTGCCTGGGGTTCAGCTCGGACGCAGAGCCGTCGCTTCGTGCTGCCTGCTCCACGTGCGGCCATTCGGTAAATGGGTTTTTATGGCGACTGTGTCTCGTGTGGGTTGGGGAGGAGAAGCTTTAAAACAAGCAGGAGCTGCCTAAGACAAAGTGCTGAGCTTATAGCAGGTACAGATTGTTCCTGGGAAGCAAGGGGTTTAAGTGAGGAGCAGCTTTTCTGAACAAACACATGCCGAGCGATGGTGCCGTAATTCCGGGATATTAAGCCAATTCTAGCATTATCACTTTCCAGCCCGGAACCCCGTGGTTTTGAATGTGCTGCCTGTAAATCATCCTGTGCAAATCCTGAGGATGCCCACGGCCAGTTGCAAGGCAGTGCAGCCAAACTCTCATTGCCTGAAACGGCAGTGGTTATTTTGGGGCTTGTGCTGCCGTTTTCCCCAAGAAGAATGAAGTCTTTTCAGGATCAGGTAGGGCATTACGTAGGAGATGTAGGACTTCACCACTATAGATACAATATTATCTAACTTTGCTCTTCAGATGTAAACCAGGCTTTAATTCTGCTCCTTGGAAGCCCATGGATGCTCTTACCAGAGATGCCAGCTGGATAGGGGAGTTGTTGGTATTTCTGCATTTCCAGATTTTGCTCTGGGTTGCGGAAGGTCTTGATTGAGCTCTTTTACTACAAGAATTGTTTAGGTTTTGAGGGCTCAGTTCCACTAAGCTTGAAGAACAGATTCCTAAAACACCTGGATTTAGCAAATTTACCAGTGTTTATTTGTGAATCGGTACCACTGCAAATACAGCAGAACTTTCTCCCACGGAAATAACAAAATACTTAATTTGGAGCTACCTAAAGGTTTGGTGAATGAGGATGTGTGCACACTGAAATCTCCGAGAGTTTCAAATTAATAGAGTTTGTTGTTCTGAGAGGACGACGTTTTTCTCAAACCCTTCTGTTTGAGAGACCCACTCTTCAGCATTCTGTGATGGAAAGTATGGTGTGATACTCAGCCAGGAGAAAAATCTCTGTATCAGTGGGAATGCAGCCCCGAAAAGCACTCAGGGAACCCTCAGGAAAAGAGATGTTGCATTCATGCCCCTTATATGATTGGTTATTTCTATTTCCATGGATGTTACAGGCTCTTGGTTACTGTTTGGTATGGCACCATTTGATCTGGTATTGTTACTCTTCATCTTTTTCCCCATATGGGAAGCTGAGAAGTTTTTTTTAACCCATAGTAGAAGCTGATGCTGACTGCTGCTCAGGAAGGAAGGTGCCTGTCCTTTGCAAAATGAGTTTCACTACTGATGGGTAGTGTTTATTTGATTTTGTTTTCATTTATCTTACATCATTTTACTTTCCCACTTGAAGAAATCACAGTTAGTATTCTCCTGAAAAGTTTGTGCATGTCTCCATATACATGTCTCCTGGGGCAATTTTATTATACTTCATTAGCTTTCTGAGGTGTGAATGGTGGGTGGTTCTGCATAGAAATTGGTTATAGAGCCTGTCAAGTTCCAAAAATAAATAAAAGCAAAGAGTTGTGCTATTTAAAAAAAGAAGGTGGGGAGAGAAAACAACCCAGTTTTTATTGTAGTTGCTTAATGAAAAAGTTTGAGTTTTACCCTGATATCTAATGATTTAAAGCATCAGGAAGAGATTTGCCAGAGAGTTTGTCTCCCTCATTACGTTAATGAGATTTTTATTGTAGTTTTTTCAAACCAGCTCCTGTTGCTGCAGGTGTCTTCCCTGCATTTACAACCTGCTGTGTACTATTAAACTAAGGAGAATACAGAACAGTTGATGTTGCCACATTTTGTCAGGTCTGGGACCTTGCAGGGTGCGATGATGTAAGATCAGTTCCTGGGCTCTGGCGATTGGTGGTGGGCCAGTGACACTAACGATGCTCCGTGCCTGCCAGACAGCCCGGAGGGCTCCAGGGGCTAACTCTTATTCCCTTGTCACTGATTTTGGCCAGAAACCTGGGGTCAGATGTGTTGGTGGCCCCGATCAGTGTTAGCAGGCCAGAGGTACTGCAAAATGCGCTTCCTTGCTACATCTCCAGGGACTTTTATATAAAATGTTCCACGGATTGAGTTCTACCTTCAGCCATTTTGTGAAATGGCTGATTTTGGTAACTTCGTAAAATGTATGGAAACCACGGGGCAACGGTACGCGCAGTGCCTATAGATGGCTATTGGACACTCTTGACCGAGCGAGACGTACATGGAGAGATGCGGGTGTACACGTATGCATGCAACTGCCAGCCACCTCCTGTCTAATTCCAGGTTGTGTGATGTCACGGAGTGATGATGTCACAGGACCAGTAATTACCTTGGCGCTAGAGCTGTGGGTGGTGCGGACCTGCTATGTCCGTAACACCCGCCCGTCGTGGAGGGCAGGTTTGGGGAGGATGGCTCCGGGTCGTGCCTGCCCCACGGCCGTCCGGGAAGGGCGGTGGTGCCATCCCCGGTGCCGGGCTCCGCGTGGCACGGCAGACTACAGCCGCACCGGGACGTGGAGGCCACCCCGGGAGGGGAAAGGACAGCCGTCCTCGGTTCTCCGACCAAAGTTCGGTCCTGCAGCATTTACATCTGTGTGCCAGTTACCCGCTGCAGGCTCTGCTTTCGCCTTCTCCTGGCCGTGATTCAACCGAGCACCCGTAATGCAAGGTTTCGCTGTGGTTCTTAGCAGCGATACAAGTTGTTTCATGAAACGCCTGGGAATTTTAGCCATTTTGTGAAATAACTGGTTTCATAATATGACCGTAACATGTACACCGAGCCGGCAGTCGGGTGACAGAATAACATTGGTTGCTCTTTTCTCCTGCAGCCGAGGCAGCTTCTCTTCTGCATTCTCACAGATTAAAGTTTCTTTCTCCCTAAAAATGTTAAAAAGTCTGCTGTTTAGCCATAAACAGTTGCAAATGATAAACAAATCAATATTTGTTAATGTTATGATGCACTCGCATCTATCAGATACGCATGGAATGATTTATAGAGTACAGCATTTCAGGGCTGACCCTTGCAGGTCTCAGAAAGCACTTAAAAAATAAATTTACCCTGGCCTCTCTCACCCCATTTCAAAAAGGGTGACAAAGATGAAGTAATTTATAAGTCACACTTTTATTAATGCTTTTAACTTTCATATACTTGGCTTTCTTGCCCTCTGAGCAGCTAAGTGCAGCTCTTGGTCGAATGGTAACCTTCGGTGCTTTGAGGGGGGTTTTGTACAAATGATCAACTCATAAATAGGTGCTGTGCTCCGCATTATCCTGCCATAAATTCACAGGACCTTTCAAGTACATCAAGAAAGAGCAACTTGAACTAGGCGTTTTGCGCTTGAGTTTACAGACTAATGCAGTACTAATGAGCAGCTGGGCAAAGGGTTTCCAGAGCATGTCTAATGCTTTATGTTGTGATACTGTGCTTACTCCTGGCTGGAAGAGCCCCGCAAGGCAGGAGGGAGGTGGACGTGGCAGTCCATTTGAGTGACTTCCCCTCCGCATCTCATGCACGGCTTTTCTTTCTAGCTTACAGCAAAGTCGTGGGGACTATAGGGAACATTAACTGGATTAGAGTGTCTGAACTAATTATCACCCCTCTGATTATAGGTATTGTTGGGAAAAAGTTGATGGAAAAGAGAACAATATACAGATAAGCCTCAAAATATTTTTCATGGTGAGTTCTTGTTGCTCACCGTAGCCCTCACGACAACGCTGCTAGGATGCTCAGTCAGCATTTGCGTGACTGCTTACCAACATCTCCAGAACCTTTTCCGTACGATAACCACATGTTTGGGGAAGAGTTGTGTGGTGATGCTCATTTGAATAAAAAAAAAGCATGTACAAAACAGCTTCTGTACCCCTGAGCAGATAATATTAACATAAATGAATTGTTCAAATTCAGCTCTTCACAATTAATAGTAAATATAACCAAACCCAGGAGCATGCCTGCCTGTAAGGGAGAGCTCGCCCCATGAAACCCGTAAGGTCTGCTTACACACGTGCCTTCTGTCTTGGTGAGCCCTTGGATGCAAGGCAATGGGCACAACCTGAAATCCAGGAAGTTCCACTTAAAAGAAAAGTCTTTTTCACTGTGAGGGCGGTCACAGACTGGCACAGGTTGCCCAGAGAGATTGTGGAGTCTCCATCCTTGGAGATTTTCAGCTGGAGCTGGTCCTGGACCCCCTGCTCTAGGTGACACTGCTTGAGCAGGGGGGTTGGACTAGATGATCTCCAGACAAGCCTTTCAACCTCGGTTCTGTGATTCTGTAATCAATCCTTTGCAGCAAGTTTTCTGTGGGTTGATTTATTCCGAGGAGAAAATCTAGCTATTTCCAACTGGAAGCGTCATTAGGGCTTGTACAGACTTGAGGAGGAAGAATGCTTTATTCAGCTGCAGCAAGTGACGCAGTGAGCAGCCCACTCTCTGCTTGATCTTCTGAGAGCTGAGGGTTGGCCATTGATGTAAGATGGCTAATTATGAACGATGAGGAAAGAGAAAAGCGGTAAAGACAAGAATAGCTAGCTATTTTTCAGGAAGTAAAGAAGAGCCATGCTTTAAGTTTCTCTGGTGCACTTGTGATGATTGAGCCCAATGCACAAAGGAGCTCATTTTGGATTTTGCACTTCTGGGACATTGGGATTCCTCTAGTCTTATTGCTGCTTCTTGTAGGAGGTCTTTTATAGCAAAGGCGTTCTTCAGGGGTGAGGACAGTAGCCTAGCCCTAGGTCTGCTGCCCGCCTGCTGGCTGACAACACAAGCATCAGGTGTTGGAGCACAACTGGTTGATGAGATCTGCATTACCAATTACTCCACAGGAGTAGGGCATCAAGCAATTATCAGAGATGTCTTATGGGTAGGAGGGAGTGTATATATGTAAGGGTGGAGCAGCTGAGACTGCTTAGTATCAGTGGCACTGGAATGGCGGAGGGAAGGAGCTGCTCTAATAGGAGCAAGGTATGTTTGAGGTTTCCACCCACGGTTACTTGGTTAAGCTTCTCTGCGGTTGTAGGAATCAAAGAATAACTTTAATTCCATGTGTCTCTAATGAAATGACCTTGTGCAGCGTAAGTAATTTCAGCAGTAGAGGTTTTGCTGAAGTTTTCTGTTCTTAGTCAGCCTGTCTCTGGGACCCGTGGTCTGTAGCGTTGGAAGTGTTGCTTTACAAGCAGTCAGTGTCTCCAGGAAGCTTTGGTAGGTTTGTGTGGTGGAGCTGATGGCAGCTGTGACTTGAGATTTCTTGTGCCTTGTACTTGTGAAAGAGCATATCTTGGCAAATACTGATGCGGAGTCCCCCTAAAACTTCTATTTTGTCTCCTCCTCCCCACCATGCAAGTAAGAATTTTATTTTTTCTAGTATTGTTTTCACTATTACTCTCAGAAATGAAACTTGAATGCTCAGATATCACTCGCACCTGGTAGCTATGAAAACCTGCCTTGAACCAACTTTTAACTTGGGTAGCTCCTGCCTGGGTGACCAACAGAATATTATGTTTTTGGATATATGATGTAATGAAAATACACTTTATTTTTACTTGAAAGGACCTTGTCTTTGCACATAAGACTTTCATTATTAGTATGGCGAAAGCTATGTTGGATTTTTGACTTGATTGCAGAGAAACTGTTGCTACAGAAGGCTAGAGTTTTTTAAAAAAATCTCACATGAAAAGCTGCGTGAACTTCAACTAATTTTAAAAAAATGTACATAGAACCTTGTGTAATAAAATATTTGAAGCCTAGGCAAAGCAGCATGGGTAGAAACTGTTTGAATGCATTGATTACTTTTTTTCTGAATCGGATCCATCTGTCAATTACCCTAGAAGTGGGGAGGGAAAAAAGCTTTTATTTCAGTATAAATATGTAATGCAGTGCATGGGAAAAGCAAATTCCCTGTATTCAAACCATATGCCTAGTCTGAACATGGGCACTGGTCTAGTCTGTTATTAATGAATATTAAGTCTGAGATCAGTTTGGAGTTGCCTCTGACTGCCGTATCTGGTGGCCAGGGCAAACTGCTTGAGGTAACCAAAGGGTTGTGGCAGACAGCAGGTGGGGTTTTTTTGGTTTTTTGGAACATAAGTGGCTTTTCACAATCACTGTTTCTCATGTGCTACATTTTTAAAAATATAGTCAAAGGAGAGAGATGAATTTGCTTGGGATTTTGTGACTTACTGAGACTTCACGCAATTATAACACTTGATTTCTCTTTTCTGAGTAGTTAGTGATGGCAATAGGGGTATTACAGGCTGGTGGGAAACTATTTTGCCTTCCTAATGAGAAGATGACAGAGAAGAAATCAATGAACTAGAACCCAGAAGTTTCTTGATGCTCCTGTCCTGCTTTTCCTCCTCCACCCACCAGAGTCACTGTGTTTTTCTCAGCAGGAGTTTGATTTACACCAGTGTGTAATTAGCATCTTTGTTGCATGTGGTTGTACAAGGTCTGTACTCTGCAAACATTGTCGTAGTTGGTGGCAGAACCTGTGTCTGGGCTGCAGAGGCTCCGTCCCACTGAGGTTCACGGGAGACTTACGCTGCTCTGGGGTCTCTTGGGCACTTGCCCTGCTGCAGAGCACGGAGCTGATGCTGGGGTGGGTCCAAGGAGTGATGAAGATGCTGCCTGCTCTGATGTGTGGCACATCAGTCGGGCAGCTTCAGGCTACTGATTACATGAAGGTGCTTGAACATGAGTGACAATCTGCAGGTGACCATCTTAAAGGAGCTTTTCCAGCTTTTTCTCCTGTTAGTCTTATGCCAAAAAACCCCAACCAGCACTGAAATGAAGCAATGTCCCTTACATTTAAATTTCTCCCAATTTATCTGTTCCAGTCAATGTGTATCAATATGTTACGATACAAGCTTTTGTATTTTAAAGCTGCCTATTCTAGGAGATCTCAGTCAGTGTAATTCTACTGTTAATAATTTAAATGATGAAGTAGACTCAGTGAGAACAATAACCGTGAAACAGATGGAACTGTGTGCAGTGTAGGGCATAAATCCGTGAAAACTCAAGGCTCTGCTGCTGAGCATCCAAGTGGATTAGCAGCTACAGGAGAGAGCCTGCTGCGGGTGGAGGCATGCACTGCCACCAAGCAGGCAGAGGAGCTCCACACATTCAAACCTTTGATCTCTTCTCTTCATGTTGGAGAAAAAAAACCATCAAAACGATGGGAGACAAAACCAGCAACAAAGTAAACTCAGTAATACTAGAAGTGAAGCTGCACATTTTTCTTCTCCGCATTGTTCTTTCAGTTCTGTTTTGAATCTGCTATTTTGAGAAAATTCTCCCTTCCTCAAAGATGCTCTTTTTGTATTCATGCATAGGATCCTCTTTATTCAGTTTTGCATTCAGTGTAGCTGTGGAGCTTGGGGATGGGGCAAATCTTTCAGCTCAGGTGAACTGACACACTGAAGTCAAATTGGTGTGATTTCCAGCTTCTGAATTAGAAGAGTTTGACTGAAGCCTGGGCAGAGCCAGGAACTCCAGAACTCAGTTCTCATGGGTACACGTATTTCCCTGTGCGCTCCTGTAAAACATGCTTAATCTTTCCACACGCCTCAGCTGGCCTCTCCTAATAACCTTGACCCGCTTCATATATGTTTGATGAAGAGGGAGAACGGATTGGTGGTACTTTAGCACAACACCAAGATGTTGAGGCCAGAATTAAGAGGCACCAGGCAGCAAAAAAAAGGATCCTTTAATTGCCTCTGAGTGTTAGGAGGTGAGAACTGTGAATTCTCATTAACAGGCATTACTAGTACCTGTGTGGTATTATGGAAATGTAGGGGGAACACTGGTGTGATGGAATGGGAATGGGTTATTACTCCTTGGGGAAGGACCGAGTGGACAAAGAGGCTTGGTCAGAGATGATGTTATGGAAACGGGGTCTCAAGGGGCTGGAAATGGGTGGTGTTGTAGGTGGGATGGGTTTGGTGAAGTCATACGAGGGAGCAGCATGTAAACTCCGCTGTGGGCATGTCCCAAACCAACATCATTTCTGCAGAAAGAGTCACGTGGGTGTAACACTGCCAGCTTTGACTTCTGTCCCGTTCCGTTCCTGCCTGCCTTGGGGTCACCCATTGCGTCTCGGTGGGCCTCTCCACCATCTCTGCAGGACTGTGCTCCCCAGTGGGAAGGCTTGTGTCCGTTATAGTCCTTTAGCACCTAATCCAGCTGCTTGGTTTTAGTAATAATAAAAAGCCTATTTAAAGTGTATATTGTCATTGAAATAAAACCAACAGCATCTTGTATGTTTTCAAAAAATTTTTTTCTACTCAGTGCTGTTATTTCCACTTACCTTTTAAGGACAAATGCATAGCAGTTTGTTTAGGTGTCCTCTGTATTGGTATTAAAAGATGATGAATAGGTTCTCTTGATTTCCCTGCTCCCACTGCTTCTTTTTGTCCACACATGTACTTTTAATCTTTTAAATCCCACTTACATAAAAGTTTTCTTTACTCATTTTTGTACGCTTTTATTGCTTTTCTGTGGATTCTTGCTGCAAAATCCTTTTCCACGTAGTAGCCAAAACTGAGGCAACTATTAAAAAAAGGGCCTGTTATATCCTTATAGAAGCCAGTATTCCCAATACATTTAGTAACAGCCTTGGTAGAATCAACTATTTTGTTGACATTTTTAGCAGGACTCTGTGCTGAGCAGATGTTTCTCATTGTGCTGTCTCACTCAGGATTCTTTAGCTCATTTCCTGAACAGTAGTGCTGCGTTGCATCTTGCCAGTCCAAAGCTGATAGACACTGCATCTCCCCATGCGTGTCACATCTTGCCAGTCCTCAGATTCTCCCTGGTTGTGCTGCCCCATAGCCAGGCTCTCCCATCTGGTGTCAGGTCATGTCTCCTGCCATCTTGTAGAAAATTCTCAAGCTCAACTGGATTTTAAAGCCTGGCTGAGCCTCCACAGCCTCCGCCTTCAAAGGGTTTGTTCCGGCTGGCAGTGGCTGAGTGAAGTTGTCCTGTAATTTCCTCAGAGCGGCCGGAGCAGTGGTTCATCTAGGCATCAGCACGGAGAGCTTGGACACTTCCCTGTGATCTTACTGTTCCCAGCTTGGATGCCAGATTGGTGTGAGGGAGAAGGGAAGGAAAACAGTATTTAAATGGGCAGAGGGAGGCAGGAGTGGAGCTGGACAGTAATAGCAGAGGAGGCAGAGCCGAAGCCAGCGGGTGCGGAGGTCAGACGTGCAGGAGTGCATTGGGGGGAACAGAGGAGCGAGGGTCGAGAAACGGTGGGGAGGAAGGAGCAGATGCAGGTGCTGTTCAGTTTGGCTTTGGAGAAGGATGCTCATCATGAAGTGAACCAGCACTCCCTAGAACCGACTTCGCACCCAGGAAAGCATCGCACGGTTGCAGTGCGCAGAGAGGCGAGAGGCTGGATCCGGCGCTGGTGTCCCGCGCTCCTCCCTGGGGAACGGGAGTCCTCCACGCGTCTGCCTTGCTGCTGCTGCTCAGACACGTTTTCTAAAATGTGCAACCAGAAAATGTGCTGATCCACGCTGCCGTGGCTGTGGGAGCACAATAGCTTGCTCATCCACAGAACATCAAATGTTAGCTAAAAAATTACTCTTTTCCAATGTCACTTCTTTACTACTGTGTTTCCCTGCTCCCAAAGTAGGTGCTGAATCATTCCTTTGGTTTTAGCCATGTGTCAAGGGCTCTCCCTCATCAGAGAGGCATTTGTTTTTTTCAGATTAAATTAGCTCACATCAGGGTTGCAAACTCCTCTTCTCTAGTTCATCTCCTTTTCTTCTCTCAAAAAAAAGAGCAGAGGACAGCAAACCAACAGGGTGTTGCTTTAGTGCAAAGGTAACCAATGCTGCTCCTAATACATGGTTTTCTGGTTCACAGCTGATGCACAATGCAGAACTTCAGAAAATAAGAATATAAGAAGTTGGGGTGCATTTCAGTCACTGGTGATGGTCCCCACAGTTCACCTTCCTTGTGCTTGGCTCCCCTGACAGTAGTATCATAGGAGGACCATAAATGATCTTAGAGTGCCACTTGCCTTCCTCTCCTGTGGAAGGCCAGGCTGTTAGCTAGGCACACTGCTGCTGTGTCTCTTGTGCGTGGTGGTTCTGGGAGGAGTTGTAGATGGTCATGGCTTGGCCACCAGACTCAACCCCAACAAGTTATTCTCATAGTTTAGGGTAGTACTGCACTTCTTAAATACAGGTGTTATATAAAATATTTTGTTTGCATTTAATACAATGTGCTGCCCAGCTGGATTATTAAATGAGACTTGTATTGCAGATTTGCCTAGTATATTACAGT
Source organism: Haliaeetus leucocephalus (assembly GCF_000737465.1). Taxonomy (NCBI): domain Eukaryota; kingdom Metazoa; phylum Chordata; class Aves; order Accipitriformes; family Accipitridae; genus Haliaeetus; species Haliaeetus leucocephalus. The sequence goes on along the minus strand of NW_010973104.1, from coordinate 937,663 downwards.
TGCAGAGTCTTTAGGTCACTTAAATGGGAAGGGACAGGGTCTTTCTTCCTGTCCAGCCCTTCTTCTGTGCTGCCATGGCTCATACAGCTGGAAGCTGGCTCAGTCTCTGCTGTGTCCACTCCTGTGAGTCTACAGTGAATCTTTAAAAGAGAAAAAAACACCCAAAACTTCATGGCTTCAAAGAGAGGATTAGAACGAATAACCCCAAAAGTTAAGAAAACCAGAGAGCAAATAGAGAACCCCAGAGTGGGTATTTTGGGGGGAAATGTCATGCCTTCTGAGCACCCAAGTCATGAATTTGCACACCTAGAACTGGATGTCTGTGCCTGGCAATTCCTGTGAGTGGGTGCTGTCATTAGCTGCCACAGATGAGGTTGTCAAGTCTGGTTTAAATTAAGCTGGGGCAGATGGAGAGTTGAGCTGAACTCCTCTGTGCAGCTCCTCGCTCCCCTCTTCCCGCATCGCAGCAGCCTGGCGTAACACCAACTCTACAGAAATATGCTTTATTAATAATGAGATCGTGATTATAACAGAATGAGAGATGAGGTGGGATTTGCAAATTGCTTAAAATTATTGCACTTAATTATAGCTAGACCTGTTAAGCAGCTAAGAAAGGCTCCCTTCCCCTGTGCCGCTGATTTTGTTAGCTGGCTTCGTCAGGGTCCCCGTTCCCCTGTCCCACCCACCGCTGTTAGTGAAGCCCCCCCAGCAGTGCTGCCTGTCGCAGCGAAGTTTTGCAGGACTCTGCGGACACGTCCCAGAGACAGCGCTGCCCTGATGTCCTTGCGGAGCGATGGGATCTGGCCGTGACATTTCATTATGCTGATTTTAACTGGCGTGAGTAAAACTTGTGGACAGGCTCCAGTCTTGTGAGGGGGAGGAAAGAGTTGAAAAAGCAAACCATAAATTAAAATAATAACAGTATGGGCCAACAAACAGCACACACATGTACAACAGAGTCACCCTAATAAATACATTCACTTTGATTTACGGTGTTGTGATAATCCATACCGTCATCCTCTTGGTAGTTGGGAGGTTTTTTGTGTGGTGATGAAGGACAAAATCAATGTTGGGTCTTTTCATTCTTTTAATAAGAAGAAAATAATTCCCCCTCTGTGTTCTGCCAGTCTTGGGACTTGGCTTCAAAACCCATATAAATCTGTAAAAACGTAATACTGCCTTAGGATCTTCTTCCTCCTGCTCCTGGAGGAGGGTTTTCCTGAAGATGTTTGTGTCTCAGCTTTGGCTCATAAACCTGGCTGCTCTAACCCACCTTCCCCTTCTGCTAATTCGGCTGGTGATTGCCCATCGTCCCGCTGCCGCCTGTGGCGGGGCAGGGTGGTGGGGTGCGTGTGGAAGGAGGGGGTGGCTTTGCAAAAAAGGCAGGGCAAACTCTTTGATAAATAGCCGGTGAAGGGTGAGAAGTGCGAATGTTTATAACTTTCTAATGTAATAGTAATGATACTGAAATATAAATAATGCCAAGGGAATGTCACTTGCAGCGAGGATCTCGTGGTGCTTCATAAGCAAAGTGTTAGTGTGATGTGACCACCTCGGTGGTGAGGGGCAGCGCGAAGTCAGGCACAGCTGACGTACGGGGAAAGACATTTGGGGCCAGATGTGAAATGTGGGCATGACTATTGGAGATGCTGCCATTTCCCTCATCCTTCTGCCACAACAGCAACTTTGTTCTTTGTTGGATTTATGGCCTGCCTCCCCAGAAAAGCCCGTGCAGGCTGGGGAGGCCCAGCCTGGGGGTCTTGGCTGCCTGCATCTACCTGGCTGGGCTTCCCCAGCCCACGTGGGCATTCCCTGTGGCCTGGTGATGTGTCTCGCAGCTTGGAGGGCAATTGCAATTGGAACTTCCCAGTCTGCAGCATCACCTGCAGCCAGCCTGATGCAGGCTGGGCAAGGGCTCGGGTCCTGCGGTGCCCACTGGAGAGAAAACCCAAGTGGAAAGGAAATGGGGCTGGTGGAGCACAGGTTGTTTTTCTATATTTCATTTAGTATTTTTGTATTAAACAGTGGTGAATGTAGAAATGCTTTTATAGATTTGATTCCCTTGAAGTAAATAACACACCTAAAATTCTGCTGTAAGAATAGAATAAACTTCCTTTGCACCCACAAGAGAAAGTTACTCGTTCCTAATATGTTGGGTTTTGTTTCTCTCATTACATGAGCTCTTGGCAATATATTTAGAAAGCACTGTGTTTAAATTGATAAAAATATTGATGAAATTAGCCCTTTTTTTTAAAACTTTTAATGTTATTTTAGTATCAGCCTCATCATCAACCTCACATGATATTTCTGTAAAGAAATTGTAGCAGTCTTATAAATGCTTTTCCAGATATAAATCAAGGTCTTTAAAATTCCTCTTTTGCCTGCCCTCAACCAAGGATGTTTAGAAAAGTTAAACTATTTTCTTCTCTCTGTGGAATTAGCTGATGAGTAATTTAATATGTATGCTTTGTGGTGCATTATTGTGAAATATATTTCATTATCTTTAAGTGCATTAGCTGGTATTTTAAGTTCTATGAAAATGAGAGTGTAGTTCTGTGAACCAGCTTTCTGCATAGTGTGGGCATGTAGTTACTGAGCTAATGCACTTACTGCTGTTGGGGCTGTACAAGCAAACATCGTATCTTTCTTTGGTGTATATATAGCACAGCACTGGAATAGAAGTTTTTAAGTTTGTGCATAGAAAACACTACTATTTCCAGATAGAATTAGTAGGGTAAACCTGATGGATAATTTGTGTGTTGTATTTTTTTACATAGGAAAAAACATTTTATGCTGAATGTAGTCATATACGCTGTGTTACTGTGCAGCAAAGGCTCAGAACATCTTTTACTGCTGTTGAGGAAGCTGCACGTGTTATGTGTTTGTGTATCGGGGGAAGAACACTTCATGTCCTAAATTTTAGGAGTGTGAGGGAAGAATGTGGAAAGCTGGGATCCATCCCCACAGCCTCTGCCCAGCTGCAGGCAGGCAAACCTGGGCAGGTTGGAGTGATGCTGGATCCCCCGGGGCTGGGGCCGGGCAGTGGGTACCCCCGGGCACCGCATCCCACGGGCTCAGGCAGAGGGATTCCCCTCCCCGGGAATACAACTGTGCTTTTGCACTTAAAAGACCATTTCTTTCCAGCCCTGAAGCATCCCTGCTCTTGCTCCTGGTCCAGGACCTGTTTTTCCACATTTGGTGAAAGCCACGTGCTTTTTAAATCGCTTTCCTGCGGCCTTTAACCTGAACAGATTACATTTTGGGGAACTACAGAGGACAAGCCTGCTGTCAGAGCAGAAAATCAAATTTTTTGATGTGATGTTGTTGCATTAAAAGGGCCAATCTTGTGTCATGTAACATGTGAATAATGGGACTAGCATGTGATGTCAAAAATTTCCAACTGCCTCATAAATAAATGCAGTCCCGCCCCTCCCCCCAAAAGGTCACCCCGCTTGAACCCGGGCTCGCATCCCAAATTACCAATGTGCTCAGAGTCAAGGTTAAAGGTACAGTATCCCCTTTCAAAAGGCACATGTCAGTGTCTGTGCTGGGAATGATAAATAACGCTTGAAACAGGCTATCAATTTCCAGGGGCCCTGCCCCCCCTTTTCTGTTGCAGAACTTCGCCGATGGTCTGATCCCGGGGAGGGGAGCAGATATTGTGCCGCAGCTTCGCAGCGGGCGAGGACTCGCGGCGATTTCGGCAATGCTGACTCGCACCCTGGCGGGGGCTCTCGCAGCATCCGCTGGGTCCCTGGGCTAGGGGAGCCTGTAAATGTCACTGCCCTTAACCTGGCAAAGTCAGAGATACCTCATTTTACGCATTTAAGTGTTTAAAGCTTTGTACGCGCGTAGGTTGTTAAGGTTGCAAAATCAAGCAACAAACTGAAATATTTTGGAAGTGCCAGAGTGTGCGTGTACAGCCCCAACTCACCCTCCCCAGATGAATGTGTCTGATCTGGCCTTAAATCACGCTGGCTCATAGTGCTTATTTTGGGGGACTTGCGGCTGATTTGAGTGTGAGGGACAGAGGTGCTCACGGCGCGGGTGACACCCCGCGTTCCCTCTGACCTTCCCCGTTCTAGCTCTGCGCTTTGTTTACTGTGCAGCAGCCAAACAGTGCACTGACTGCAAAGTTCATCCTTTCTTCCTCAATTCATCCTGCGTCTACTGAGGGGCACTGGTACTTAGTAAAAAGTTGGGAAAATACCCTCAAAAGTTCGTTGTGAAATACCATGTTGTTCATATGGCTTAAAGCCAACATAAATCACCATTAACCCCTTTTTATACACAGGCAACAAAGTTGCTATGGTTAAGGTCATGTACATAAGTTACATATCCAAATTTGGTTTAAATGAGGCTGTGCATCTATAACCAACAGATAATTTCATTATTCAGCACCAGCCCATAGCATGCTCTGCTGTGCTCACTAAATGAGGTCAGGCTCTTGCAGAATGATAGCAAATTAGCATATAATTCAAGCATGTGTAACAATGCATATGCAACAGAGGGACAAATTAAGGTTGAATAGGTAAATTTAATGATAGTATTTTCTAGCTTTTTTGCAACTTTAGCAATTTATACATAACTTTTTTCATAAAAAACACACGTGGTCGTCAGAAGGCAGCCACGAAAGCCAGTGGTTTCTGTGGAGCACATGTGGACCCCGGGAGGGCGGTTCACTCAACCGGCTTGGCCAAATGGCTTCCAGAAGCCGTGAGGCTGGAGGACACTCTTTGCTCGTTTCCTGCATCTGTAGGTTTAACAGTTTCCAGAGACCTCCTTTGTTTTCCAGGCTTACTCCAAATTTTGAGTTTTATGATCTTGGATCTTTGGGAATTTGTGCGACTGGGGGGGTCGGTGGTCCTTCCCGCGAGGGAGGGCCACGGCAGGAGGCAGATGTCACTGGGGCTGGCATCCGCGTGCCCTCAGAGGTAGGCGCAGAGGCTGGAGCGAGACATCACGGCTCTCTCTAGAGCTGGTGGAGACCCATAAACCCTTTCAGAGACCTGCTCGGACAGGACAGGGAGCTGCCTGCTCCTCTCCGGAGAGCTATTTGTCTGGCCTGCCTCGGCTGCCCTCTGCCACGTCGTTCTCTCTCCAGCGACAGCGAAGGGAGCGCGAGCTGATTAGATCAGACTTGCCAACGAGTTGGATGTCCCAGCGGGGGAAACAAATCCCACCCTAGAGCTCCTCTGCTGCCTGGGGCTGCCTGCACCCCTCTGTCCCCACAAACCCAACCAGGTCTTCAGGGGGGATGGATGGGTGACCTCTACCTGAAGAATCCTGAAGCATCCCCTGATGCTGCTCTTCCTCAACCAAGGGAAGGATGGAGCTCATGCCGACGGGGATCGTTATCCACGTATTCAGTACTAACCAGTAGCTATGATAGAGCCTTGCTGTGTTTAGGTGATGAATCGAGTACTGTGAAGTGTCTGGTATCTCTTGGCGCATGCTTTCACGTGGTACCTACTCAAGGTTATCAGCCTGGCAGCCACATCAGACCAGAGTGCAGCAAAGTTGAGTCCATTGCCCTAATAGCAAGGGATGTACGAGGAACTTCTGAAAGAACTTAAAATGTTAATAAATTCTGTAGTATTTTGTGAATTTGCAAGCTTTTTTTTAGAAGAGTTTATTTTAAGAAAGCTTTTTCCATCTCTGGCTCTCTACTAATGAAACACTGACTGCCATGTTTGCAGTGGGTCGCTTCCCTGAGCTGTAAGGGCAGTAATTCTCAATGTCAAGCCTCTCCCCTGCCCAAGCAATATCCTGTCCTCTCTTTTTTTTGTAAGATTTTTTGTTAAATTGTATTTATACTATCAGTAGATAAACTAGTCGGGCACATAAAACCTATATTCATATTTACTTAAATGGAAGGAATGGGGTTTTATGGAATTGGGTCTGTAGAAGAGGCTGGAAATCGGTGTAGTTCTCGGTGCCGCTGATGGGGAGGGTGGCTTTGGCTCCGTTTGCACATGCACTGGCTTGTCCACTCCCGTCTCCTCCGGAGCGGAGCCGGGACCTTCCCCGGCGCTGCGGTGTGCCAGAAGCCTGTGCCCTGGGAACGCGCCCGCTGACCTGCTCTGTGTAACAGCCGTCAACCCCAAACCCTACCGAAGCAGCTACATCTGTTTTGGCTTTGTTCGCAAGGCAGAGGGGAGGGAGGTGCACTCTGTGGTCAAGGGCCAAACTACATGTCATATTTCATTACCTTCATTAGCTACTACAGAAGGCTGTGTTAAAAGGAAGAAGGTTGTGGTTAACTCTTCAGCTGCCAGCTTTTTTTTAAATTCTGTTTTAATTTCAGTTGCTGCTCTTCTCAATGTGTCTTTACCTTTGTTTTTAGCTTATCAAACCCATAAATCATGTTTATGCCCAGGATTTTGCCCTCTCGGTGTAAAAGAGGCAGCAAGTTGCTGTTTCGTTCCCAGCTAGCTGCTCAGATGATGGCTGAACCATCTGGAAACAGTTATGGGAACAGTAGTGTAAACTGAAAAGGGAAAGTGTATTTAGCATTAATAAAACTTTCCTTTTTATTTTGTCCACAGTTGTCTTTTCCTTTTCCAGCTCACGTTATTCTGTTGATTTAATATCGCTGATTTCTTTGGGGGGAGGTAAGGGTGAAAGGGCATTTTGTGATTGTGGTAAGGTTGGGGTGAATTTGGCCCCTGGTTAAAGATGCAATTTCTTATAAGAACAAGTAGTGTGAAAAAGAACAAAATACTCCCTATGCATCAATTACACAAAATATAGTGTAGAGAAGTTTTAAAACATTAGTTAATGCATCAGAAATCTTCATTATGATTAGTTGGCTTCAAACAGTATTTGAACACATTAGTCCAGGCAGACTTGTGATGATACGAGTGTCTTTTATTGCACCATACCATACGTTTTGCTAAGAAGAATGCCCTCTAACTTAATTACGTGCTAACTGTGGCACTACCAGTGTAGCTCACGGGTGCTGCGAGAATGTGTGACTGTTTCCAGAAGGAAGCAGGATGAACCATAGAGAACTGTTTTCACTGGGAGCCACGTGGTGGGTTGGGATGGGCAGGAGAATCGGGTCCTCTCATCCCCCAGACTGCTGGAGGCTGGAAATGGCTGTCCGCAGTGCCGCTCCGCTCCTGTTTTCAGTGTTGGTGAGCCTTGCTTTGAGAGAGGAATTTGAGCACAGGTACCAGCTGGCCTCGTTTAACTTTCCAGCAGACATAGTCACTATAGGTTTTCATAGCACAGCCCTTCTGGAGGTGAGGAAATACGATTTCTTTTGCTTTTAAAATGTATTCTCTAATACAGCAAGCGTGTAAAAACTCTGCAAGCAAGTCCATTGGCTTCAGAGCCTGGGAATCATATACTACCTACGTTATCTGAACCACATTTGAAAATACGTTTAGGAGGCAAACTGAGAAAACTCAGACTGAAAATTATGTCTGTTTAGAAAAAGTTAGGAATGGATTAACAACTGCAGATGTTTTTCATTGATATTTCTGTATTACAGGTTTGACAGTAGGAACAAACCCAAATTGCATATTAATCAGTAAAAAAATTATTGAGCAAGAGACTATAAAACTGATACCATTTCCCTTCATAGTCTGTAAATCTCCTTTTTTCACAGGGAAGTATCTATTTGTTGTTTGTTCTAGCATTTTTACACAGTTATGTTGAGACGCAATCTGCACTGAGGCAAGACAGCATAGCAGGATTAAGATTTAGCTCTTTATCTGATGGCAACAACAGTACATACAGTATCTTCACTATTATTCTTAAAATCCCAAAAGACTACATTCTGAAATTACTCAAATTTTTTAAAGGGCATGTGTGAGGGGCATATCTCTTTGCAGCTATGCCTGTAATGTCAAGCAGGTAGTGCTTTTTTTCAAAATTTAATGAAAATTTTGATTTGGAATGAGATTTTTACCTGGCTATGTTTTGGCTGGCACAGATGATGGCTACTTCAAAATTATAAACCTTTAGTAATAGGTGCTTTTTAATGGGAATACCTACACAACCATAGCCATAGTAGTGTGAATGCAGTGCGATTAAAAAATGAGCCAGAACAGCAAAATACTGCTTTTAATTTATCATTTAGTGGTAGAAAAAGGCTTGTTTACTTCTTCTTTTTCATCTTCTGTGCTCCTAAGACTTTCAGCCATTATTTTGAAATGTATTTTATAATAAAACCTCAGTGGTTACGTTGCCTAGGGCTTTAGTGTCCATTTTCAAGAAAGGAAGTATTTCTAAGCTTAAAAAAAAATATATTCTGTTGACTGATTACGTTTCAGCATTTTAGTTGGATGCTGCTGCCTTGAAATATACTTATTATAGCAGATATTTAAAAATAATTCTTTGTGAGCCTATGAATCGAAAAGGTTCAGTCACTTCTGTATGTTATACAATATAATTTTTATTCTATTTCAAGCAATTAGTTTAATTTGACAAGCTTGGTGTATACTATCTATAGTTATTTTTAAAGGTGAAGCCATTCGCTCCCATAAATCCAGTTGCGAGCATGTGTGTATGATGTACGTGTCCAACCAGCACGTCTTATCAGAGCTGCCCTTTGGTCGTTGGTGACTGACGCGAGGTGACAGGCTACGTCTCTCCAGCTCCTGGTGCTCCCCGAGGCTGTCCCCTGCAGAGCCCCAGGGCAGGAACATCTGCTCTGCTCCAGCTTGGAGAGCATCCCCAGGGGCTGCCCGCTGCGTGGAGCCGCCCATCCCACCGGTCCTTTCTGCCCAGTGAGGCTGTTTGAGCTGTAGGGGTTGCGGCTCGTTTGTCGACACCATGGGAAGTGCGGGGCTAGGTGGGCTGCTCGTGCTGGACCTTCTCCTGCTGCTGTGGTCCTCATCCAGGTGAGGGTCTCCTAAGGAGAGGGAGGGAGATGGACCTGGCAGGCAGGACCCTTCTCTGAGGCTATTGCTGGAGTCAAACCCAATCTTGTCATGTGCGACGGTTTTTCTTTGACGTATGTACAGCAACCTTTGATGCGGTCCAGGGTAAAACGTTATGTTCTTCTCATTAAGAGACTTGTGGACGTGACTCTGAGAACTAAACTATGTTATGCCCAGACCCTTTGCACTATGTGGTGATCACAAAACCATACCAGCCCAGCTCTGAGAAGACTTTGTTCTTGGTCCTGCAGCTAATGTGTTAACCGGGAGCCATGCTAATCCCCGAGATGAAAAGTCACAGAAAGACAGGGATTGTCGGGAGAAGCCTCTCAGGCTGCGGCTCTTACAGTAAGACCTCAAATTAATTCTCCTCCATGTCAAGAGCGTTTGGCCTTAGAGACAACAGAGACAGTCACATTTCATTGCAAAGTCAGGTTTCAAAGCCTGTTTGCCCAGGTGCTCATTCAGTTGTCCTCGGTAGGAGAACCTCAGGCAACTCTGTCTGTACAGTGCAAACCAGAAATAAACCCTTGCACGCTTGCGCTGAGTGCTCCCCAGAGCCTGGAGGCCTGATCTCAGCTATCGCTGCCTGACCCTCTGCCCATGGATGCTTCCAGTAGGCAACCCTTGGCACAGAGTGCGTGCCATGTTAAAGGGAAAAAGGAAACGGGAGTACATGGCAGGGTCAATTGGCATGTGCAAAGATGCGTCCAGAAGATGAGCGGGGAGTAGATCCCTCCTCTATCAGTCCAGTTCCCCCTAAAAACTCCATGAAACTACAATCCTTCGTACTTATCAATATGGAAGTACCCAAAACATATTCCTCTTGTTTCCCGGGGATGAACAAATACCTGCACAAGTGCTAAATGAGATCTTCTGCAAACACAGACACAGTGATACGGACACATTACAGAAAGCACAACTAATGAATGCATTCCATACAACACAGATTACTTTTTCAAGGTTACATCTGCTGAGCACACCCAAAGTAGGGATGTTCCGACATGAGAAAAGCTGTTAATTATCATGTGCTACAGACAGTTAATGCCTGGAATTATTTTCACAAGGCTTGCTTGATTTTTCTCGGTGTCTAAACAGAAGGTTGAGGGGGAAGTGTGGAACAAGATGTGACTTCCCAGCTGTGAGAAGACACAGGAGGTGAAATGCGGATGAACGCACTCTGGGTTTGCAGAGATAAGGGGAAGGCATTTGCTTCCAGCTGCATGAGGCCTTCTGTATCACACAGTAAGACTTCAGGTTTCTTCACTTACCATCCTCTATTAAAATCAAGGGCTTTGTCTTCAAGATCAAAGAAAAAGTGAAAATGATAAACAGCACCGAGTCCCCCAGCAGCATCACGGGTTTGCCTCCTCCGGCTCATACACCAACAGCCGGCTGTGCTTGCCCAGCTGTGGGATGGTGACGTCCCCCCCGGGCTGCAGCTGGGGCCAGATGTTCACCTGGGACAGGTCTGGGGCACGGTGCCGTGACATGGCATGCTCAGAGCGCTGCAGCCCCACAAGCCTTACCTGGAGCAAGCAGAGCCGTCGGGGAGAGCTGGCTGGGTGGCAGCGGGGAGGAGGACCGCGACCCGCTGAGCCAGCATGGCGCCGGAGCCAGGACACAGCCGCATCTTGGGGAGACTTGCTCGGCCACCTCAGCCAGGCATCGGCCCTGTGGGCTCAGAGGGAGCGCGCCCAAGGGGTGAGTCCTTGAGCGTGCTTCTCTCTAGGCAAAGTACCCGAGGAATACTCTGACAGTCTTCAGATTTGAAGTGTCTTGGGTTCGGAGTACGATGTCTAAAATCAGTTGTTATTTTGAAAACAGGGACTTAATTTCATCATTGGCCAATTTGTTATTCCTGGATGGCACAATGATGATGTTTACTCAGCTTTGTAAAACCGCTTTAAAAGCCTAGATAAAGGAAGCCTGTACATGTGAAGTGTTATTACTGCTGCAGCATTGTCATCTCGCTTCCACAGGTGTTCACAGAGACTGGTAGAACTATCTGCTAAGTTTATGTGTAAGTGCAAGTAAAATGGCTAAGGAAACAAAGCACTTAGAAAATTGGTGTACACTGCAGCGCTCCTTTGACCACGAGTCTCTCCTCACAGTCTTCCCAAGACTGGAGTTCAGGGACGGAGTAGATGAGGAGTGTGGCGTGTTGGCAGGATCACGCAGGGCTGGAGGAATGATATATTGGGGCTAATGTAATTTGTGAGTGAGGGACATTGTTCAAGCGCTGTATGAAAGTGCTTGCTTCCTGCCTCTAACTAGAGCTATCAGTATATCACTTTCAAAATGAGCAGTTTAAATTAAAAGCTAAACTAAAAGAAACCTGGCTGCATCTGGGACTTGTCAGAAGCCTCATTCAGATATGCCATTGTCACATTTTTCCAAGAGCCTGGAGATGTGGAAGATAATTATTCCATCCCATAGACAAGTCTATTTGTTCCTTACACCAGTCGCTTCCATGGCTGTGCAATTCGAGTCTATCTCTTTTCCTCATTTAAAGGGTACAACAGACTTATCAGGCTGCTGCTCTCCTTAAATTTCCTGTTTGCATATGCTGCAAATGTTTACATTTTGTAAAGTTAAGTTTGTCTGGATTCCCCTAGTCCCAGATCACCTTATAAATCTGCAGATTACGTGTTTCATTGTGCCTCCTAAACTAACAAGTCTGTCACGCCAGTCACAGCCTTTAAGGAGAATTCACCCCATCCGGTGAAGACAAATCTCCTGCAACTTTTGCAGATGTTGCAGCAGGCCTGGTCCCTGGTGATCGGTGTGAGTGTAGAAGTTCTCAGCCACACACCAGAGATGACAGCAGTTCAGAGGCATTCCACATCCCAGCGAGCCGGTGGGTAGCCAATAAACCTGCTCTGGGCTGTGACCCTGGCCATCTCCTACCTCCCTTCTCGCTTGACAGACATGGCAAATGTCTCTTCAGTGTGGTCACACCTTAGATACTTCATCGGACAGATGCTGTTTAGTTTTGGTTCTGTTCTAGCTCGTGTTGAGAAGGACGAGCATGACAAGAACAGCACGGGCTTCGTTGTCTCTTGGGGCCACTGGACTGTCCATGTGTGTTTTGGTGGAAGCTTACCCCGTGTCGTGCAGGACCACCGACAGCACCCACGCACCCAGAACGTGGGTCTGGGGGGACTGAAATCACGGTGTCTAGACTGGGTCCTGAATTCCCATTCTGGTGTACTTCATGGTACTGTGAAAAGTCTCCACCATTCCACGTGCTGCCTTCCCTCCTTTCTGTTGTCACCCTGCGTTTGGACTTGTGTGAGCACCAACCCATTGCAGAGGACTTCCTCAAAAGTAAACTGTTGCCTGGTGACTTGATGGTACAGCAACGAAAATGGATTTCCCCAAAATTCATTAGGCTTTTTACTACCTGTGTTAATGCCTTTGTAATGAACAGTCTGTTTTCTCACAGTGTCAGGTTGGAGGGGCGGATTCTTTGTGTCAAAAATCTTGACACTCACAAATATGAAATATTCTGCAGAGAAACAATCACTCCTAAGCATTTGAGCTGATGCAAATTTTTTCTCTGATGGAGAATTTTCTTTCTGAATAGACAGCCAGGTCCCAGCATCCCACACGTCCCCTGCAGGGCCTGTAAGGTAACTACCCTGAGAACATCTGGCTGAGCTGAGTTCTAGCAGGTCTCCCCATCAGTCGCTGCGAGGTAAGGGTGAGAGGCAGAGGACAGACCACCCGTCCTAATGCTGGCTGCTGCTTCCTATCAAACCGGCACGTCTTGCTTGCTGGGTCTTGCACGTCTGGTCCTGGCTGGTTCTTGTTCGGGCCCTTTGTTAGCAGACAAGAAGCTATGCTGGCAGTTTGTCCTGGTCTAGCAGTCCATACCCCCAAACGCTGAACCAGCCTTAGGAAGGCTGGACAGGGTGGTGGGTTCAGGCTTTGCTTTCCTGCTGCGCTCTCTCCAATGCCCAACAATTTTTGTACAGAGAGTCCCAAGCGCTGCCTGGGGCACCCGGGCAGGACTGCGTTAATCCGGGTGGTTGGTAAAAGCGGTCACCAGTATTTGGGCAAAGGCTTTGGAGGACATGTACCTTCTCCTGCCCACAGCGAGCTCAGGATATCAGAGCGGTGTCTGCTGTCGTAGCACATTGTCGCGGGGAGGCTTGAGTGATTTGCAAAGGACCTGATGGGGACAGGGTGCCTGGTCACTTAACCAGCTGCAGCCCCCCCGAGTATTACCACAATAATGTCTTTACATTTGGATAGAAGAAGATTGGAGATGCCCATTTGTACTGGTGAAGAAGAAAATATAATTTTCAGGAGTGGAGGGAAGGAGAGGGAAGGGATTGCCTTTCTTTGCATTAATATAAGATGAAGATTAATTCTGCTAGCAGGATTCTGTCGTCTTGTCAGAATTCAGTGATTTTCCATTTTGGATCAGTGCGGTGCCAGAATGTAAATCCGATCGCCTTGTGTCTTTCAAAATAAAATCAAAAAGCCTTACTGATTGCTTATATGGGCAGCTAGCACACCTTAAGAAGTAAGAAAGGTTCAGACAGGAATATAATAAGGCCCGGGAAAGTGGCAGCATGAAAGGGATGACCTTTATTTGCAATCATAGCTGAGATTTACAGTTTATTACTGATAGCTTTTATAAAGAGCCATTCAGTTCAGAGGTGAGAGGTTTGTCATCTGGAAATGCAATTAACTTTAGCCTTATCCCAATCCCCCTGGTCTTAGTGTGAGAGCAGCACTTCAGCAATATCATGATTTTCCCTCTAATTCCTTTTTTCCCTACATTTTTGTCTCTCATATCCCTTGTTCTTCGGCATAAATGCAGGTGCATGTTTTTTGCTGCTATTATTTCATTATTATTAGATGCACCTTTGAATTTTTTATTAGATCCAACTTGATTTTTGAATGAGAACATTTCAAAGAAGAGTGACATTTAAACCTGAGAAGAACTAAGATAACTCATGGAAGGGAATTGTGCTATATATGTCAAAAATTAATTACAGACATGGAGAATCTCAAAAAAAAAAAGGGGGGGGGAGAAGAAGAAACAGTTGCTTTTTAAATAGCAATGATCATTGCTCTTCCACACAATAAAGCCCATATACTGACACCCATCCTTGCACTTGCACGATTTAGCCTTGATGTTTGGTTATATACACTTATACATCAGCTTGATGCAGATACACTGTACGTGCCCACATATACGCACACCAAGGAATACAGCATGAACAAATGAAAGTAGTTTTGGTATCCCTGCTGTGTGCGTACGAGAAATCCCTCGAGGTCTATTTTTGTTTCACAGGTTCGCTTTTATGGCCCTCTCTTGTCTGTTAAGCCAGGTCTGTAGGAATTTAAGAGCCAGACACAAAAGCAAGAATTTAGTGCGCTTGGCCAGTTGGTTTAGGTTATTTGACGTACAGCCCGGTATATTTTCCACAGTAGGCTCTTGCCAGACAGATCAGAGGAGCACGCCCGTGCCGGAGGCGTTAGCCCGGTGGAGCGGGGTCCCTCCCGCGGCCGGGGGCCGCTCACCCCTGCGACAACGCGCCGGCCAAAGGGGCTTCGGAAATTCCTACGGGCTCCGCTTACCCCTGGGTAAACTAGAGCAGAATAATTACTGCCACCGTGGTTTTCATCCCTGTTTTATTGTGGCTATTATTTTCATCAGTGTTAGAGGTTAATATCCCTATTTTTCTCCTCTGCTGCCTGAACACAATAGGGGCTTAGCACGGAGTCAACCCAGGTAGCCGAGGCAGTGACGCCGTCTCCGGTGAGTCCGGATTAAAGCATCGCTACGGAGGGTCCCCGGCGCGGGGTAGGAACGGCCCCAGCTGCACCTCGTCCTGGTGGCACGTGGAGCTGGGGCCGCGGCAGAGCCGTTCTCGTTGAATCTTGGTAAAAGAGACAAAGACTGGGCACGGCCTGAAACCGGGCGGGCGTAGAGCGTGGGCAGGAGCGGAGCACTGACGAGTTACTCTTATTCTGTGTCTCAGCTCATCCTATCTCACGGGGGTGTTGGTGAGGCGCCTATCCCAGCGGTACCCAAGTGTCTAATAATGTGGAGAAAAAGGCAGCCCGGTTTCAGTGTCCTTAAAAACACCTTTCTGTGGTGCAAACAAGTGTTAATGTGAAAGGCGAGATTGCCTCAAACAACATGCTCTCAAACTGGAAAAGTAAACACTGCCCTTTGCTGCAGAAAGCTTTTGTTCTAAGGTGCTCTTTATCTTGATGATATTCCAGTCCAGAAAGCCTCCTTCCTGGCTCTTGACAGCAATAAAGAAACCTCAGTTGTACTTATAGATTTTTATTTTTTTCCCCTGAAGATCCAGAACTAGGTAAGGGTCTCCTTGGTAAGAAAGCTTACATTTTTAATTTTCCTTTTTGTTTTCCCCCCTTTTTTCTTTTTTTAAGCTGAGTGCTTTTATTTTAAAACTCCTAGTTACACAGGAATGGTAGTGCTGCTTGCAGTGCCATTATTTATTTTGTTTGGAGGCAGAGGAGCTGATTTTCCTGAGCTGAGAAATGGGATCAGTTTGTAAATCCTGAGGTAAATCTATCCTGCTCCCAGGGAAAGGGAGCAGCAGTAGAGACGCTGTACATACAGCAGGACTGAGCATTGTTTTGAAATAACTGCGTTCGGTGTTACCTATTGTGTAATGGAAATGGAATAAGCTAACATGTAAATAGATGATAAACTTTCATTTTATTGTTAATATTCTAGACAAATTGTTCAGTACTGATTTTTATTTGTTTTCCTGTTCTGAGTGTCAGGGGTGAAAATAAATGAGTTCACAGATCGTCAAGTAGCTGGCTCAGGTTTTGATCTATAAGGTGAAGAACAATTTCGGCAGCAGTTTTCTTCACAGCAGCCGGGTACGTTTTTAAAAGTCCATGGGAATAAGACAAAATAAAAATGAAGGTACCACACGCTGAAAGCCAAAGGGAAGCTCGCGCTCTGCCTTTGGGGTCACGGGGCTTGTGCCATGGCTAAGCCCGCTGCCGTGGGGTGGGAGCCAGCTCTGCACCCCCGTGCTGGGGGAGCCGCCGCACCCTCAGCGCTGGGGGACTGGGACAGAGGAACCGGACTTTGGGCGGCTCCGTAATTTAAAGTCACGTGGAGCGTGCTGTGCTCCGGCTTCTGACAGCTACCGCGGAGGGAAGGACGTGCCGTATGGCCGGGCACCACGAGCTTAAGCAGCATCACCGGCACCACGATGTCCACGAGCTGCCGCTCTCCCCGCGGCAGCCCACCGGTGTGGTCCGTGGGGCACCCCCCTCATCTTAATATTGCTACCGCTTGTTAACGAGCGCGTTTCAATGATGTCGCTGAACGTTCCCTTCCTTTACTAACCCACAGAGATAACGCTGGGGTGCTACGTGCTTATGTGTCCTTAAAATAGATGTACGTAAAAAGAAAGGATTATATGCGCTCTATAAAGAAAGTCCTTATTAACTGGTAAAGATGTTATGTGGTGGATGCTAAGTCAATGCTAATAAACAAAACAGGATAAATGTACTTTATGTTTTTAGTTGATAGAGAATAGGTAATGGTTATCATTAAGACTGTAGGATACCAATATTACATATTGTCTATAGTTGGACTAGGTGATCGTTGTAGGTCCCTTCCAAGTGAATTAGTCTATAAAAATCAGTATGAGACATATAATTAATGATTTAGAATTTTCATTAAGGATCTAGTAGAAGGTACAAAATCAAATGTGACTAATTGAGGTTAATCTCAAAATCAGAAGTAGCGAACGCTGGTGGGACAGAAGCCAACTTTTGGAACCTGGAGAAATTAGAAATATGTACTTCAGGTATCAAAGCGATATTCAGCCCAAAGGAATGTAGCCTCGCACCCAGACAGATGGAAAAGTAGCACAGATCTGAAGTAAAGATTTAAAGAGACTGAGTCAGAAAAAGATCTGTCATGGATTTCAATCAAAACATCAGATTGCAATAAAAATGTCAGTATTTTTTTCATATGTGAATATGCAGTGGGATTATATTTAAAGTTAGGAGATTTGACAGTATGTTCCACTCAGCTTGTGCACCCATGTCTAGAGCGCTGTGTTTCTGCCTGACGCATTTTGGAGAGGATGTGGAGAAATTCCCGAGTAAGAGACGGTGCGTGAGAGATTCCTTCCTGCGTGAGAGTGCTGGGAAGCGCTGAGCTTTCCTCGGGGAGAGGGAAGAAGGTGGTGTTTTTGAGCAACCAATGAGAAAAACAACTTTTCCTTCTGATTGTTAGCAGTAATTTTATAAAACTGTCAATGGCTTTCATGCAGTACTAATAGCAAAACCAAAAAAAACTCTGAAAGTTTATTTATTCAGCCATTTTTCATCAGCTGCAATGTCTCCGTGAGTGTGTAGCCGGGTCTCTGCGCACACCCGCACGACTCGGTGGGAGAAGCGTGTAAAGGTGCCCTGTTATAAAAATTGTTAATTGAAGAGACGATGAAGAAATCCCTGTGTCTGGGGCTGGCTGCCGCCCTGCTGTGCTGGCATCCCATTTTGGGGCGGTTTTCCTGCCGGTCCCTGCAGGTTGCCGCCGTGCCTCTGCCACGCCGACAGCAATGCGCGCTTTACCTCAACTGTCTGAAATGTGTGGCGGCTAAGAAATGGTGACTAAATTTTAGGGATTTGTTTAATCCACTAGAAGATATATTCGCCATGTGCAGTGTGTGAATAACTTCTGTTACTTTTTGATCACCTGGGAAGATAAATGAAAATACCGTGTGCTCATCCACGGAGGCTTTAAAAAAATTTAAAAAAAAATCTACATTTCCTGTATAATAAATAAAAGTGAGATAATTGCTAAAACTTGGAGAGGCCACAAGGTCGGTCAGTCATACGGTAGCTGCTCTGTGTCCGTTCCCATGGTTCCTGCCATGCTGCGGGAGTTGGGGCAGGGACCCTGCCACCGGCTTCCAAAACTCCCCAAACTTGTTGGTGATGTCCCTTCTGCCTGTTTTTTTTTTCCAGTGGCCACAGATTGATGGCACATTTACTCCTGTAATGAGTTGGTAATTCTGCTTCTAATTTTCACTTGGCAGATCATGGGTGGGAGGATTTGCATCTGTGTTTTTCTTAGGAGTGTGAAGAATTAAATATAATGGAGGTGTCGGGTACCTCACCTGGTGCCGCCGCTGCAGTCTGCATGGTCTGTAGAGCACCGTACGGCTTCTCTTCTGTGGAGAAGCAGCAAAGTTTCCTTTACTACTTAGCGTATGTCATATCTGAGGATTCAGTAGAGTTTTACTTGCTTTAAGTCTCTGAGGCCGAGATATTTATACACCTAATTGTTTTTAAAATGAAAGACACATGGGGCAGAATCACCAAAGGAAGTTTGCTTTGAATTTTTAGGAAGACTCAGAGCAAGAACAAGGGGAACATCTATGGCAAAGCGAGCTGGGCTGTCCTTTGTTTGTTTTTTTTATTTTCATTTTGGCAGAGAAAGTGAATTTTGGTACTGAGTATTGGCACCTCTGCTCCCTCGGCGTGGGTCCCTGGCAGGTGTCTCGGCGCTAATGGGAGCGGGTGGAGTGGCAGCCTGGTGAGAGGGGGCTGCGTTTGCTTCGTAAGGCAGAGTTAACGAGACAATAAAACAAATATACTTTATAGAGCATCATCTATTTTACCTTACTCATTTGCAAATGAACATAAATGGGTTCATGTGAAACATGGATAATAACCAAGATGCTGTAGGAAATTAATTAGAATGTATTTATAATTACACACCTAACTCGAACCTATTAGTTACACTATCTGTTTTTTAATTGCTTTCATTTTGTGGATTTCTTCAGATTTTAAAAAATATGATAGTATTTAATTTCAACCTTCTGTGAAGTTTATACCTGGAAACACATGTTAAATCCAAATGGGGTAATTTTTTGCAACTGGGAAATTACGTTTTGAAGAATTAAGCGCTCTGTTGTTTAGACATTTATAGGCTGAAGCCCTGGGATAGAACTTAAGATATATGTAAAATCCCGAGAAAAAAAAAAGAAAAGAAATATAGGAATTTATTTCCAGATTGCCATTTCTCTCTCTTTTTATTTTTTTATTTTTATTTTTTGCATATGCAAATGGTAAAGTTATACAAGGGATTGTATGGCATAGTTTCTAAGAATTTTTATATTTCAAAATTTGAATTTGTTCCAAATTACAACAAAACCTTGATACCAGAAGCAAATGCTTTAAAAAATTATGCATCTATCAAATTTTGTTCAGATTTTCACTTCTTGAAATTTAATATTAAATATACAGTAGAAGCTCTAGGAAAAAAAAAAAATTAAAATGGAGGCTATAAATACTTTGTTCCAAAAGTGACAGACAGCAAATGAGGAATATTACAGTAGTTCAGTGCTGTTAAAACGTTTTTTTTTGCAAACTTTGATTTACAAATGAATATTAGGTGAAATCTTCTAAATTTGCAAAGCGTTTTAATTTCCACTAATCCCCAGCCTTCTATGGCAGAGTTGTTTCTTTTGTTTCTAGAACGTGCTTTATTTCTAACTGGGGAAAATGGGCTTAAAACTGGTTTGGAAGGGATGTAAACCATTTCCGAGAGTTAGAAGAGGGAAATACCATCAGTGTTGGGATTGTGCTGCCGTGGGTTTCCTTGCAGGCTGCCTGCTCCGGGCCGAGGGATGCCCCGAGGCCGCCGCGCTCGGCCCCGGTGGAAGGTGCTGCGCAGCCGGAGCTGGTGCCGGTGCTGGTGCCCTGCCGGGGTCCCATCCTGCCCAGCCTTCTCCGACACCCCCGGCCGCCTTTGGTCCCGTCGCACGGGCTGAACCTGTACGAGCTTTTGCTTTTTTTTTTGCGTGCTGCTCTGCTGAATTCAGCGACGACTGCTCCGTCTCCGGTGGTTTTTCTCAACGTGGACACCAAGCTCCTTGTCTTCGCAACAAGCGGCCGGGGAGGTCCCACGGCAGCTCCTCGCAGCCGGCGTACGACTGACGCCTTTGGGAGTCAAATACACCCAACATCGTGAAATGCAGTCGGTGCCCGTGACATGATTTGTTCTATTTCGTAAATAACGTACCAGTCCGGGATTCATAAAATTGTAAGGGCTCTCGAGGCCGGTTCTCGGCGGGTGCTGGCTGAGGGGGCTCTGCAGACCCCACAGAGGAGATAGGCTTCGGGGACCCGAAATGCTGGGGACCGTGCCACCGGCGGGTACCCGGTGCCACTGCGTGTCAGTGGACGTTGTTGTGCGTTAACTGGTTTAATTACGCGCAGGAGGGATTTAGCCTCTAAGTCATAGTCTAGCTTGGAATAATCTTGGCCATCATCTCCGGACAAAAGGGCGGCAGCCCGGAGAGCCAGGGTGATGCGGCGAAGGCGTTGGGGTTCTACCTCTGCCCCGTTCTGTTAAATCCCAAGGCGGAGGTGTCACCCAGAGCACGGGGACAAGCAGCAGCCAAGCGGTGCGGCGGCTGCCGAAAGCCGTGCCTGCACCCCCAACTTCCGGCTGCTTGGTGGCGATGCTGGGAAACGGGGTCTGCTGGGTTCGGAGACGAGAGATACGCAACGACTGCTTGATCTGTTTCGGATGTATGATTTGGATGGTGGAAGAAGCTTCTGCACTACGTAGTTTGAGTGGTACAAGAATGAATCGAGATTTATTTTATGCTGGTTAATGGTATCTTCTGCAGTGATGTCTAACGGGTTTTGCGTATGTTGTTTTGCAAGGAACCAGTGTGTGTGAAAATGTTTGGAGTTTCTGGGAGATGTGCAGAACTAAATGAACAGTATTTCCTATTGCTTCATGGAGTATAAGGGACCCGGAGGTCAGCAATCGCTGCAGATCACTCTCTGCTTTTATTTTGTCTCAAGAAATTCTTTTCCAGCCTTTGTATTGGTCACCTTTATTACATAATTGCAAAAGAGAAACAACTGCTTCATAGGTCTGCACGAAAGCAATTTCTCTGTATCAGATAGTTTAGACATGAAGATTATATAGAGGTGCAAAGAATGACGACTAGGATGCAATAAGATGTAAAATGGTCAATAAAGTTAGCAGAGGACTTGTGGACATTGCTGGGTTTGATTTGAATTTCTCTCCATTATCCTGTTAATATTTTGTTAAAAGGAAAATTTGGCTTTACAAGTATCTTTAAGAACTGTGACTACTGCTGTCTTGCTTCTTTAATTACACGTAATGTAGGCTTTTTTATTTATATTGCTGTGCAATCACAAACTTCGGTGTCATCCACTACGTTTTAGCCTGATGGGTTCCCCCGTGTGGCAAGGCCCACCTGTGCTGCAAATCCTTTCTTACCTCTTGGATGCGCTTATACCGATGAGGAGCACTTTCTTCTTCCTTTACTGTTTGCGTTCTCTCTGGTGGGAAATACTTTGCAATTCAGAATAAGTTTTTACTTTCAAGCAAGGAACTAAGGAGAAAAACACCTTTAGTTTTTTACTGGGCTGAGTGATTTGGTGCTGCTGCATGGAGCAACACAGAACGTTTGGCCACTGTTCTTGCTGGGGGAACAGAAACATTAAATCTTATTATATGATGATGCTACATTATTAAAATTTTTCCTCATAGATTTGCTCACACTGATAATTTCTACATGTTCTTTAAAAGCAGAATAGAAATAGCATGAAAAATTATTCATACATTACATTCTATCCTGAAAAATAGTCTGGTCCCCTATCTGCTTATTGATATAATTAAAACTGGATTACCTGGGTGGATTATAGAGTTTTCTGAAGTCATTAGGGAGTTTTCTGTCTCCTGCTACCACCCCATCCCTGAATTTGACTGTATTATGCACTGGCTCATACCAGTGAGGTCTGACTTTGTTTTGTTCTTAAGACTTTTCTCTAGTTTCTGCTTTGCACGTGAGTGTGTGACGGTGGTTGGGTCTTACTAGACCTGAGTGTGAGTATAAATCCTTCAGATTCCTAATTCAATGGTAAAGCCAACCCAAGGTGCAAGTAGGCGAGTGACAGATACACAAGTTGAGGACAGTGCAGGAGAAATACCAGCATGCTGTCTTGGGCTTTGTTTGGATTTCTGGGCAGACTGAAGGAAGGGATCAGAACAGTCCATAGACCGCAACCAAATTCCCCTGTATGTTCCCCAGTGAGATACTGGGAAGTCATTTTTAAACCAACAGGATCATTAATGAAAAGTCCAGTCTCAACAGAGACTCTGGTTAGAGCAGGTGACCTGTCTTAGACCTGTAACGAGTCGGTCTTTAATGCCGCCTCCTACCCGCTACGGAGGGAGCGGAGCGCACCGTAAAACACGGGGCTGTTCCTGACGCCCCGGCAGGGCCTGCGCAGGAGAGGTGCGGAATAATTCTGTCCTTTTGTGAGGTGTAAAATATCCAGGGTGCTGGAGGAAATCTTGTCTCACCTGCGAAGAATAGAAACTGAATATATCTTCGTCTAATAACCGTATTCATAAGGTTAGCCAGACATTTTTGGGGGGACGGGGGAGGGAATATTCATTACACAAAAATACTTTTACGTTCCAGGGCCAAAAGATATTGAGATGATTATTTACTCATATGGTAACAGTGCTAAAGATACTCAGCAACTATACTAAATAAAAAGATTAGTTGTATCAATCACAATATCCATAAATATATCACACGTTTGCCACCAAAGTGAATTTTATATTAACCTATCAGCAAAAACCAAACAAGCAATCTTTAGATAGTAGGTTTAAAATGTGTGTAAAATGCAGTATATATCATTTTACAAATGTTAAAAAAATAAGCCTTTTACTGAGGCAGAAGTTTTGGCTAGGATTTAGGACAAGTGTCCAGCACATACAATGCTTTCTTGTTTTTGAAGGAATTCAGAGTCTGAATGCTCTGTGCAAAGTTAACCTGTTGTGTTTTACTAACGTACTTGCAGCGACATGGTGTTACACAGCTAGTTTTCTCTCTCAGAGATTTTTCTTGGACAAAATTACATAGAAAAGGTCTCTGAAAAGGAGTTCCTGTGTTCTGACACTGTAAAAATAGCTTAATATCAGCTCATCAATAAGACATTATGCCTTCTGCGTGACACAAAGCCCAACAGAATAGACAGGAATTATTGCGTGCGCTGGATGGGCGACACACTTGCCTCTCGTACATGGCCATATTTAGTATGATTAAAAAGGGCGGGGGGAAGAATTATAGGTAATTCTTAGGAGCAATTTAAAAGCTGATTTCTGTTGAGCCTGCATCTTCTCTACTAGAGAGATATTTATAGTAAAATCATAACTAGGAGGTTCCCCTCTCTTTCACTGTTCAATGAGAGAATAATTTATGAATCTGACAATCCTACCCCTGGATAATGTTAAGACTAACATAATGTTCAGTTGAGTAACTCTACACTCCTAAAGTTTATTAGTGTGTAACAACAGCAGCAGGGTTGGTATAATGAAGTGACACACATAGTCACTTTGCAGGTAGGATGTCTTATTATGAATCCACAACAAGACAATGTTGGGAATCCTCACTGCAGATGGCTTACCCCTTCCAGAGACGGGATATAGGGATGTGTGCAAGGAAAACTCCTCAAACGGGTTAACTCCTAAATATAAGCAGGGACAACCCACGCAGGAGAAAATGTAGGTCATAACATCTACTCAGCCTGGCAAAATTCCTAGTTTGGGCAAGCAACCTCTTCTTTTTTCCACCTGGAAGATCCTAGAATCATTTAGGTTGGAAAGGACCTTTAAGATCGTTGAGTCCAACCGTGATGATGCTCTAGTGCAGAGACGGGAACTCCGCGGTGCGTGTGGGCTGGCAGTCGGCATTGCTCGGCAGCCC
The DNA here is from genome assembly GCF_000737465.1 of Haliaeetus leucocephalus. NCBI lineage: Eukaryota > Metazoa > Chordata > Aves > Accipitriformes > Accipitridae > Haliaeetus > Haliaeetus leucocephalus. The sequence goes on along the minus strand of NW_010973104.1, from coordinate 913,977 downwards.
CTGCAGCCCCCCCTGCACCCTCAGCGTCCCCAGTGCTGTTGTTGCCCACCTGCATCCCCTCCCCACCGCAGCCCCCAGCTGTTCTCCAGCAGCACACGGGCAGGACGGCTCTACGCTGGTCCTCAGCTGGCAAGAATGAAATCTCCTCAGGATTGTGAATGTTGAGGTCTCTCAAATAACCTAAAGCGTATTTTATGGTTAGGAAGGTCTGTGATGGGTGATTATAGCCCACGCTGAAGAAAGCGGAGTGGTCAGTACGGCTTATTTGGACACGGAGCAACTGTGCTGTTCATTTCTGAGAGGTTGTCAAGAAAAATTGAAGGCTTTAGGTATATGACCTTTTGCAGGAATTACTTCAACAATAGCTTATTCTACTGTGTCAACTACAGTTGCAGTTATAACAATGAATTTCACTTTGAGAATGCAAATTGAGTTCCTAATTGTAAGATTTAATCCAGGGTGTGCTGGGCAGTAATCTCTTAAGAGTTTTGTTCCTGCTAAAGCATTTTAGATTCCTGCTAGAGTCAAATATACTGTTCCAAAGTTAAAAATATTATATATGCAGGGAGGAAAAAAAGAAAAGAGGAAAAATGGCTATGCTTAATGAAAACAATGCTGGCGTGGAAACAAAAAAGGCTCCAAGCTTTGCTAGACAGTGAAGTTTCTTAGATAGACAGGTTCAGATTTCCATGGGACTTTCATAAAGGCACCTAGAGAAAGAATGGAAGTACTTGCCTGCATGCCAAAATGTTATGGCTGCAGATGCAAATTAGGAAATTGCTTATGCATGTACCTTTGCTTGTAAACGTAGTCTGTGGGCATGCTCAAATGTGCACTTCTACAAATAAGTTTTAATAAATATTAAGATAAATTCTGGAGTGTTTTCTGCCATTTTTCATTTTAGTACTGAAAAAATACTCCCAAGCCCCAACAACTCGTGTCTATGCAAACTCCAGAAAGTTCCTTGTACAAATTGCATAAGTTAAAAAAACAAACAAACAAACCCCCAAACAACCCAAACCCCACCAAACAAAAAATACCAACAAAAAACCCCCACAAAACCCCCCCAAAAAACAAGCATGATAAAATGTGGAAGGACTCAGGAGATATCCTTTGTGAGTGGTGAGCACAATGTCTTCTTTCAATTGCCAAAGAAGTAGTTTTGGAAGATTTTCTGAACAAAGTGCTAAATATTTTTTAGGTCCTGTAGTTGTCGTTGTGGGCTTTTCTAGATACGTTATAATACCTATCTACACTGAGCAAAAAAATATCTAGAAGTGTGATTAAACACCACTTTATATGAAGCTGTACAATTAAATCTGTATTACCTATGAAGATAAGGATTTTGTGAAATTTCTTTGCATTTTTTTTCCACAAACCAAGTATATGATTGCTTTTGACTTATCAAGAGGCTTATTTGGATAATGACTGCAAATTTGGAACTACTTTTGTACGTCAGAAGACATCACAGAATTTCAGTGTTATGCCCTTTGGGTTAACATACAACTAGAGTCTTTTACAGATTAATGAATCCTGTCTTACAAAGATTAATTTATGAAATATTTGTTGTCTGTTTATATGAAGTCACACTAGCAACATCTGCTTCAGAAAAGTATGCATATGGAAGGCTAAATTTAAAAGTGAAACGTCAAGGAAAATTAACCTCCTGTGACATCAGGTCATAATTTCAGTAATGACAGTGCATCCTGCAGGAATGGGAAACGTTCAGATGTGAAACATCCTCCACTGCTGTGAGATGTTAGATAATGAGTGGGAGGGATGAAACCGTTTCCATTTCTACCAAATTTACTTCATTTACAGAAAATACAAAGCTGAAAGCATCTTATAGGAAGAGCTTGATAGTGAGTAGAATACATTGTAAATAAACAGGATTAGGTTGAACACACTATTGACCTAACGAGCATTTACCCTGCCACAGAGAAGGACCTTACTGAGGCCCTAGCTGCTTGGGCAAAGAGGATGTTGTTGTCATAAAAACCTGTGCAAAAGGGGGGAGGGGGGGAAAAGGGCAAGAGAAAAAAAATTCAAGATACTAGAAAATATCAATTCTTGAATTCCAAAACAGAGATCCAGACCTCCAGCATGTCTTAGTGTGTTTTAGTATGGGCCTTCCAGGGTTTGCTTCATCTCCTATTTTAGTACAATTTTAGTGTTGCAGCCAGGGCAGAGTGAAAGAATTTGTTGCAGTCATTAAAGCCCACAAGCTATTTAAAAAGATAAATATTTACCAAGAAAGTAGCAGGAGCAAAGAACTTCCTGTTTCAAGACAAAGTCACTCTGGTTTTGACTTCTTCACAAATTGCATGCGGTAAAGCAAGAAAATGTAATTTCAATTAGTATTCTAATAAAGTACTCCCTTTGAATATTGGGAACACCAACTTAATGTGATGTCTGTATGTAGGTAGATCTGTTAGCTTGAAGGTGGCTTTTATTTGAACTGTGCACCATTTTCAGGTAAACTACTGTTTTCACAGAAAATTACAGTTCCTCTTTTCTAGTGTGTGTTTCTATAAGTTTAGGGACAGTTCCAAAAAAAGTCATTTTCATGAGAAAGCAATTCTATTGTTAAACAGTCTGGCAGAGCGTTTGATTGATGATCTTCACGCATGACATTGATTTATCAATTTCCGCTTTTAAAGTGAGAAGTCCGGGTACGGAGGAAGTGTGGTAAGGTTGGTGCCTTCTTCAGAGAAGCTGAGAACTGCTCTTATCTGGAGTCGCTGCTTTCCCTACCAAAGTACCTGCTTACTCTTACTTTTTTTTTAATTGAATACTTTTTACTAGTATCCCTTTTTTTCTGCAGAAGTCTTACAAATCCATTTTTCCCCTTTGTATTTGGATCTTCGTGGCCGGAATGGGTATTTCCCAGTGCCCCGCGCTCCTGGGACGCAGCCGCAAGTCGGCGGGGAGCGCGCTGGTTATTGAATTTGTAAATAACGGAGCAGGCACCGAAGGAAGCGTACTCCGAGTGGGATGGAAAAACCATCCTGAGCACGTCCTACCGGCCCGTGTGCCTTTGCAGGGGAGGCGAACGGAGCAGCGGCGCTCTGCTTTTCCGCTCAGCCTCTCCCGGCTTTACACGCAGCAGGATTCGGTTTCACTGAATAAATCTTAGGGCCATTTCATGAAAATTAGACCGTCTGTGAAATGAAATGTAAGCATCTGGCAGATGGCTTGTAAAACAAAATCTCGGGAACCACCTGGACTTTAGGGATCTGAGTTACCTGAACTGAGAGGAGCTTTTTTGGCATCGCTGACCCATGTGTGAGCTTTGCTTTGGAAACTTTGCATGAAACCAGTTTTACAGATGTTGGGATTTCTGCGAAATACCGCATGTTCCCCAAATGCAGGACATAGTGTCACCCCTGGTGATTGCCCCATGAAAAAGAAGGCTCACATCTAGCTCGAGGATTTATGAGGCTCTCGTAGTTCATCCACACAGCTGTCCTTTTCGGGACAGCATTTGCAGCAGGGGCTCCGAGGGGAGGTGTGGAGCGGGTCTCCGGAGGGGCTGCTTGAAACTGCAGCCGTCTGTCCCTCAGCATCCCCTGGGCTGAGGATGACCGCAAGGACAGACGCAGTCGCTGGATTATGAATTGGTTCACACCACTCTCCTGAGAAGTGGTTCTGTTCTCATTCTCTTGTCCAGTTCTGGAACTGTGTATGAGTTCCTGAGGTCTGTATTCCCTTATTTATTAAACCTTATTCCATTGTGATTGTGAATTGAGGCGGTATGGACCAAGAACTACCTTCTAAACAGTGTTTCTCCTCAACAAAGAAAGTAAAGCACAAGTAATTCCAAATAATTATTTTGGACTTCGAACACTGCCACTGGAAGTAAATTAGGAACTCTTTAATTGTGTTTTGTTCTACAAGATGTCTGCTTTGTATCTCCTCTTTCTCCATAGAACTAGACCAGTCTCGTCTAGGCAGGATGAACCCTATGTGAGTTTGCATGTGAAGGTCATGAAGGTCTCTGCCCAGTAGATTAAGTCAAATTTTGCAAATTTTCGTATGGTATCAATCTGTGGAATCGCCTGCTTTTACTTCATTTTGGTGATTGCTTTTTACCTGACAGATTCTTTCTTACTCTTCTTCTCTGTAGCTTGTCACTTGTTATTTGAGAAACTTTACTTCAGGAATTTGGAGTGTCTTGTTATACTTTGCACATCATCAGTTTATGTGTATGAGCTGTAGTAAAGTGCAGTGATTGCTTAAAAACACTATAGTTACTTAAAAGAGATGACTTTGATTGTGTGTTTTTTGTTCCCATCACAATAACACTTTGCAGGTGATTATTAAATTAGAGATTTTCTTTGTTTTTCTAACAAAAACCCCCAACCTTTTTCATGTCAGTGCCAATTATGAGTAGTAATTTTTCACATTTTACAAAAGAATTTTCTGTCCTGCCTCCACGCCCCCCCAAATAAAGAAGGGCTTTGACACTCTATGACAAGGAGGTGGGGGGTAGGGTTTTTTATTATTATTTTTTGCAAACACAGTGCTTTTGACTTTTCTTTAAAAAAATCTGTTGACTCTATTGAAATGTGACAGGGCAATATTTAACCTGAATAGAGGCATGTTGACTCCTCTTATTAAAACTGACAGTTAAGGACATTTCTCTCTTTATTCCTTCTGATACACGCAGACAAGTCTTCACTGCTAACTAGTATACAAAATCAAAAACAAAAAAATACAGAGTGAGGAGATGAGTACCTTATAAACAATATATGAATGACAATTGCAAGTTTAATCTAGCAAAGAAACCTTTTTTTATCCTTTAAGAAAATTAAAGCCCTTTCAAATTAGCTTGATATATGAAGACAGGCTGACATCATTAATTTTCGCGTATTCATTCTGCTTCCCTCGCTCCCTCTCGCGCACAGATGTGCGATGTCCCAGGTGCTCTGGGTAGGTCCACAGCGACATCTCTAGCGAGAGGTGGATTTTGCCTTGGCTGCGGTGGTGGAGGGGTAGGTTGGCTCACGGGTGTGAGACCTGCTCTTCCCCTTCCCTGGGGACTTATTTGGGGCATTTTGCTGTGGGTTTGGCTTGCTTTTCTTTTGAAGGAGACAGAAGATCTGGTGGTACTGATGGCAAGCTTGCTCTCTCTTTGGGTTGGATTGCAGCGTGAAGTTGGATCGCGATCCCTGTGGCACCCTGACCTGCCGCAAGGCTTTTCTGAGAACTTCAGGTTCTTTCTGGCTTGTTGTACCAAAGGCTGAGAAGGCCACGTTGCTCCATTTTTTTTTTTTCCTAGTTACTTTCTGAAGCAATTGTTTAACTATCTGTAACCATGGAGTATGTTTGCCTGCCTGTTTCCTCTGCTTTGCTGCTGCAGAGGTTGGTGGCTCTGGGGTAACAGCAGCATTCACTGCTCTTTATTGCATGGCTGTCCCCAGCATTTCCCATCAGAACAGTGAAATACCTTGTGGAAGAGTCCTCTTACTCCATTACCTTTGTGGAAGAATAAGCTGAGCGTTTTTACAAACTTTCCTGCGTATTTGTAGTTGTTCTGTGGCAGAGTATGCAGAAGGAAGTCTGTGTAGTGCAAAATACCAGCTGTTTGTCCATGGATAGCAATGAGGCATGCACTGTCATTGGCACTGGATGAGAAGAAAAAGATTTAAATATAAATGAACAGCAACTGAAGACAGCAGGTCATGCTTTGTATGGTTCCTTTGACTGAGATGGCCATATCACAGTGACGATAGCTGTCCTACTGCCGTGGAGGCTGTGGAGTTTGGAAGCCCCTTTTTTACGGCTGATGTAGCCCATCCAGGACCAAGAGAAAGAGGAGCACTGGGGGAGCCAAGAGTGGAAATTGTAACATACCCCGATCTTTCTGTTACACAATGCAGCCAGTAACTCTGCCTACATGGTCTCAGAAAATATTTGTTATTTCTGGAAAAAGAATCAGTTTCAAAGTAGCATTAAATAGGAGTTTATACCCTCTGAAGTCAGGGGTTTGAACATCAGGTACACAAGCAACAGGAACAAGCCCGATCTTGGCCTCATACCGTCTGTTTGAAAAGCAGGAGATGAAATGGCAGTTACGATGGTTAGACCAGCACTGTGAATCCTTCTTTTTGTATCAGTCGGTTAATCTGAAAGAGGGAAAAGCCAGATGTATATTTTGTACTTGTCTCAGATGAGATTTGGAGAATCTATAATGCCCTAAGGCAGACAGTTCAGACTTTCACAAGAAGTGGACTGATACACTGTGTCATGCATGTTCTGTGGAGAAATTTGGGGTCTGTAGACATTTTCACATAGGTTTGAGAGAAGGATTATCAGACTATCAGCTGAATTGTTTAGAAAATCCTGGACGGGCAGTAAGACAGTAGCGGAAGAAAGGACTGACAGAAGAAACAGAAGACCAAACCTGTGGATTATAAAATTTATGGTGTTGAACCTCCTGCAAATCTAACGGAACTGAAGCTACAAAATTTAACATCTTTTCTAGTGGGAGTTGCATCTCAAAATTAAGCTGCTAGTGAAAATTTTTTGAGTAGTCTTGGCACCAAAACTTAGATGTATGCATCCAAGCCACAAAAGGAGACCCAAATCTATATGGAAAATATATGATCTGATACCTTAGTTAAAGTGTGTGTGGTTAATAGCTATGTTTCTACAGATAACGAAGTGATCAAGGACTTTGTATGGGCAGAAAGTTTCTGTACATTTAGACTCGGGGTCAAATGGCAACTGGCAGGTGATCAGTGCACAAGAGATGGGGAGGTGATATGCTCTTGATAAAGCAGAGGTAGTAATTTTATACTAGATTGAGCTTCATGCACTGTTACTGTTATTTTCTTGTTTCTGCTCTCAAGACACTCACAGGCTCTGTCTCGTAAGCCTGGCTTTAACTTTGATACGCCAGCCTCCTTTTGATTTGTGTCAAGGCTGTAAACTTTGTCTCACCCAGGATCTGCTGTCTGCTCCTGGAGCCCCGGCTCTCTCGGCAATGATCACCCTGCTCCTGCAGCCTTTACTCCAGCGGCCTCGCTCCTCTCAGATCTGCTGCAAATATGTTCACCGAGATGATTTCACCGCTCTGACTGCGTCACAGCTCTGTTTAAGGCCCTTCGTTGGCTCCACTGCATCCAACAAAATCTCTGTCTTTATTTTAATCCCCTTAGAGTTTTGCCAAAGCTTACTTCTACATCGTGGTTTTGTTTGGATGCCTGCCCTCATTCTCATCCTCTCCCATTACTTGCTTTTCTGATGAGTATTTTTGCACTTTCTCCCATACTGTCACTAAAGAGTGAGAAAAGCACTCAAAGTCCCCAAAGCTACTGCCCTCCCTTCTTTCACATCTCCTGAAAACCCATCTCTGCCTACTAAAGGCTGCAGCCTGGTAATGGCAGAGCAAAGAGTGAGCTGTGAGTTGTTCATATCCAGTTATGGTTAGTACATGCTCTCCCCTGTCACCTATCCAGCCCCACTTAATAATTTTATCCACTTCTACAGCTTGACATTTAACTTGTTAGTTCTTTAAGGCAGTTGCTGTCATTTCTTCTGTTGGTACAGAACTTGAAGATGATGCCACAATATAAGTATGAAATAATAACAAGCATGCAATATCAAACATGATAAGCTTGGGTAGTAAGTATTCGAGATGGAACAGAAGTCACTCTCTAGTTCTGAAAAATGCTTCTATCCCTTGCCAACAGAGGTTGACTGATACAGATTGCAAGGTTTGTTTTCTTTTTAAACTGTTCTTGGATTCTGATTATGCAATCAGATCTTTTGTTCTATTCAGTATTAGGCAAGGCAAATACATGAATTGCTATGGATTCTTTAGCCAAAAAAACATAGTGCTGAAGAGCATTTCACTTTTAAAGTGGTGTGATGAAGCAGTGGCTATCAGGGGATCTCACATAATGGGAGCAAATGAAGCAGGGAGCCTTACCTGGCACATGTGCTGAAGGGAAGGGGTCTCTGAGTGTAGCTACACTAAGGCAGATTTTTAAAAATATAACAAGAAAACACAGTTTTAAAATACAGTAAATAAGTGTAAGCACATAGTGCTTAGGTAGAGAAAGTTAAAAGAGGCAAGAAAGATACTGCATTTGTTAAGTTCTGTAAAGAAGCAGCATACATATACATGATGGTAATAGCGAAGCCTATATCAGGGAGAGCCCAACCCATATCCAAGGGCACAACTGCAGATTAGTGGAGATACTAGATTGGATTTCTTTTTCTTTTTTCTTTTTCCTGGGAATTACTACTTTCCCAGGTGAAGGCACTGACAGTGCTTGCCTCCTTGCTATTTATCTAGCTTTTTCAAAAAAACAAGTTTCCAATAATTTCTCTAATAGCAAAAAAGGGAAATTGTGGAGTTAAATGGGAATTCTGGCTGACATCACACGGGCTTCCTGAAGAAAGGCACTGGAAAACTCATAAAGTGTTAAACTATGCACAAAATTCACTAAACAGAGAACAAGCCCTTGGAAAGTGAGACCACAAAAGACAGTAACTTTGGGAATGACAAAGGGTACCGCAAATGAGTGATTCTCACTGAACAGAAAATGTGAGTCTGGGTTTAAGAGATTTGTCAGCACTTAGAGATATAGCATTGATTAGTCATCATCAATAAGACGTGCTCTGTCCTTTTAAAGCAACAACTTGTTCAATCATGCTGCAGATGGAGAAGTATAGAAAGTATGGTGAAAGTTTCCTCTGTGCCCCTCAAATATGATGGATACTGTAAGTTTACATAGGTGCAAGGGGAGACTGGACAAGTACATGGAAAGAGGAAATCCATCAAGAGATATTAAACACAAACATACCCCTTCTGCTCGGGAGGTCCCCGAGCAACAAGCTGTCGGAGCCTGGGAGAGTGTTTGAGGGAAGTATCGCTATATGCCTGCTCCATTTTTACACTCCTCCCTGGGTACCTGTTTTTGATGGCTGTTGGATGCTGAGCACAGGACTAAGTGGACATTTGGTCAGACACAGCACAGCCATTTGTATGTTCCCTTCTTATTTGCTACAGTAATTTAGAGAGAGCAGAGAAATACAGCTTCGGTAGTATTTGTCTTATATACCGGAACGATCACAGGGGAGATCTGGTCATGCTATTAAGCTTATATGACGATGCCTTATTCTTATGCTCTACCCCAAACCCACGGGTTTTAAGGTGGCCCATCAGGGTGAAGCTGGCAATTCAGGATACTTTCAATGCAGCAGTATGGATAGTCACATGATAAGAAATTGTGATAAATTCACCTACAGACTTATTCATGTTTGTCTTTTCAAGGATTATCAGAGGATCTTTTTAACGAGGAGGGCAGTATACAGTTAAGAAGCTGACTTTCATTTGCTGCTTGTCTCCATTCAGTCTTGCAGCTGAAGTGAGGTTTAGTTTAGAATTGTACCTTAATTTCGGTGTTGTGTTTAAAGCTTTTAAAAATACATCTTTATTCTTCAAAAGAAATAAACTTTTATTACACTTTTTCTATTGTTGTAAATTTGATTGGCCAGATGTTTTTTAGGCTTACTATGTTTTTGTTCAAAAATTCTTTTTGTAGATTTTGACTGGAGCCTGTTTTGGGGAATGAGGAAGCTATCAAAGGGGGGAATTTTTTTTTTTTTTTTACACCTTAACTTTTGCAGATGTTATAAGTTCTATGATTTCCAAAGTTTTCAGCATATTTTTGCTTTATTTTGGTGAAAAAAGATTTCCTGAGGCATGACCAACTCCATGATGGAGATAGTTAACTAAGAGATATAGAAGGTAAGTGGCAAGGACAAGGGGACACATTGCAGTTTCTTTTGAAAATTACATTTATCTTTACACCTCAGAAGACGTGCAGCATGTCCCCAACCTGTGGGAACCGAACACAAACACAATGTGCCCCACTGGCATAATGGCTCCCAGGGCTCCTTCCCTGGTGTCCTAAACTGCAGCACTTAGTTTTACCCTGCTGTAATGCTGGATTACCTTTTTATTCTCTGCCTACCTGGAAGGGGAAGGGTGAATAAACAAAAGGGCAAGGGCAGTGACTGCACTCCTTTGCTGTGCGTGGGCCCTGCGCTTTTTGTGGGATTTTGTTGTGGGTGGAGAGCAGCCCAAGGGTGAGGTCTGCAGGAATGAGGGGCAGCGAGCTGCACGTTCTCGGCTGAACATCTCCTGCCTTTCAGGAAACCTCATCCGTAGTTGTAGGTCAGTCCGCGTGGGAAAGGGTCCAAGTCGCAGCTCTGGATGGGCTCTGGTCCCATCTCCTCCTGTCCAGTCTCTAGGTAAGTGATAGGCAAGTAAAGGCAAAGCGTCCTGTTTGGAAGGGAATTAGGAACCTGTGGAGATATAACCCTGGTGGCATTTGAACACAGGATTTTAATGGTTATTAAGGTCAGGCACTGGCGGGGATGCCCATCCGTGGTTCCCCCCCAGTCACTTCCTCTCCATAAATCTTACTTAAGGAATGTTCCATCTTTAATTTAGGGTTGACTTTCTTTGTGCAGCTTCTTGTTAGTTTACATGAAATATACGATAGGCAATAGCGGGTGGAAGGCAGGTAAGGGACAGTGGGTACTGACGTTGAACACAGGCATCGGAGTGTGTGTGTGTAACTGAAATTCGGGCCAAAAAATGAATTGGAGAAGAATTTGTCTTTAAAAGATCTGTTAATTTAAGCCTTTATCTGTTTCAAGAATAATATTTATGCGAAGGTTGCAAGCATAACTGCTGGCTGGGAGTTGTTAGCACTGAACCATAGAGCCCCGTGCACACAGATTCAAGAACTAAGGGTGTTCCTAAGCCCTTACGCTGTCCTTTTGGTTTCTTCTTCTACTGATTAAGGAGGGACATCAGAGAGATGATGATATTTATGATTATAGGAAATTACGTACAAACATTCTGATTCATAAAAAAAAACTAGTCTTCGTTGGATGGGATAACTAGTCTATATTCAAACACACTAATGTTTATGCACTATCTGCATACGTATATTCTTTGTTTTACTTTGTAAGCCATGATGCAGTATGCACTCCATGCTTCTCCTCTGAATTAGGATATTCCATATACATTCCAGTTTGAGTCGTATAAAAAAGAATTAACTTTAGTAACACCACATTGTACCAGGAATGGCTATCTTAGCTTGTCACTGTTTGGGGTCCTCAGGTCAACCTCTTTAATTAAGTCTTGTAATGTTAAGAGTGAATTCAATACCCATCCTACCCTATCAGAGCTAACACTCTTTCCTGCACTGCTTTTATCAGCATGCCCAATTTTCCACCTGGAATTTGTTTTAACGAAGCCCAAATCCTATTTTGTCAAACGCTGGAGGCTGTATGGAACATTCTGCCTGTTATTCTGTTATCCACACTATGAAACTCAGGACAAACAAGCTGTAAGCTGCATTTTGATGTCAGGTTAAGCTATTATGGTACAAATTGTGTTTAATATATTTTTAAATACTTTCTTTAATATTTTATAGGGTTTTTTTCCTATTGAATTAGCAGTAAAACAGCAGTGCTTCATATTTCAGATCTTTTTCCACCTTTCGGAGGCCTGCGTTCCACATGATCTGGTTACCAGCTGGACAGCCAGAGGCTGAACACAAAGAAAGCGCAGCAGACTTCATTTCTACCCTAGCGTTCAAGCCAGAGTGTGTTTTTTCCACAAATAACCCACTTTCTTATATACTCCCTTCCTATTTTAATTCCACCCCAAAAAAAAGATGTTTCTTTTCTCCAACTTTTACTCTGTGGGCCACCGAAACCAAGGAAATTCAATACATGGATTTTTACCTGAGAGAGGGGTGCATCACTTGCCCTATGTGCACATTTAAATATCCATTTAAATTACACTTCCAGTTCTATTTAATTCTTCTGAGATGAGCAGTTCTCTTCTTTTCTCATGATATCTGTTTCATGTTAACAGTGTGCTTAAAATGTTGGTGAGAGCTGTGGCATGAAGTTGTCAGACTTTAACAAACATGAAAATAAATGAAGCTGTTAAAATACAGGTTTGACCAACAGTTGGATTCGCGTTTCTGACAAACCCAAGGAGTGCAGAAGGACATGCAGGAAACTAATTCTGCTGCCTCTTTTTCAAAAAAAAAAAAAAAGGTTGTGGGTGATCCCAGCAAATACTGTCTGATCAAAGCAAATTTAAGCCTTAGAAAATGAAAGGGAGAAGTCCTGAGGCACTGCCTGCGAGGGGTGCGGGGGCTGCGCTGGGGGGGCTGGTGCAGGACCTCTTGTTGCGCAGTGCTGGGACGCGCACCCCCACGCTGCACAAGCTATCTGCTGTAGGAGACTTTCTTCGGCTACAAGAATCGGTCTAATCGGACAACTGCAAGAACTTAACGTAAAACGCTTCAGCCAGTTTTCCTGTGAGCATTGTCAGAATAGAGTAAGCTGTATTGGACTGATTCAAACCAGTTTCAGTGCATCTCTAGAAGAAGCTTGCGTCGGTGCAGATAGATCATCTCTGGTGAGATCCGTGTCAATTCTCTCGCATAAGCGTGTCCTTAGAATTGGACTCCTTTTCCTCCTTTTGTTTTTCCCTTTTCCTCCTTTTGTTTTTTTCCCTTTTCCTCCTTTTTTCCTGTTTTTCTGCAGTTCAAGTGTTGTTAGCCTTGTAAAGGTTAGTCAGGCACTTGCTGATTTCCACAGACCCCATACTATTTTCGGTGTGTTTACACTGGTTAAAACTGATTAGAGCTCAGTAAACTATGCAGTATTAGATGTGAAGTAACATAACACTGCACACTTACTATTATCTGTATTGACACGGAATCGCTAAAAATTGGTTAAGAGCTGTTTTGTCACTAAAGTCAACATACTTGACCCTGTTTACACATGGGGAGAGAATCTTTGAGTAAGAAGTTGCCATTTCTGTAGTGGTTTTTCAGAATGGAGCCACACAATGTTATCAGCATTTTTTCAGACTCGAAGGGAGAGGGGTGGTCCGCATGTATAACACATACGAAATGAAAACCTATTCATTCCAAAATGTAAACATGGGGGCATCAAACACTTGAACTTGTCTGGTTTCAGCACATACTCCTCTTGTGATCATGGTTAATTTAATATAGTTTAAAATTAAAAAGTTAAATGAAAGTTATTTTTCTGCAGGCTGTTTTCCAAATTTTCCCAGTCCTAATGCTTTTACTGTACTTGTTCTATAAAACAGCAGCCACATATGCGTTTGTGTGTTTTTGTGCATACATCTGTTCTGGGTGTGTATGCATGTGTCTGAACATATGTATGAATTAAGTGGAGTGCAATATTGGCTAAATGAGAGAGACATAAGGTAGCCACCTGCTCTGACACAACGCTTGTGCGTACGTACCAAAGAGAAGAGATTTAAAAACAATTACGATCTAGAATGTACTTGTTAGAGCAAAAGAACAAACTAAACTAATTTAAACTAATTTTTCCCTTAGGATGGTAATTCATTGACAGAATTACCCTGCTATTGAAATTGGGCCTGTTGGTTGCACAGCAGAGCGTGTTAGATGAATTGCAGTAATAGCCGTTCTCTACATTTAATAAACTAGCTAAAATTTCTTGACATGCTTGATCTATATGACAAAGTTTATTTTTTGCTTTCTGGTGAGAAGCCAAGGGTGTCTTTGATTTTCTATAGCTACTTCAGGCTTACAAACAGCTCATGTACCAGCTGAAGTGGGCTGGGTGTCAGTCAGCGGCAGGGATCTAGAGGCGGTGGAGGACTGAGGGACGAGAGCACGGCACCTCCAAGCCCGTGCCATGCCTGCTGCTACCCCTTCGCTGTCTCTGAGGTCTGATTTTCTTTCCTTTGAAAACATTCTCATGAAAGGTGCTGTTTGTTTATCATAAGCAGTGTTATGTTAATATATGCATACATAGAAAGACCTGGCTACTTGCTTTATGTATAATTTTCTTTTTAATATACAGTTTTTTATATAAATACATCTGAAGAACAGACCAGAAATATTTGCAGAACACAAAGTGATTTGTGTGCAATGACTGTGGGTCCAAAGACACAAACCAGCAATACGGTGCAAAGGCTCTACTGCTAGCCCTTCAATTGCTCCCAAGCGTGGGGACTGCTGAAAAACTTGCATGGGGAAATGGCTGCAGAGTAATTTGAGGTGAGAATTTTAGCTAGCTCTGTGTTAGCTCTCTGTGTGGACAGTCTCTCGGGGCAGGGAGATTTCCTCCGTGAGAGGCAGCTCGCTCCGTTTCCCAGCGTGGTGAGAACTGCTTAACGCCCTGGGAACGTCCTTGGGCAACTGGGGCAGGAGCTCCCAGGCGCGGCGAGTCTGCACCGAGCTCTCGGCGCAAGGACGTCCTTTTGTTCCAGGACGTGCCGCCGTGCCTAGACACAATGCAGCCGGCTACGGGATGGACCGAGAAGTGGATTAAGGCAGGGTTTAAAGACCTGGGACCTGATCTTGGAGGGAGCCCGTCACCCCAGTTCATTCTGGTGTGGCGTCGGCGGTGGGAGGAGGGAGCGCTGCGGGGAGGGCAGGTGGTATTTCCATCGGCTGGTGGCAGTTGGAGGAGCCCAGGAGTTATTGAAAGCACTTCAGCTGCACTGGATCTGGCTATGTTTAGTCTTAATCCACCACTCAGTAGAGTATCCACTTTACTTCTAAACCTCTTACGTTTTGCTGGCCTGCATCACATCCTTGTAATTACTTGGACATGGGACTGGTTATTGTGGTTTCACTACACCCTGACTGAAAGAAATCCTCTGATATTTCTGTACAGCTGCCTTGCTGGTTTTCTCGCTATTTGCCTGGCCTAATTGCAATGAATGGCCAGCTTCAACATTAATATCTAGATGTGCTTGAGAGTCCAGAGGGACAAGCCAGATGAGCTTTAAATGCTGGATGTTTGCAAGGGCTTGTGTGAAAGGGTCAAAAAGACAAGTTGTGTACCCTTTAGTGCCAACGCTCCTGAAGTAGGGCTGCGATGATTTAAATTTTATCCTAACAAGTGTCCTTACAGAAAGCACCACTTGGAAACAAACTTCACCGATTCCTTGCTCCTTACCAAAAGCAAACTTGCTGCTTTTCATTAAGCTGTTTGATTGCTATCAAGCTCCTTGTGCCAGTGCCAAAGGCAGCCAGGGCTTTGTACAATGTGCTGGGTAATTGTGCAGTTTCTGTGGTCCGCTTTTGGAACAATGTCTCATAAAAATCTTAAGCAGCTATCACTTTTCATGGCTAATGAACTGAGGATCTGGGAATTAGATCCAGAGCCAATTCTTGGATTAAACCTTCTCAGCCCAAAACAAGGCTGTCTTCAGGAATAAAAAACAACGCAGGGCTGCTGGAATAGGGTACTACAGACTGTGACCTTCAAGATGTGAGATAAGTGACCAACATGAAGGGTACAGCAAAAACTAATCAAGGAGGAGGGGTGAATACCAAAGGACTTGTCTGAGAGTCAGTAATGCAATTGAGGGGCAGGGGGGGAATTGTTTGTTTTTAGATGTCATTTCTAAAAGGCTTTTTTAGCTTCAGAAATATTTGAAGTAAGTATCCCTCAACATTCACATGCTGATCAGGGACAGAATGAGTTTAGTGGCCTCAGCCTGCCCCTGGTGAACAGGGAGTGGGAGAAAAACCCCAAACCGTTCTGCGCACAAAGGAGTGGAGTGCAATTGGTAATCTCGGCGGTGGGTGGGTGGTCTGTATTCAGAGGGAGGTTTAAAGGCAGATTTCATCCCACAGACCAATAATATTTAATAATTACATCACAAAACCCACAATCTCCTCAACACCCTAAAAGCCAAAGAAAATACCTGTATGAAGTATAGATTTCAATGCTTCCAGAAAAATGAGAACATGGAGAACAACTGGAAGAGTTGTAAATAGCGGCTTTAACAGGAAAATTCCAGAATGTCTTCAAAGTAAATTAGCTACTGCCATGCCTCCTCACTCTGCCTCCTCCCTTTCCTTCCTCCCCCCCCAGCCCGCTTTTATTTGCTTTGAATTTCCCTTCCGCTCTCTTAGTTGACAGCATTTGCACTTATTTCTGTTAGGGAACATGGCCATTCTTTTTTATGGCAAGGTGAAAATAATTTTATTTTCATCACTTTTCCCCCACTCCCGTGATGGATTTACTTGAAAAAAAATAATGACGGGCTTCACAAACTGGCCTGACAGTTGTGATGCAGAGAGTGAGCTGGCTGAGCAGGGACAGTGAGGCATCTCTGTACCTATTATGGCAAAAATCGATAATGCTTTCTGTAAATTGCTCCTCCCAAAGGAGATGAACAAATGCAGGAGACAAGGGAAGCCATCATTCTGTATGAAAGCCCCTGCACATTTGGACCAGTGCAATTATCAGGAAGGGGTTTTTTTCCCTTTTCTTTTCTGTCTCTCTTTTTTTTGGGGGGGGGAGGAAAGTGAGAAGGAGTGGGATGCAAGAAAGAAAAGACTATTTTTCAAGAAATGTTAATTGAAGGCTAAGATTCTGTGAATTGTCCAAGAATATTGCTTTTGGGGGGCAAGGAAGGAATTAAGATAATTTTCGGAAGTACTCATATTCTTTGGATGTTTTTACATTCCGATTATGCATTCAAACTGGAGTATTTAATTTTTTCTGATGGACAGCAGTTCTCCCTTCTAATCATCTAGAACCATGAGGTTCTGTTAATCCTCACACGCGTTCTGTTACCCTGAGTGGGAATTCCACAGAACACAAACCCCAGTTTTTTCCTATTGTGGACTCATATATCAAATGGTACAAAAGGTAATCAGAAACTGAGTAGAGGAGCACGTGACACCTTTACTACTGTTTAGACTGACTGGGGTAGAGTCATTATTTGTCTAGTAAACAAGGAATAACAGGGAATATGAGAGTCACAGACACTCAGCAAAGGTGCAGAGCTTGAACAGAAGGGATGGTGAGGAAGTAAGAGCATAAGTGAGCAAGATGGTTTGATTTCAAGTGCTTGCACTTCCTCTGAAATATGTCATTTGACCAATAATAGGTCCTGCAGTGCATTTACCTTTCATCACAAGGACATTCCCTTTATGAATATCTTTTCTTAAAGAAGCTACAAGCTCATGTTATCCAGAATAGATATGGAGATGATATACATTGGGAATGAGGATCTTCGTTACTGGGCATTACCCTATCACTGGTTTCATATGAGGTCTTTGGCAAGTCCTACAATTTCACCAAGTCTCAGCTCTCCCATCGCAGAAGTGAGATTAGTAATAACACTTTTCTTTTTAAGGTCTTCACTTTCTTCAAACAAAAAATAGTTGAGTGCTTAGTATGTTATTGATAGTACTTCCTCTGTTCAGCAAATGGACAATTTGTTTTTGTGAAGACGTTGTGAGACCTCTTTCTGCCTATGTACTGAAAGAGAAGCATGAAGCACAACTCAGCAATGTGACGATAAAAAATTTGACAATGGGCTGTTCTGTCACCTTTCTTTTGGCCTGGCATTTCTGTTTCAGTGAGAAAAACAGTGAAAATACCATAGATGAATGAGAAGTATATTAGAGTTGTTGTTCCTTATCATAGTTGGAAGATAGACAAGAGATACTGCAGGCAGGTACTCAAATTTGAAGTGCCCTGAAGTTCAGAAAGACTTTTCAGAAAGACATATTTGGAAAGGGCATTGAGCAAGTTCAAAAAAAGTCATGCTAGATAAAAGAGTTCAGCATCTATCACCTCAAATTAAATCAAAACTGAAAGGAGAGGCACTGGTGGGAGACATTCAGCCCTTCAAAATCTGTCTCAGAGCTCTTGTCCCAGGAACACAGTTAAATGTTTAGGGATGTATTGCCAGCTGTGGGGAGATATCAATAGCAAGACTTGGGAGAACATAGTAAAGCTCTCACTGTGTAGTGTATGTTGAACTAGTGGCACAATGTCGGATGAGTCAGGCTGCTTTTCCAGTGCTAATGAGATGTATGTTGAGTGAAGATGGATAAATAACAGAAAGAAAGGCCATGATGGAAAATAGGAGGTGTTCAAGAGAGGTGTTATTTATTCACAAGGATTTCCTAAATTTTGTTTTCTAACATTGTAATTCTTGCCTCTTGATTGGTTTCAGTTGCTTTGGCAAGTTTTTTGTTCATGAATTCTAAGTCTCTTTTTTGGAGTGCTAATAACTGCTTCAGAGATTGAGGAGAATGTGTGAATGAAAGCATACATTGTAATTCCAGCAAACCATTTTGTTAGAGCTATTTCATGGTTTGTTAAAAACACAACAGCTGTTTACAGTTTTTGTACATCTTCTGCACCATGCAGACATTTTTTTGATGGGTGCCTTTTTGTCCTATGATAAGCATACGAGGGCTGATGAACTTCTTATGTCATGTTCTCATAACCTGAGAAACAGCTTGAGTTTCTTCTTTCTAATACCTCTGGAATGGGACCCTCTTTTGCTTGTTAGGAGATGAGTGTCGGATCAGGTTTCTGCTTTGGCAGTGAGAAGCCATAAGGAAAATGCCCAAGTGTGTTTCACAGTGGAAGCCAGTCGTTACGAAGTGGCGTGTTTCGTTGTTCCCACTGTTTTAGGTTGAGAATCTGATGGAGCAGGAAGTGAGGACACTCCTCTTTAAACCAGTATTCTGTCTCCCTCTCATGGAAGGGAAAAGCATAGCTTTGCCATTTATGTGAGCACAGGAATAGAACAAGCAAAAATGATTTGCTAAAATCAATAATTTTCATGTTGTCTTAATGCATCTAAAATATTTAAAGGAAATATGTTTAAAAGCTATTATTATGGTTTACATATACTGCAAGTTTTAAATAATGAATTTGAAAAATGCTTCTGAAAAATAAGGGTGGTTCTCATAACCAGGAGGCAAGTCTGGGAACCCAGCATGCTACAGGTCAAGAAAGGGCAACTGGAAAGGTAACATCCATCAAACCTATGCCAGCGGCTGGGTATTGGTGATCTGCTTCCGCTAGCAGTAGTTATTCTTCTGAAGGGAAAGCCTTCTAAACAAGGCTGTGAATTGGTTTTCATGCTCGCATTGACAGATTGGGAAAGCAGTTTGTTCTACCAAATTTAACAATGATATATCATTATCACAACTTTGGGGGAAATCTATAAAATCAATAAGTTTGTAGCCTGAACAGGATTTGTATCGCTTGCTTGCTGTGCTGGTGTCAAAGCGTGAGCATATGGATTGAGTCACAGCCTGAGATCAATGGAATTTGTGGACAGTAAGCTCAATAACAAGCCCTTCTGAAAAGAAATAGATGTAAAAAGCAAATTTACTAGAGTATAAAAAAAAAAAGCTAATATCTTTTCCGCGCCTGGCTGTAAAGTGCTGTTTGGCTGCCGTTGGCTGCTGGTACTTTGAAAGCTGTCTAGGGTATGTGCTTGCAATGCTGAGTGCTGCTGCTGCTCTCTACTTCCATGCATTGCATGTACAGTTGGATGCTTCTGTTTGTAGGGCTTGTATTAGGAAACTAGCCAAGAATAGGAGGAGGGGGAAAAAATAGCCCTTTATATTGTAAACTGAATAAAGAATAAAAACAGTCAGTGTGTCTGCTGGGGAAAGACCATGGTGGCTTTATTTACTTTGTACTGGCAGGGCTTGCTAATGGAGAAAAATAAAAAGGCATAATTAAATAGTTTAATGAATTCGCAGCTCTTTTGTTTGAGTGGGGCTGGGAATGCATGTTCCAGAGGGCCTCACAAAGAGCTCGGCTGGTAGTGAGTTAAAAGTAGGAAATCAGTCCTTTGAAGGCATTTTTATACTTCATTATCCCAGCATGTAAAATGACTTGTACTAAACGATTGAGGATTTTTTTTTCACTCTCTCTCTTTCTCTCTTCTTTTTCTAAACAAAGGAGAGCATCAGGGCGGCAGGAGCATAATTCCCCTCAGTGTCCTAGAGCCAATAGATCAGCTTGTCAGCAAATTGGTGGGCCTGTACTTATGTTTCAGTAAAATATAGGGCTCTGGGAAACTGTAGTGAACAACGAAACCACAAGCCAACCACCACAGAAACACACACACTCTAAGAGATCCTGGGGGAACAGGGATGATAAGACCTCCCTTTTCACCTCAATACTTTGCAGTAGGCATATATTCACTTTTAAAGGTGTTTTGTGTGTGTGCAGTAAAAAGAATAATGTTACATTTTTTTGTCCCCAGGTTTTTTATTTCTTTGTTGTTATGGATCAGTAAAGCTGGATCAGCTAAGGTATATTTCCTTCCTCACAGTATGCCAAGTGATAGTATGTAGGATTTTAATGAAAGTAATAGCATTCATCGATACTCCTCAACTAGCATGCACACTGTGGTGATCATAAAGGTGAAAAGATGGCTATCCTGCAAAGAGCCAGCCGCAGGTACAGCAGGTACTGTGCCGGCATGGACTCATCTCACTCTATATCCGCATCCCTGACGTTCCAGCGTGGGCCCTCTAATACACATCGGTCTTTGACTGTGGATTTTCAGGGCTTGGTCTTAGTCGACATAGTTCAGCCAGTGGAGCCCAATCGACACCTGCAGCATCCCTGGATTATTCAGCCCTGAGAATCCAGATGGGTAAATACTCTATCTTGTGTGACCCTGCCAGTGGAAATTATCTTTGAGTTGCTGCTCCCTGTTGTTGCGCTGGCATTCCTCTTAATGGTGCGATCATGCTGCACTGTAGGGAGACTGCAAAGTCTTGGACCTTCCTGGGGCTCTACCTAATGAATTAGTTTAATTAAAAGAGAGAGTATGTTGCAGTGCTGAGTAAGAATATGGGTATTTCCTATTAAACAAGATGGCAGCAGGAAACCACTCTGAATTGAATTTGGCAATCGTTTAGATCAAAATACTCTGTTGTACACCGTTATTGTGTTTAGCATAGTCTTTTTGACATTATTTGCTGTTAGACAATAGATTTATCTCTTTAGTAGTCATTGTGGCCATTTTTCGTATGGGTGTTACAAGATCATTCCATGCAGTGGAAGAGATGACCTGTAGGAAGGTATATCTTTACGAATGAATTAAGGTTTTGCCACTGTGCCATCCTTGGGCAAAACGACTGGCTTTGATTTCACCTGGCCGCTGGAGCTGGTCACATTCTGCGTGCGTGTGAGAGCCAGCTGCAAACAGCGGGGAGCTTCCCTCCAGGACTTCATCTGGCCCATGTACTGGTATTTACAAAGCATTCCCTGGTTTTTACAGCTTGAGTTTGCTTATAAACAACACTAACTGTTTGTTTCTTGTTAAAATTTACCTCATAAACAAATTTTACTGTGTGAGTTTGAGGCAATAATTGTTTAATCCTGACTTTCTCATACCCATAATATAGTGACTGTAAAGCTGTGGTTGGCACTTTATAGAATTTTTCTGTTGCTCTCTTCAGTGAGCGCAGTGCCACGTGCGCTGCTAAGGGGGACATTTGCTAGTCCCCACACATGGGGGACAGGATAGCCTCTCTGCCGAGGAGGCAGTTGTCAGGAATGGCGTCGGACCAACTGCATGTCTTTGCTCTCACTGGAAAGAATTAAAATAGAGAAAATCTCAAAAGAAGCCCAAAAGTCCAAAATAAAAGCCTCCTTCTATTTCTGAAGTTTAACTTACCTTCTGATGTAACGCTAAAGCTATGCAGTTATTTACAACCAATGGCACTCTCTATCGTCCTTCTTGCTGAGTAGCAGGGAAATGCTGTGGAAGTGACTGCTTATATTGATTAGCGAGACAAGAGAGAGTTAGAGACCCTCAGCACTGCCACTTACAGTGGGCAGGAAACCCAAATTGACCAGTAATAAAGTGTTTGAGGCTGTACAAGGCGGCTCCTGGGGAAACTGCCTTTTCAGAGTGGGGATGCTAGGGGTGGAAAGCTGTCAATTATCCTTGTTTGATGAGGACTAAGTAAACGTGCTCTTAAAGTGGCCTATTAAATGTGAGAGAAAACGTGCTGGGGCTGGGTTCCCTCTGCAAAAGTATTTTTGCAAAGTTGGAAGGATGGATGTTCTTGGACCCATGAATAAAGGAGTACTACTATCAGCAAAGAATACAAACTTTTACTTGATTATTCTGGCCTCTTTTTCATCATGGTCTCCAGGTATAGACAGGAGAAAAATGAAAATATTGTTAGTTCCCCATGTACTAATGGTGTAAAAAAACCTCAATTCTTGCTGTAATATATGGTACTGTGTTTGCAGAATGAGTACGTAAAAGGAACGCAGAAGGCTAAGACATAGCTACTTGGGATATCACAGGCAAAAGGGTAGCAAGATTTTGAGTTCAGTGTGCAATTAAAAGCTAAGAATAATCAGTGACAGTGAATATCTCAGACGCCTAATGTGACAATTATTGGGAATTATTCAGACCTGAAGTCTGAATAATTACATAAATGGAATCTTTTTATAAAGTGCAAACTATCCTAGTGCAGAGGATGGATGCAAGGTCTAAGAAACCACCTTGCAGATTGCTGAGAATGAGTATAAAAATATAGCAGAAGCATGTTGTGATAAAATCAGAGAGGCCAAATCATGAAATAAGAAGCAGCTAGCAAGATGTATCAAAATAGCAAAAATAACAATACTAAGAACAATAGCGGGAATAGGAAAATAAAGAAAAGTGTAGCATCACCATTCAGTGGAGAGCAAAAGATAATTTTGAGACAGCCAAATGTTTTTGTATCCTCCTCTATTAAAGGTCGTCTGTAGGACAGCAGCTATCATAATTGATGCCATTGCCAAATGGATAAGATCTCAGTCCTGAATAGAGGTTGAAGTGTATAAGATAGCTACTGCAGAACTGTGGTTTTCAAAACTCATTAAAAGAACATGTAGAGCCAAAATAAACTCAGAACTAGCAGTGTCTGGTTTTGAAAACTTGTGCAGGGAAGGTGAAATATTGGAGGACAGTTTAGTGTCCTCAGTTTAAACAGGAGTTTAGACAGGAGTTATAGACCAGTCAGCTAAACTCCAGTTTCTGCAAAAATTCTGGAAAAAATAATCAAACTATTTGCAAGCACTTTGAAGATGACAAGGAAATGAATAACAAACACAGATTTGTCAGAAAAAATATTGTCTAACCAATACAACAACTTCTACGATAGAGTAACAGGTGCAGACATGGAAGCAGCAATAGATGTCGTATATCTTGAATTTAGGGAGGTTTTTGACACTGCCTCACATGACTTCTTTATTTATAAGCAAGCTAAGGAAATGTGGTTTAGATGAGTGTAGGTGTACAACTGGCTGAAGAATCATATTTAGGGCATACTTATCAATGTCAAAATAGAAGGAGGTATAAAATGAGGTTTGGCAGGGGTCTGCCCTGACCCTGGGTCATTGCAGTGTTTGCTTTAATGAGTTGAATCACAAAGTAGGAAATACATTTACTGAGCTTTCAGACAACAGAAAACTTGAGATATTGAGTACCTTCAATGGTAGGAGTACAATTCAAAATAAACTGACAGGCAGGGGTGATGGCTTGGCAAAAAATGAGTGAAATTCTGTAGGGACAACTACAAGATCTTCTTATGGAAAGTTTGTGATGTCCACAAAAAATGTAATGTGTTAACTATTAGTAGATTTTTGGCCAACTGCCCTAATGGTGGCTTCAAACGCTATGTCATCCTTCTGCTTTGAGAACTGAAATTATTTTAAGGTGTTTAAAACTACAAATGAATAATGAAGTGGATTTGATGAAAAAGAAGAAATTGTCAAAAGCATAAATAACAAAATTGATTTGCATGAAATAAGTTTCCCTTGTAAAGAACTCATGTCTAGACACTTTGCAGCATTTTACTGACATTGTCTCTACTGTACAGACATGCTAACAACAAAAGCAAAACAAAGCAGAGTTTCAGAAGTCATTGCTAAATACTACCTGTGTTGTGGTACCCCAGCCTGGACATTATGCACACACTGATGGCCAACTATGTCAAGCAGAAACAGCAAAAAGAGACGTTTTGTCAGAAACACTATCTGTGTTTTTTCTACTTATTTCAATAGCTCTTTAAAAATATAATTTCTAAAGTAAACATAATATACCTGTAATGTAAGTGTAATACTCATGTAAACTCGGTTTTTCACTTCCGACTCAGGCAAAGCTCTTATTCAGGTTAATCGAGGTTTTGACTATGTGATTGACTTGTAACAAAAGCACTCTCAACAGCTTTAATACCTGTTCGATTAATCCTCCTTGCTCTCCTTTCTGAATAGGGGCATGAGTGTGTGGTTTCACTAGCACTGTGAAAGGAAGTAAAAAAGCTTATTGGTTAGAGATGTCCAATTGTTGCTTTTGCATATTCACATTACTTTCTGACCGTCAGCTCTTCTCCAGAGGTTTTCTTTCCCTGTTGAATTCCAAGGTCAGTCAGGAGGATCTGATGTGGTTCAAACCACAAAGCCCTGCAAAATCTTCCTGCTGAACACTGGCTCCAATGAGAAGCGCCAGCATGCTTACTTTCAGGCGTTGTCTTGCAGGTTCTGAAGCGGAATGGCATTTGATGACAGAGTAGAATGAAGATGCAAGATGACCACTAAAACATTTCTTGTCATCTTCAAGAGTGTCTGGGCTGGACCCATGTGAGACAGGATACCACCAGGGCAGAGCCATTACTCGTTCATGGTGTACTTCGTATCTTACATGTAGTACTCCTAACAAAGTTTTTTGGTGTGCATAATTTCCCATCATGCATGGAGAATAACAGACATATTCAGAGGTATTCTACAACTGCATTTTCCCTTCTGACTAATCCCCAAAGAGGTGAAATTCAGATTGTCTAAGTGTCTAAACATTCACCACTCCTGTGGTGGAGAGATTTTTGTTGGAAATGGAAATATAAAATTATCACTCTGCTCTGTCCTTTTTGGTGCTGTACATTCCCCATCACAATAACACATTCTGATTTGCTAATAGTAGGAATCCTTCAAAATTGTGTAAGCTTTGTGTTTTATTGGATCCTTAAGTTAGGAAATAATCTACTGGTGATCTTTTTCAGTCTACCTGTCCTGATTTGGTCTGGTTTTGTTTGTTCATTTAAAAGTATAGTCTAACATCTTCCATGAATCCCCCCGAGATCCTTAAATCTCTCTGTTGCATGAAGCAATTCGGTTAGACAGAGGCAGTCAATGACACTTTCTTACTTATTATTAATTTGTTACAGGCAAAATTCCATCTCTTTTTTTATTATGTTTGTGGTACTATGGACTTCCCTTTTTTTCCTCTTCACTGCCCCCCAAAAGCTCACTTCAGCAATATGAAGTGAACCATGCTTCAAGTGTTATTAAGTAATATTCCTTATTACAAAAAGAACAGGGCTCCTTTTAATGAGTGCTTTAATGCTACCAGTTCATGTCACTATCTAGGGAGCCCCTTTTCTTTTGTTCATAATGAGGAACACCTCATTTGCACTGTCCCTAGATTTATGGAAGGACAGGAAAAAAACTTCAATTTATTACATCTTAAATGAACTGCTCCCAAAGCAAAAACAAAGAGGGTAGTAAACTGGTACCTCTGCACTATATAGTTTGATTTTTATTGAGCTGTATAGTGATATTCTGCCTCACCTAAGAAGGGTGAGCATGGGCTATAATTACCTCTTGTGAACCCCATTTTCTGATAACCTCACTGGCCTCTGCCTCTTCAGGATGTTGAATCTGTCAGTTATGGTATTTTATTTGTTCTTACTGATGGAGCTGTATATGGTTAGAAGCAATGAAGCTCATGTGATATCTCATTTACTTGAAAAAATGGGGCATGCTCCCTGAATTTGAAACAGAAAAAACATTCCAGTTGTTCTGTGAATTTTATTCTACTGTACTTCAGAAATGTTTTGTTAATTCTGTCTCCTTATGTTCATCCTAACCTTCTTTTGCTTCATCTGTACTATCAGTTCACTTTTTTGGCAGATGTTCTTGCATACAGTAAGTTAACTAAAAAGAAAACAGGTTTTAATTGATGAAATCCCAGTTTTAGAAAAAAAGGCTTTAAGGTCAAAGTCTTTCTTTGTAAAGTGAATAGAGACAGGCAATAATAGCTGTGTTCTTGGTATGAGATTAAATTCACTGTCTCATGTGGAAGATGAATTGACATAATGGTGTTATTCCTTGCTTTTCTGACTTAGGGAAAAAAACGTACTAATTCCTTAAAGTTTTAATATTATTTAACTTCTTTACAGGAATGTTTTGGATAAACATAACTGTCTTTGGTGTGATAAATTTAAAATGAAATTTAAGGTGTAAGAAGAAGGTTTTATGAAGGTGGGGGGTTTTTTGGTTTGGTTTTGTTTCTTTTAACTTTGGCTTACGTATACTTCCTTGCATTCAGAAATGTGGAGTCACCTAAAATGTATTTTTTCAGCTAGATAGTAGCAATCTAGAACTTTCTGTCTAACCTATGGCAAAAAGCAGAAATCAATAATAAATGATCTGGTGTCTTCCTGGTTTTGCTCTTTGTGTGAATCTGTTTTATCTGTAGTTCAAAGGTTATAGAAATTATAGTAGACAAATTCCAGCTACAAATAATACTTCTAGCATTTTGCATGAAGTCTTAAAACCTTTTTATTTATTTCCTTTTCTGCAAGAGTCAAATAAGAGGCTTTTACATACCAAGTCAAGGTTTTTTTAGACTTAAACTTCAGAATATTTTCAATATCTGCAACATTATCTTTTGAATAATAATTACCTCTTATATTAAATTATAAGACAGCAGGATTCAGGATTAGATCTCTGCATATTATTCTAGTGAAGGAAATTATGACAGGGGTCATTTTTTAGAATTATGTAGGAGGGTAAAAGGTCCCAGGCAGCATTAGAAGGGAAGGCGTTTATAATTAAATTGTAATTTAGGCCTATGATTTATAGTTTTCTCAATGAAAAATTTGGTGCTGTAGAGAGATCCTAGGAGGAACTTTAGTGAGATACAACTTAATGAAATAATAAAAAGAAAAATGATTCTGGAATAGACTGTATTATAGCAATACCCGTTAGCATGCTACGGTGTAGCTAATGTTCTGTCAGTATTTCCCTTATAAACTCCGTTTTCCAGGGCTTTATATGCAGGCAGTAAAAGTTTGCTTTAGGCTGAAACATGGCATATAAGGTTTGAGATCAAGAGAATTTTCATAATATATATTTTTAAATCATTTAGCTCATTAAAACTTACAGAAGTATTCTAAAACATACAAGTTGTCAGTTCAAGACAAAGACCGCTGCTTCTCTTTTTGTTGTTATTGTTCACGAGTTGCAAGAAAACTGTAAGCCTTGTTCTTCTTCTTAATTTGTGAAGTCATTAAAGTATGTGTGGTAGAAATCTGCTCTGAAATAGCACCCAGTTATACAGAAATAGTTCATTTCTATCTAACGTGCAGAGTGTTTTTTAGTTTCTTAGTGTTATTCTGTAGAGCAGGCAGTCATTGGAATTGAAGGAGGAGCATTTTTATAGTTATTTTTATTAATTAAAAGGCTAAACTCCTCCTACCATGATGAAGAACTATTCTAGTGGCAGGAAAACATTAATACAGAAAGGTTAAATGACTTGCCAAAGGCAATTGAGGTAGTCAGTGACTGATCTGACAACAGAAGCCATCTCTGACCTGATATCCTCTGGCAGTAAAACTCTGTTGAACTAGTTTATACAGATGGCTAACAGCTCATAGGTGGTTTAAAGCCATCTTTCTGGTTGGGAAGAACTAATTTTCATAAAAAATTACTTTAAGAACGGAATGTAGGTTCAGACATTGCCTTTTAAACACAATTTGCCTGTGCAAATTCAGCAGTTGTTCCTATGAATTGCTTATTTACTGGCCCAAGTTATAATAAAATACTTTTTTTTTTTTTCTGCAATTACTTGAATTTTGTATAGTCACAGAAAGTCAACAGACAAGTTTAGTGTGTGGGTTTGAAGATGACCACCTGGATTTTACTACACTCAGATTAAGGCACTCTATCAAGCCTTCTGATACTTAAATTTTTTTGTAGTGACTTAGACTGCAAATAAGAACCTGATGAAAGTAAATGTACTTAAGCACCCTCTGAAATAAATAAAACTATTGAAATTGTGTCTAATTGAGGTCACAGAAAGATGTGAAGGAGTATGCAACTTAAAAATACGCTGTATGGAACTTGAAAATACATGGTGACTTTCTCCAACACCACCATATAAAAGGATAAGAGGAATTAATACAAGTAACCCTCTTCCATTGGATGGGAAAATATCAATAAATTAAAAGGACAAATAATATATTTGCATTTTTTTCCATGTTACCCAGCTGAAATCATTCTGTTGTAGCCATGTTCAACTAGCATGGCTTAAGCTTCCTGTACTGCAGATGCTAATTTGTAAACTGAAGTTATAATTGTTAAACATCAGAGGTTTTTTGTACTCAAATAGCTTCCAAAGAAGTGTTATGTCACAGAGAGCAGGGCATATAGAGGAGGACAGAAAGAAAAATATTATGATGCGTGGCAAACATTTCCTTGGAAGTTAAAGAGGGAAGAATAGAAAGATACTGAATTAGCGAAATTCTCTCGTCTTCCCTCTAACAGGGTTGCTGAGGATTCAGAAACTCACTACGGGTATTAGAATGGACTACACGATGGAAAAAGTGTATTAGTTTGGTGGAAACAGAAAAGCTGAGAGGATTGAAGAGAAAGCAGTGCTGGAGATAGGAAGTAGCTACTTTTGTAAAGATTGATACTATCTGTATTTTAAATGTTAACTTGAAAATGATCCAAATATGCATTTATTTAACATAGCCCACAGATTCTTCCCAAAATATCCAAATTTAATGAGAAAACAATAAGCTTTTTAAAGACTGTGTGTTCAGTGTGTAATGAGTATTTAGGAATGTTAACAAATAATGTATGTCTTGGGGGAAAAAAAATCCTTAATAGCACAAATTATTCTCTGGCTTCTGTATAAATGACAGATACTTTGGAATTTATCTAGTTAAAGAAGTTGCATCACAGGCTCTAGCATTTTCATAGGAAATAGTTTATTGTGTCAAATTAAAATAAAATCCAGGATAGCTTTTTCTTTCCTTTTTCCAAGCTAACCTGAAAAGGAAGAGGTTAAGACTGATACTTGAAAAAAAGAGGTATTTCACCTTAAAGAAGAAAAAAAATGGTGTATTTACAGGAAAAAAAAGAATTTCCTGTAATTTTCTGAACTTTGCTTGCAGTAAGTGTTGATTTTTGGAAACATTTGTTTGAAATGTAGGCTTTCTTCTCTGTAACTCCTTTCCCTGTCCTTGATCCAGCGGAGAAATCACGAGTGCCTGTGTTTGACTTATCCTTTTGTTTGGCAAGGCGCTGTGATCGTATACCTCATTTAGCATCTTCACATCGTTCTTGGATGAAGAAGCAGCAGCCTTTGTTTAGAAAGAAAGTCTCTTTGATAATTAGAAGTAGCGAGGGATGTAACAAAACCCCAAGAGAAAGCGTCACGAAGTGCAAACGCATCTTTTCTTTCAGCAGAGTGCCATTTCCCACATGGTAAAAACCCCTGGGCGAGGCCGTGACCGGCGGCCGGCTGAGCGTCGCCCGTCTCCCCTCAGCGAGCTGCGGTGCGGCCGCCATCGGCCCTGTGGCGGGCCGCGGGCCCTGACAGGCCCTGGGCTATCACCGTGCCCTGCCCTGGGCGCCTCAGCCAGAGACTGATCCCTTTCGTTTTTATTTTGGCTCCCTTAGCTTATGCCACCAAATGAGGCCATTTTGATGCCAGCTCTACCCCCCCCGCCCCGTTTTCCTGTGGCCCCCAGCCATGACTTTAGTTCAAGGCTCACGTACGTGCAGCGCTTTGCTTGCAAGTGAGTCTCTGCGCCGTCATGCTCCTCTGACTGGGGGGACTGGTCTGGCTCCCTCAGAGCCCTCAGGAGGAAGGTTAGGTGGGCATGGGGGACAAAGGGCCGCAGAGGAGCAGTCCCGGGGTGGGGGGGAGAGGCAAATGGCTCCCTGGGGCTCTGAGGGTGTTTGGGAGCTGTGGGAGTACTTGGGGGGGGGGGGGGGCTGCTGCAGAGCCCACCCTCCAGCCTGTCCCCAGTCACCTCATGGAGAACTTGATTAATATCAGAGTCAAAAGTATTTAGACCCAATCTGTTCACAGAGAAAGTCGTAGGGGTAATTCAGTTTTATAAAGAAGGAGTTTACTGCTGCGGAGGGCTCCTGCAATGTGAGTGGTAGAAACTGAAATTAATATAGCGCACAGGAGTGTGGACTCTGTGAGTAGAGCAGATAAATGCCTCTTTAAAAAACAGGATTTTTTTTTTCTGCCTCTGCAAGAAAACTGCTGACGTGGTGCTGGTCAAGTCACTTAACCCTCGTGCAGATGCTGCTAACTGCGCCCACTCCGCAGTCTGGGTGCTCAGCTTTGATGTGTGGTGTTTGGTCTGCAGAAGTGGTGAAAAATCACAGCTGCAATGGGAACTAGTAAAAACTGTTCTAGGGAGGTATTAAATGCTATGAAAAGCTGCGCTTCAGAAAAAAAAATCAAGTCGAAGGTGGCTTAGAGTGGATACCCAAAATTAATAGACATATTTGACCTTAATCTGTCTTCCTGGACAAGTTTAATTATGGCAATTTCTTAACTTCAGCTTGAGCTCTTGTTTTAGAAATGTTAGTGTTCTTTTAATGTGTGGGTTTTTTCATTTTAACATCACTGTGTTTTCTAAGGAAAAACAAAAATTTCCATCTATGAAAATTTCCTGGAGTGGAATAAACCAAGGCTTTGGAGATGCTTAAGATTAATTTCTCTTTCTAAATAAATTATTGTTTCTGCGATGAGCTCAAATTGGGGGTGAGAAGGAGGAAATTAGAAATACTGTTTCAACAGCCAAATTCAAAAGGGAATCTTTTTCGGAACAGTGTTGTTCCCTTTGTGATCACAGTCTGTCCTGTCAGGAATCTTTCAGTGTAAAACATTGGGTGTGATCTGGTGATTAAAAACTGATGATGCACATGTTGATTTCCACCAACTTGACTCCTTGCATTTTATTAGCCTTTATTATTTGTCTTATATATAACTTAAAGATGTAAAGGTGGTAATATCTCTGTGTGATTTGAAATATAAATATTTGAAAATATAAAATGTGCTAAACCAGTCATACGTATGTATTAGTAGTGCATCCTAATATGTGTTATTATTAGCACTAGTAATTCAGAAAAAAAGAAGCTTTATTAGTTACTTTCCTTAGTCAAACTCCATTTACCTTATCTGTCTAACCTGTTGCTGTTGGTGCCTAGTTTGATGGCAGCAGCTTTCTTTTCTGTGCCTCAGTCATGCCAGCAGCATTGTGAAGGAGTTTTATTCTGCCCCTGAAGAGCTCCAGACACTACAACCTGCAAAATTGTACAGAACTAATGACTATCTGATAGGAATAAAGGCTTTAGGTCAACTGCGGTTTTTCTTAGTTGATGATAGGAAGAAATGCTTGATGTGCTTTTGCTGTCCTCCTTTGAAAACGAAAGGGAGGTGCTAGATTTCCAGAGGAGTTAACTTCAAGAAGTCCACTTGGTGTATAAAAATGCATTTCTGATTTCCTGGAAGTTTGGAAGGCAAGATTTGTAAAGAGATGTTGTATCTCTTATATGACATACACGATTTTACTATGTTTTAGTCTTTCCCTCTTTAAAAGAGAAAAACGAAATTTTAGACACAACCAGCAATTTTATATCTCTGTTTTTCATAAATTTGATGTCATTTACTCACATGAAATAATTTCAAATTTGCTATTAAAAGAAACCACCAGTGCCTTAGATTGAAGGCTCTGAAGAAAGTAGTTTGAGACCTGCTGATGGTGTAGAAAAACTCCTTGGTTATATATAAAAAAATTAAACTGTTTTCTTCTTTCTATAGGGCTAGTTTTGCGAGTAGGATTCTAACAGAGCAGGAGAACTCGTTGCTTGAGTGCACTTACTTTAGTTCCACATCTTATCCAACTCTAGGAGCTTGAACTTGTCATTATCAGACACAGAAGGTCAATGCATTAGCCATGGTACTAGCTCTTTCATGTGGCCTTTCTGAAAAGGAAAAAACCAGCTTTTAATCTTAGCTTTTATAAAATACTGTGTGTACTGGGATACATTCTAACTTGTCATTTTCTCGTCTGTTTTAGTGCTGGGGGATATCTGGAGATGCTTTATGATGCCACACAGATACACACATCTGCAAAAGGCCTAATCTGAAGTGAATCTTCTATAAATAATAAACAACAAATAGATTCCTTTTAGTTATATTAGCCCCAAAATAGGTCATGTACATTTGTTTTAAATGCAAACTTAACAATAAAGTAAATTCCCTAGGTGGAGAATTTGATGTGTTTGTGCAGATTTTCTGGACACAGTACAAAAAAAGCCAACACCTATATTTTATCATTTAAAATATTTATACATTGTCTCTTAAAATCCTGTGTTTGAAATACTGTTTATAATAAACTCCCTACTAGAGAACTAATAGTCACAGTATAAATACTTGCCATTTGTTACCTAAACACAAAGTAATCTTTATTAACTTTTTGCATAGAAACTTAATGTTTTCCATTGTTACCAGAAAGGTTGTCACCTTTGTCAGTTTCCTGCCTCCAAATAATGTTATTTTTCAATATCTATGCTAATTTGTGGTGTCCTCTTCTTTAAGTCAAAACAAAATGGTATTGAATTATCCAACTGGCTAGGCATGTATGCAAGATGCATCTCTATCTCAGAATAACTTTCTAACAGATTGTACCTAGTTCTCAGACTTAGGTTGTTCAGTGTGCAAATATATTAATAGTAAAATGATAGCCTAGACTAGAGTAAATTGGTATGTTTAGTATGTCAGTACTTAAGCTAAAATAAAAGAAGGAATTCACTAAAAAGGAGGAGCAACAAGAAGAAAATCTAAATGCATGTATTTTCTGTAAAATAGCAGTCTTACACCTCAGGAGAGCAGGCTTTTTCAGCTGATGGTCCACAGGGTCTTGTGGTTCCATGGGCTGCTTCTCAGGAAAGGTCATTAAGGAAAGCAAGCCTTGTGTCAGTAGGCTTTCACTCTCTGAGCTGTGTGCCTCCACTGGAAATATTAATATGGTTTTCAAATAAAAAAAAGGCTGAAAGACTGCCTAGGCAATCCTTTTAATGCTCCCCCTGAATATAAGAACTAATATGTTAAATTCTGTGAGTAACTACAATATAAAGGAAGGTATATCTGAGAAATAGGTAATTTATTGTGGTTGTTTGGAATTAAAATGGCTATGACACCTATTGTAATTTTCATACTATTTCTGCCTAACATAATGGTGTTTGGATTTTAATTGGAGTCTTTGAGTGTTACTATAATACAAATAATACATATAGGATGTCTCACAGTAGCATTAGACAAAGGTAAAATGCTAAAAATTGTAGTGCCACATTTTCTAGCTTGTGTTCTTCTGTGGAGCTAGCTAGAATCTTAAGTTCTGTTTGTCACCCATTGTAATATACATAATTTCTTCGTCCCTATTCATTTTCATCCCTGAGATGCATTGTAAAAGTGTAAATCCATCACTAGATAATTTTCAGTTCCATTATTTACAAAAATGAATAGTTAAGCAAGTCATTGTTATTAGTGGGATGCTATTGTTGTTTCACAGAGATAGGGACTGCCAAGGTCTTGAATGATGTACACTTGAATGTTCTTTCAAGATACTTGTACCTGTTTCATTTGGGAGGAGTTTCACTCATGTAAAATCAAACAGAAACAATTTTAGTAGCCCCTGAAAAGAGAAGAAGGGAAAATGGATATTAATGAACTGTTTAATATTCTGCTATGGAAGAGATGCAGTGATTTTGCTGTTGACACTTTTGCATGGAATTAAAGAGATCTGGTGGTTGTTTTACTCGTTTGTCTTTGTTCCTGAAAGACTTTTCAGTGTCATCAGATTTGGTTTTGTAACCTAAGAGATATTTTACAGACATGCAGACAAGAAAAAAATGCTTCTTTTTCATGAAATTCATTGGTATTCAGAACATGGTCCTTTGATGAATTAGAAATTTTGGCTAAAGCTTTAATGAGATTTTTATTTCCTGAACTTATGTTGGAAAATGTGTAGGCTCCATGATTCACAATTCTGAATAAGTTTGGGTGTTTTTTTTTTTTTCCCCAAGAAAATTTCTGGCTCATTGTTTATGACTCAATATTTTATTGATTTGTGAGTTGAGAAGTTCACAATGAAGGTGGAACAGTTTAGAGCTATAGATCTTTACTGCATGGTCTGCATTGACATGCTTGCTTGCTACATTCAGGTAAGCATTCGCAATTCAAGGTTACACAGACAATACTGTGGCAGAAATAATACAGATAGCTGCAGAATTGTTGTTGTAGATGCACCATTACATTAGATGTCTGCTGTTTTATTAGTGCTTATTTGTTAACACCAAATCTTGTTTGCACCTGTCCATATACTAAATACCTACAGTGAAGCAGTGTTGGAGGGAGAAGGGCAAGGCAGGGATCCTGGAAGCCTAGGCTCGCAGACTGCTGTGTGAATTGTTGATATTGTGGTGTTCTTTGGGTGTACTTATTTTGTGAAGCACAATGGCATTGGTAGTAGAGCCTTTACCTCTTTGATGTAGGAGAACCTCGGGAGCCTCTAACAGAGGTATCTACAGAAATGGTTGTCTCCTTTTTTCTGACTCTTATCTTTTTTAATTATGCAGTATTAGTCAGTACATGTAAGTTCCCTTTAAGTTTTCAGCTAATGATACTGTAATGTCAGTGGGTTGTATCTGAGACTGGTATTTTCAAGAAACTGTGCTGTGAGTGTAGACAAGCAGATTTACATACTTGCTGCATAAATGTAACTAGATAACCATTTGTATTTATTTCATGTTTAGTAAAATCTTTCATCATGTGGCTGGTTGTTTCATTGCACATGGACAAGTAATTTGGGAAGCTTTCTACAAGCTGTCATTGAATGGTCTTAGATTTTATAACCTTACTTGTGTTCCTGTACTACGCTACTCACAAAAATTCTCATAACTCAGAAGCATTTGATTCATATGACTTACCACATTCTGATAACTTACATGTGTTTCAGTGTGTTAAAAGTAATAGGAATATTCAAGTATATCATTGTAGCTTGTCCTTAATTTACTTAAAATCAAAGTTTTTCAGGGTCACAATGCTTACAGAAATACTTTGGTGTTGACTGAAAAGAAGGGTGTATGAGTATATAATTTTAGCAGTTACTGAAAACTTTTGAAAGAACAATTCAGTAGCAATAAGACTTTTTTTTGCTGCAGAGCCAGCAAATAGATAATGAACTTCGGGCAGTGTTATGTATCTTTGTATTTAACTGTGAGTGTTAATAGTATGGGACATTATCTAGTAGTTTTCCTTATTATATCTAAGGAATTATTTTTAAGGTATTTTCCACATCATTATAGTGATACAGCTGTTGATGTGGAGGAATGTTCTTGATCAATATTCATTTTAATACACATTAATGAGTGGAAAATTGAATAGTGGTTCACACTCCTGAAGGTATTCTTCTCTTCAGGTACACAGCTGGAGGGTGACATTGCTTGAGGCACTATTGGTTGCACTGGGTACTGTTGCGGGTGGTGATAAGCCACGCTAAAGTCAGATGTTCCCACTAAGTGGAACTACAGTGTGCTTATCCTCCATCACATTCATTTGTTTTTCTAATCCAGATATATCTTATTCAAAATCACTATCCTAGATTTTCTACTTTTCTCGATTCATTTCCCTTTGCTTCCTGGATCTCGTATCTAGCTCCGTAGAGACTACCCCTTGACTTTCCAGTCTTGCCTTCCATAGTTAAGTTTTTTCCTGTCTTCTTTTCCCTCTACCACTTTTGGGGATTAGATTTTCACTTATGCTGTGGGTGCCTAATCTATTTAGACTTCTCTGATCCTTTATCCTGTTGAGTTTTTGTTTGTTTGTATTTTAAGACTCATTTTCTGTTGTGTGCAGCTCCGTGCTCTGTTTTTGTGTTGGTATCTGCCTGGTGGAAACGCCTCTCATTATAAGTGACCTCCTTCTCCTGCTATATTTTTCTCGCTTGCGGTTCAGGATATCAGAGAAGAATAACAATGTTTTTTACAGCTAAGGTCAGAGGAGTAGGGAAATTCTAGGCATCTAGCCCAGCGCAGAGCTCCTCACTCTGGAGCAGCATGCTATTATGTCAGTTGCAAATGATGTCACTTTTCACTGTTAGAAATAATGTCAGATATTAATTGAGATTGTAATCTAATATAGTTCAATGTTTGGAGATGACAAGATATGTTTGGACTGTTTAAAATTGCGGTACCATCTTATCTTGCAAACCCTGCAATCTGTTCTCAACTTTTTGAAAAGGAAATATAATGTATCTGCTTACTGCTTGAAGCTTCTTTTCCTCTGCAAAGTCTTTTCCAGAGAGAAGAAATTTACTGGCTGGATATTTCAATTCTTATTAATGTCTGTATATTTTTAATTTTTGAGCCCAGAAATCTGAGCAATCTGTGAAAACTGTCCGTGTACCCCTATTCTGTCTATTTGACACGGGCAATTTTAATATATGACAGATGTTTGAAAGGTAAAACACTTTTTTTGGTGATTAGTTTTGCCCTGATTGGCAGATTTAAAAATAAAACTAAAATATTGTTTTGACACACAACAGGAGGAGAGTCATATAATCTATATTTAGTGCCTCTTTCATATGGTTTATAATGATTGACTCTTGGGCCTTATCTTTCTGAAAATGTCAACTGGTGCTTTCTTCAAAAGTGTTCTTAGGTCTGCAGCTTTTGTTACAATGTGGTTCATGTTTTTCAATCTCTGTATCAGAGTATTAAGGAGTAGAAAGAAGGGGTCCGTTTGGTAGCTTTCCATTGTTTTTTCCATGCAGATATATTGATTACGGAAGTAAGTTGGGCTGATTTGGCTTTTATATGAGGGCAGGAACACAAGATGTTTGGAGACCAGCACTCTGTATGGCCATGCCCGCAGTGCCTTTTGAGCGTAAACTCAAAACTATGGCGAGCACAAACCCACCTTGTGTTCATAATCCAATCTGAGTTGAGTTTGGCTTCGGTCATACGAAAGGAGGGGAAACTTGAGCCTGCAAGGCTGAAGTCAGCCCCTCGCGTCCCGTTAGCCTGCCTGGCTGTGACCACGGTGCTGCTTCCCCAGCCAGGTCTGCTGTCCCGTGTCACAGATTGCCTTGTAGCGATGTCACCCTCCTGCCATTGAGCAGAACAGGTCACTGGGCTCTACCCTACAGCCTGGGGAATTCCTGCGCCAGACAGCCATGCGGCGGCTGGAGACAGCAGAGCTGCTGGCTCCGACTGTGCTGCAGTGCCGGCGCCTGCCCACCACGTCCCCCAGGCAGTAGCTGGGTGCTGGGGGAACGGGAAGGGGGATGGCCTGCTTGGCGTGCATTCGGTCAAGTGGGGGACCAGGCTGTGCAGGGAGGCGTAGGAGGTGACAGTAGGTTAATGCTGTCTGCATACAAGATTATCGTTGTCCCCAAATTCTGATATTGTATCACAACACAACATTTGAGATGCCAGTATTAGCACGATACCAAAATATGGTACTGTGGAGCCAAACTAGTGCTATTGCAACCTCCCTCATAACATACCTTTACTTTTAGATTAGAAAGGAAGCCCACAGGAGCATTTTTTTTCAGTCAAATGGACAAGAAAAAACTACTTGTTCACATCCAACCCCTACTAAATTTGTGTTTTTCATTTGTTTGTGTTAGCTATTTTCTGGATTTATCCTGAAGGAGAAGTGGAATTACTGAATTAATGCCCAGGAAGTGAGTATCCTGTGTTACATACTCCAGGCCAGAAGTCCTTCATATATGGTGAGAAAACTTCTTCCTTTGTATTTCCAAGCTGAGTTCCAAGTGCAAGTATTTAGTATTATTTAAATGAGTTTTTTGTAAAAGCTGTCCATTTTTCAGCTTTCAGTCTAATGCAGTCTGAAAGTGTGTGAATTGTGGCCACAGTGTGAGTTTAAGGCTTTGGCACATAGGTTAGTGAATTATGTATTTTCAGAACATAGGTCTGTGTGCATTTAAAGACCATACCAACAATAATAACTTTAGCAATAATGATAATCACAATTTTTTCTGGGGCAGTTGCAGCAGTAAGTGATCTGCCTGTGTTAATAGCCACAGAATATGTACATGATCTCTGCCTGAATATGCATTTTTTTCAGGGAGAAGCTTTGTTCCAGACTCTTATACTGTCCTGGGAGAGTAATTTCTGAAAATACGATATAAATGCAAATCTATGTTTAAAAATACTGAAACAACTGCATATATTAGCTGACTGCTTGCTACGGTATATTGTTTCCTCAGTAAGTTTGCTGATGATGTAGACAGTGTAGTTTTATTTTGATGTATTCAAATATAGTATGCAATATTACTTATGACAATATAAGATTTTTTCTTCATTATCTAGCACTGAGCATGCTTTGCTTCTCTGTCATCAGTGCTATGGTGGTCTACTTGCACAGTTGAATTTTGGCCAAAATAACTTGAATTGGAGGGGTGGGAGGTGAGAAAGAAGGCTTCTCTTCACTTTGTGCTAATAGTATAGACAGGTTTGTGGAATCACTGCAGCAAGTTTTAAATGATGTATGAAATGAAAAATTCCTGTCTGATGCACAGAGCAAATACAGCCATTGCTGTCTATGAAATTGCAGCTGCAAGAGGCTATTTGTTCTGTTAGTGTTTCAGACATGGCAACTTTTAATTTTTTAAAAAACTCTTATGCTTTTATGTGAAAGACTTGCGTCTTTCACAGAAACACAAATTTGTTAGAAAAAATCTTTTAAGATGCTGCATCAATTAATATCCTAAGGAAGTTTTCTAGGGTTTTGTATGTTTTTGTTTGAGCCTAAGCAGCATTACTTTACAGTATGATGTGGATATGATGATGGTGGTGAGAATACTTTGAACTTTCCTAAAGTGAGAATTTTAAAAGCTGAATGATAGGATTCAAGACCAGGAGTCCAGTGAAGTAGTTTATTTGAGAGGTATAGTGAGTTTAGGAACTAGAGTGGAGGTAAGAGTGATATCCAATGGGGAATCAGGTGTTCAAGTTTTGTGGGGTGTGTCATATATTTGCATGGTTGATACAGAGTAGGAACTCTTGGGCGGTGATAGAGACACAACCTTCTTTTCCAGTTTTCTGTCTTAGTCACCCAAACTTTTCCCGTGCACTTAATGACATATGGTTCCTGTGGGGAAAAATGAGATTATTTCAATTAAAGCATACATATGAGCATCCAAAGTAACATTACCCTGATGAGTTAAACATTTGTATTTCCTAGCATTTGAGTTTGATACGTCTGTTTCATCCTGAAAAAGTAGTTTTGAAAGTTTATTTAAAGAACGTGTGCATAGGTAACTACATACATGTAAAATATACAGAATTATGTGTATGTAGTGTAAGAACACAATGTAAAAAATGTGTCCAGGTAAGAGGGCACTGTGGCTGATAAAAGTATTTGTATATTCTGAAAGAGAAAGCTTGGAGTTACTTGGCTTGCTGCCTAGGCTTTTTCCTCTGAAAACATCAGCTGCTTCTTTTTAAAATATATGTTAAACTTACCTCCCAGGTACATCTATTTACACTTTGTTATAGACTTATGGTTACAGTAGAAACTATATATTAATTAACTGTTTTTAATCTAAATTTTCAAAATCCAATAAAATTCTTTAAAACCATGAGAAGTTATAATCCAGTGGTGTCAGTTAGTTTCAGGGTCTTTTCTCTAGTGGCCTTACTGCCCTACTGCTAAGTCTGTCTGTTCTCATTTTTCCTATGCAATATTTCAGATAACCGTGAAAGGGTATGAAAAACCTGCTATACTTTTCTCTTTCACAAAGCTTACCTGTGACAGAAAATCTAAAAAATTGGCTCTGATAGGACACCCATGTCAAACACATATCAAATGGCAGTTGTGTTGTTAAAGGCAAAAAAAACCCCCAACACCATGATGAATAATATTTTGTTGGATGAAAACACCCCACCCCCCCCACGAAATCTTGAAAGTCTCAAAGATGCAAAAGGGTTTCTGTATCATTTATGATTCATAAGTGGATCAGTGTTATTAAAATCCACAGGAGCCCTTTGTTCATTTAGTCAGTCAAAGAGCTGCCCATCAGTCACTGTTCTATGCAGGAGCATCCTTCTGCAGATTTCAACTGTTTTTTCAATAACTCCTTGGTGTAAAAAAAAAAAAAAAATCAACTAATTATGCCAGTGAAGTACAAAGATTATTAACTCTAGAAGATTTTTGCATCTTAGTTTTATAGATGACCAGAAGTGATCTCTCAAGCACAGGAAGCAAGTTATAGTACCTTTCTGCATAGAGTCTTTGCATATGTATGTCTCCAAGCCTCTTATCATATAATTTTGTTGTGTTTTTAAATTGCAAGTTGTCAGGATTTTTTACATTAATATTGAAAACAATTAATACTGGAAGGAAAATAATTTTTATATTGTGCTATCAGGTTTCTTAGGAGAAAACAGTGTCTGAAGAAATTGAAAGCACTTTCATAAATCTTGCCTCATTGTTTATTTTAAATTTTTTTTAGTATTTTCACATTGTGTTTCTGTTCTCTAAAAATGTGTACTTTCTTACAGCTTTGCTGTTCTGCTATGCTCATGCAAGCAACCTTTTAAGTGGTTAGAAAGAAAAAAGATTATAAGAAGGGGACAGCGTACAGATGGCTTTTAAAGCTGGCGTCTAATTTGTGTGTTTTCATGATAGTCAGTATTGCCCTTTTCTTAGTTTCCCAATAGTGTTTCCTTCATTCAATATCTGGGACTTCAGAACTGCCTGACTGATACACCTAGTTGAATTTCCCATCTTCTGCGCTATCCTGTCAGAGCAGGAGTGGAAAACTCAATGAAGTGATGAACGAAAACCTAGATCCACTGATGTTAGATCGTACTCTCATATCACCAATGTTTTTTATGCCCTCCTTTCTCCAGGTCTCCCAAACCAGGATCCCAGTCTGCGCTTCTGGTATTTCATTCTCTTCCATCACACACAGCTGAACTCCCTGCTGCAGTTCCTGCATGTGCAAGCCTGTGCTCTCGCTCTCCAGCAATCTGTGTTGTTCAGGTCTGCTTCTTTGCTGAGGATCGGGTTCAGAAACTTCTGTAGGCACTGTGGAACAACCCACTGCTGTTAGGTAGTGTTGTCGCCGTGTCAGCAGGAGTGGGTTGTTCAGAGCTGCCGACTGCCTGCTTCCTGGTGAATACCACCGCTGTAGCTGGTCGGGGTACCTGTTTGCCAGGAATCAGCTTTTACAAACTGCAGTTACTGTACACTCGGTTGTGGTCACGTAACTGCCATTTGGCTGGGACACAGCAGTCAGTTTCTGACACCTGATTCTTGGCGAGTACTTCTTTGCAGTGTTTGCTTATCTCAGAGTAAGCAGTCACAGAGAAGTGGCCACTGCACATAGCTTAGTAACAGGGGGGAGCAAGAGCTGGTCTGCTCAGTATTCCTGGTATCTTCAGTCTCTCAAGCTCCTGCCCTTCTTCCTCTGTTGCAGTAGTTTACAACTCTTTGATTCTTATAATGCTCTTCTCACACCTGCCTTTTCCCAAACTCCTTTTGTCATCACCTCAAAAAGTTCTTGAATCCAGAGCCCCTGTAGGTAGCCCCTTGAGTGAGCAGCCAAGGTGGGCGGTTGTAAGCTGCTGTAGTCATCTTTCAGCTTCTGAGTAAAGCTGGCAATGTTTATACAGGGGAAAAATCAGAGCATCAGACAGAACATTTTTGTTCTCCTCTTCTCTTTTCTTCAAGTTGTCTTGGGTCAAATTACTGAATTTCTTTGTATCTTGGTCTTACTCCTTGTTTTGAAATCTGTAGAGGGCAATTCTTTTTTAAAGTATTGATTATTGTTTCAAGTATTTGTTAGCATATGAAAATGTGGTTTGTTCTTATGAGGAAACTGTTCTTCATTCCAGATTATAATTGTCTTTTGGCCTTCAAAGTTGAAAATTAAGGTGTTGCCTTTATGTTGATTTAGTGTAGAAAACACTTTTTATGTCTTATTACAAATATTAATTAGACTTTGCTTTACTGGAAATGGGTGATTTTTAGAATGCATATACTGCAGAAAAAAGAAATAAGGTGTAGAGTGATAGTTGCAGGGCAATTATATAGTAGACTGTGATAAAATAAGGAGCAATAGCATGAGTAAAACAGATAATCAACCTTTTTTTTACTAAAATTGTTTGACATAAAAAAAGGTCTGCTTAGTTACTGCAAAACATTTAATACTGAATCAATGGTTTTGACCAAAATTGGGTGTGGATATTAGTCTCTGAAAACCCAATAGAAATAGCATTAGAAATTGTGACTTAAATTTCTAGCATGAAAAAACAATGCTTATAAAGGAAAAAGTTTTTATTCTCTGTGGTAGCCAATAGATTGCTTCGTCTTACTGTCATTTAGCTGAGCTTCAGAGCTGCTTATGGCAAAACCCAAATCCTTATATTTGTTTTAAATGAAATGGAAGAATAAAAGTAGTCTGCTATTTAATTTCTGCTTTATTTAAAAATGGCAAAATTTTGGAAATTAAAAATATTTATTGGCGAAACCATTCGGACTGATGAATTCAAGAGCTTGAGTGTTGGAAAATCAGGAAGTATGTTGCAAGTCAAAGGTAGAAATGCTATCTGGAAATTGCATTCTAAGCAGAAGGGAAGAACTTGCAGGAATGTGCTGTCAACCTACTTGCAAAAGAAACTGTCCCCCAAAAAACCCCTGCATGCACACTGTTCTACCCCCCCCCCTTCGCCAAGACAGAGTAATGGGAAGTTAATACATAATGGGAAACAAGTTACAAATTATAGTAATCAAGTAGAACAAAATCATTGTTACGAAAAGAAAAAAAGTAGTCAAAGGTTCCATAGTCTCATAACCGAAAAGACAAGAACTAGCAGAGTGTTAGGATGGGCTTAAGGATAGCTCAGGCTTGTTCGAAACTTCAGTACTAAAAGGGTTAATGTGCTTTCAGTTAGGGAGATGGTAGTGTCCATCCAAAAAATTTGAAAGGACTGCCACGTAGAACTGTATGTTCTGTATTACAGACTGATTTTCTTTCATGTAAGAAGAATACTGTGGCAACGTGAAGGAGACAAAGACAGGAAACTTCAGGGAAAAAGGAATAAAATGAACATGCCAAAGATTGACTGTTCCAGAAACATTTAGTTTCTTCCTCTAATACTAAAAAATATTATTAGTAAAAAGTGCTGCAGGCTTGTCCTTTCTTGAGTCCTGTAGAGCGACTGATACAATGACACCATGGAAAATATTTTTTGCAAAAGTAGAAGATTGTTTGTAAGAAGTGTAGTGCAAATAAAAGAGTTTTTGTGTGGTGAAAATGAATTTATCAGGCTGGATGGAAGTTACTTGTTCCTCAAAGATCAACCTTTTTTTTATACTTCTTACTTGTAACTCTTCTAGAAAAACCACACATGGGTTACTGAAATTGGGCTGAAGACTCAGTGCTGAGAGATGCTGTTAATAGAGTGAAAGTTTGGAACATTAAATAGGAAGAACTGGATGACTTTGAAGAAGTAATGAAAATAAGGTGAAATCTAATAGATTCTAGTAAGAATAGCTTCTGCTGTTAGCCGAAAGTATAGCATTTGCTAGGGATGAGGGGGTGTTAGCTGACAACTGTATGACTGTGCCACCAACATGATGTGTTAGTGAAAAAGCCAAGTGCAACCCTAGGACACATGAAGGAAAAAGTAATTCCAGAGAGGTTAGCAAAATACTAGTGCCATTGTAATAGCAACTGGCAAGAGCTCATCTATTTACAGAGGAAAAATGTGGCAATGTGAAATCAGGACTATCTTTTAGTTGGAGAATAGTGCACAGGGGATCTCTATATCTAATCATTACTCAGGCCTGTAACAATTAACATTGAGTCAAGACTTTGTTTTTCTTTAACAAGGAAAGTACAGTAGGTCATTTCTCCTAATGATGCTCTCTGAAAGTGTTCGATATAAATGATTTGATAATCTGACAAATAGGAAGAATAACATGAAGTGTAAGATTAGTTTTATTTTTTTTCTAATGAAATGTGTTAGAGATACTATGACACTGGTAGCAGGTGGAAGAAGAAAACAGTTCTTGAACTCTTTACTGAATTGATATACTAATCAGAATGACTTTTCCAGAAAAGAAAGAAGAGTCTCATTTTGCTTGGACTCTATCTTTCCTATTTTCCTTTTTCAGAAATAGAAGATTAGGAGGTGTCTGCACCAATGTGATAAAATGTTCCCGCGAAATTGTATTGTATTTTCGCCTTGAGTTGCTGGCGAAATGAAGTTGTTCACTTTCAGTGCTGCTTTGTTTTTGACCCCTTTTTGTGAATTCTCTGAGGAAAGAAACATATTCCCATCTTTTATAGTAATCAAATTTATCTGGCATCTCTCAGCCTCTTGCATTACTTATGCTACAGTTGGCCAGCCTTGGGAAGGCTTTAGCGGGTTTATTTATTTATTGTTCTAAAGTGAAGGTTTTTGACTTGAGGTCCCCATATGATCCTAGGGGATTTTAAGAGAAAAACTGAAAGTGCTTTCTGCCATTATTTTGATATAGTTATTTTCTGTGAAACTATTTAAAAAAACCCCACACCACCCAAAACGTAAACAAAAACCCCATGTGTCCAAAATCCCAAAGAAACATTCAGCTATTGAGAGCAAGAAGAAAAAACTTCATTATCTTAAGCTGTGTTGGAAATGTTCTCATTTCATTGTGAGAAGGTCAGTGAAGCTGATGTCATTGCATTTGGTTTCAGTGTGAATTTCAGTTTCGTAATTGTCTGTATGTGCTAATGAAATTTCTTAAACATGTCTAACAGCTTTTAATGTCCCTGTGTTTAGTAAATTGCATCACAACCTGTAAATATTAGCTATCTGGGGCTAGTTGCTATGAGACTAGAAACACCCTTAAATCTTACTG
Organism: Haliaeetus leucocephalus; assembly: GCF_000737465.1. Taxonomy (NCBI): domain Eukaryota; kingdom Metazoa; phylum Chordata; class Aves; order Accipitriformes; family Accipitridae; genus Haliaeetus; species Haliaeetus leucocephalus. The sequence continues at coordinate 869,093 of NW_010973104.1, read as the reverse complement.
AAGGCAGAGGATCTGGGCAGTTACATTCCAGTGGAACCAGGCAGCTTTTGTAGTTCATGTATTCAGTGTTTTGCTCTATAAAGCATTGTGAAAAATAGCACTTGCGTGTTCATGAAACATAGATGAAAATTCAGCATAAACAAAACTGGCCCTTGTCCTGTTGGTTGATGGCATTTGTGGGAAGCAAAGTGCAGTTGTGTAAGAATGATATACAGTGAGGCATATATAGTAAATATATGTATGTTAGATGTATAATCAGCAAGCAGTCTTTTCGCTCTCCCCTTCTCAGTCAAATGGGACATGATGCAAACCCTCCTGGACAAATGACTTAACAAAATTTCAAGCTTCTTACAGGCACAGAGTTTACAGCTGGCTATTATTTTGTTAATATGTTTTGCTTTTTGAAATGTCTTTTAAAACAAGCAAACAAATACATTTCTAGCTGAGTTTATTTTCAGGAAGTGAAGTAAGTTTGAACATCAAGATTTGAATGTATAAAACAGAAACACTGAAGGTGCCCTGTGGCATACAGCAGAGATTAAATGAAAGCAAAGCACTAATAGAGAAATGGGTAGTTTTTTGTTTAAAGGTAAAACAGTGGTTTTTGCAGTGGTGCACTTGCAGCTTGAGTCTGCTGAAAACAGCCAGTGGGGAAAGAAGCAGAAAGGAATTGACAGTGTTACAGCAGGAAAAACTCTGTGTACTGAAAAAACTGGGGTTTATTGGCTGCTGCTTGCCAAAGAGGTTCCATAGAAGGTGTGAGATATGCTGCATTTAGATATTTTAATTAGTCCTGAAAAGTGTAGTTTGTTCAGTAATTTAATATTATTGTAAATATTATTTATAGACATACATGAACATGCATCCCATTTCAAATATTTTGCCTCTTTTCCAAAGGACTTTCTTAAGGTACTGCTTTTGCACATTGTACAATAAACAGGACATTTTCACTTATCACAACGTTGGTCTTAATGTTCACTAGATTTAAAAACAAACACAGCTTTTATAAGAAGTCTCAAATGTTTAACTCATCTTTGGAATATTTTTGAAGATGTACCCCACAGTATTGACTGTTAGAATCTTGGCCAAAAAAGGGAGCAGCCTCTATTATAAAACACAAGGATCACACAGAAAACATGTTGCAATAGTATTAAGTTGAAATGGAAATTGAAGACAAGAAACTCAAATTTAAGACAGACTGTCAATCAGAAAATCAGCCTGAAAAGTATCAGTAGAGATCTGAGAGTAGTGCATTAATATTAGTCTTCTGCCTCAGCTCAGTGTAGTATCACCTTAATTTTTTTGCGGTTTAGAATAGATTCTCCAGGCTGTTCTTTAAACTAGGTTTAGACAGAGGGAAACTAGCAAAAGGCAAAGAAAAGCAAAGAAAGGTAGTGCTACATAAAAATAAGATTTTTGCTGAAAATGCTTTGTCTTTTTTTGAAAACCCATTTCTTTTAGTAGAATGCCTATTGACCACATTCAACTTTGTCACAGCTTCTTTTGTAACTTCTGTTTCTATTGCTGTTTGTTCATCAATTTATTTCTATATTTGAAAAAATGAAACGCTGATTATAAGGGAAATAAAGCTGTGCTGGGGTATCATCAATTATTTTGCTTTCAAATACGATTTATTTGACTAACAACCTTAAAAGCTTTGACTGATTTAATTTTATTTTATGCTTATGAAATCCACAGAAGGCTGACCTAGCCATCTTCCTTATCTTCTACTCTGTAAGTCCCAAATGGTATTCCCCCTCTGATTCTTTGATATTATGAAATTTTTCTTAGAGGAGTAAACAATGATAGTAAGAAAATGTTCATATTACATTTTAGATGTACATACCAGTGTAGAGGGATTTTTATTGCAGGAGAAAAATCAAATCCTTGTCACCTAAACTGCTAATTATGTTTGATAAATGTATGGTATATATTTAATGCAAAGAGAATTTAGGAAATAATACACCTTGTGTAATTACAGCGACCGAGCTACTTCCATCAATCTAATTTTTCTGATTCAGGTTCATTTGCATTGCATTATTTTTATTAAATGAGCTTTCAGTGGAAGCCCTGCTCTCTGTCAAGAAGAAGAATCAAATACTGAAATATTTCAACGTGCATAAATCCAGTTTGCACATCACATGCATCATGCATGGCTGCTCCATCGCAATAGGAATGCATACACATTCATAACAGACATGCAACCATGCACAAACACGGCCATTTCACACAGGTATTAAATGTAGCAGCTGAAAAAATGTGCCTGTACATAGTAAATATATGTAACTTCCTGTTATCTTTGGTTGTCTATGCATGTACACATGGTTGATTGGAATCACTACAGTTTTCTAATGCTGTCCTCAGTGCAGTGGAAGAATTTGGTGCAGTGGAGTAGGTCCTGAAACCCCCTCCCATTGGGAAGTTGGTTATAGTTCCTAAACGTATATTCTAAGGAAAACTGGGCTTCCTCTTGTAACACTAGTCTGGAATGGTCTTGGTTCTCCTAACCTGATTGTATACTCTTGTTCTTCTAATGTTTTCCAAGTAGTAATCAAATCATGTTCTGAGCCATTTTAGTGGAATTGTACTGGTTACTGTGTAATAGAATAATTTGCCTATTCAACAGAGTAGGCTATTCCCTCTCTCTTATAAAGTGAAATAAATGTGTGATTGGGATAGGCGAGAAGAGAGAGAAAAGGGACTCTGTTCCAGGCATGCATAAGTTTCTGTATCAGAAATGGAATTTTGTGCATTTCTACCTGTTAATGCAACTTGCCCAACTCCACCCAGTATGTTACTGTTCTGACAGTTTTACTCTAAACAAGAAGATCTGATCATTCTGCTCCCCCCCCTTCCCTTTTGACACAAAACTGCTGCTGATCCAAAACAAGATACTTGTGATGTTAATTTGTATCCCAGAAATGGAGTAACTGTGTAAAGATAACTATCATATCTTTCTCTTTCTGTTCTTTATATCTTTGCACATTTTCTGTCTTTTTCATCTCTGCAGTACTTTTGTGCTGTCACTGTTTTTTCACCATAATGCAGTGCTGGAAATCTCCTATCTGATATTTAGTAGAAAATAGCCTCTCTTCCCTAATCCTCATTTCCCCCCAACAATTTCCAAGCTTCAAATTAAAAAAAAAAAAAAAAAAATTTGGAAAAACATTTCTGGAGACAATACTGCTAACTCTTATGGTGTATGTAATCATAATTATTACTGAAGATGAATATAAATTTAGGTTAGTGTATATAGGGTTTTATTTAATAATTTTGTTATTGTTACCTGCTATGGTTAATTTTCCATTTGTTGCTCTAGAATGGACTTGCTCTTAAAAATAGAACATCGATATTACATTAATAATTTAATGGGCGAGAGTTGAAATAATTCAGATAGAACAAACAACATATTTTCAAATATGAATCCTTTTATGTAGTATCCAGAATTGTTCTCTGCTCTCAGTATATGTGGAGGTGTTGAGACACACTAAAGAGTCACGCAGCGTTGGAGGTTGTTTTCAGGCACCTGCCTTTTGTGTTTCACATACATGTGAATTTAGGATCACTTGTACATATTTGCAACCATAATATTTATAAGAAGTGGATTTGTTAATTACATTTGGAAATGTTTTTTATAAATAAATGCAGTGTGTTTGTAAATGTCTGTAAGAGAAGCTTACATTTGCAAATTGCCCTTGATAAGGCATTTGTGAATAGTGGTGAGTAGGCATGGAGAGTTACTGGAGAAGGGTGAGGTTATCTCATAGCAATTGTCTTCTCACAGCCATTCTTTTATCTCTGGCATCTCCCTTCCACAGTTCAGGAGCATATAAACTTTGAAAACAGGAGAAAATAGGGCCTTTGTTATAGTTGTAGCACATGCAGAGAGAAGGAATACTGGAAGAGGGAAAGTAAATTAATGTTTTGGCTGTTCAGAGACCTGCTTCCTGGTAACCATTAATACCATGTTCTGCATATTATTTGTTGTTCAACTTCAGTTTGTTCTCCTAAAGGCAGAAACTTCTAAACCACCGCTTATTCAAATGCCACCTAGTTGTCTTTGTTTTGTAGTAAATTTTGTTGACGGCCAACTTCTCAAAACGAACACATAATAAAATGGCCACTGATAGGAGAAGCAAAGAATGTAAGGCAGTTCAATTTGCCATCACAAAGTTTTGTTGCATAGTACAGGTATTTGACTGGGACAGAGAAACAAATGTGGAACAAGAAACAAAACCACAAAGAGTAAAAAGAACTCAGTAGAGAGGAAGAACACAAAGCAGCAGTATTTGGGAAATGAGTGTCCAGTGAAGACAAAGCTGGAGGCCAGTGAAAAAAAAACAAAGCAACCCTTTGAAAGAGGGGAGGATGTTTGAAACCCTAACATTTGTCAGGATGCTCAGGAAACTTTTGAATATTCCTGCATTTAAACAAAATTAAAAGAAGGTACTAGTACTGTATGTCAGCTGGAAGACCAACAGTAAGCTGTTGACTTGTGGCATTCCTACAGTGGAATGCAAGTCTAAGATGAAAGGCAGAGAGACTGTGTAGGGGAAGGCTGGGGGTGAAGGCTCTGTTGCTCTCCTTCAAAATAAATCAGTTCATCTTTGTATCTGGAAATAACATTTTCTGAAGGTTGCACTCAGTTACATGTACCATATCGGTGTAATAGGTTAACATCCTACTTTACCCTGAATCAAAGAAATGTTGATCATATAGCAAATCTATGACTTTCCTTTGTCTAGGAATCAGTGTTGCTTCTCTCAGTTACTTTAGATGGGACTCTCCAAAAGCAGAAATCTTGGTACTGCAGGTTATCCTATAGTATTTCTAAAAACACACTCAGCAGTCTCAAGCACTATGGTGTTAATGGCTGCTGAAGGATTGGACAGCATTGGAGAAATTTTTATGAAGCAGCTGTCATCTGTCCTTTGGAAACACATAAGAATAAAATTTGGAGTTTGGATTTGCCGGTTGACTCCTTGTTACTGTCCAAGCAGCTCTATAAGTAAAATAAAGCAAATCTTGTAAGTTCTTACTACTGTCCCGTTAAACACTCTTCTCACACATGACCCTTTTGCAACACAGTGCAACAGACAAAAGTAAAACAGATTATTTTTTTCAGAATAGTGCTACTGAGTTACAGATTAGTTAAAGTTTTGAGAGTTTCCTTTAAAAGGACAATTACTGCAGCTTTGATTACTTCAAAATAAGTGGAGGATATTCCACATAACTTCATTTAGTGTAATGATTAATGCTAATAGATAAGGACTTTTTTCCCCCCTTAAAAGAACTACAATTCATTAAGTCCAATTCATTGGCAAGAAAGCTGTAAACTGATTGTAAACTGTGAAGTCTTGAGACTAGTTAAAAATAATTCATCATGTGTACCAAGTGCATTAATTCTGTGGAAAACAAAAAAGAGTAAATCATTTCCATTAGTTTAATGGATATAATGAGATAATGGCACAGTTTCTCTGGTGTGTAATAATTACATGTTTTATTTGAAGAATAAAATACTAGGATACTGTAAAGAACTACATATGGTTACTACTAGTGTAAACAATCATGTTTATTAAAGTAAAAGTTTTTCTCAGATCTAACTAGTCACTGGTAATTGTTAAAACTCTTGCATGAGACATCTGATTTTTTTTTTTTTTTTTTAAGCTTAAACCAATAATTAGCAGCGGAAGATAAAATGTGGAAAATAATTGGCTTATCCTGATCAGATGGCCTATAATAACTTGAACTTTTCAGGTTTCTTAGCATGCAACAACTTTGCTAACATGCATATTTGGTCATAAAATTACTATAGTTCAACTTGGCAACCTAATACATTCACTCAGTGATAATTAGAGTGCAAGTATTTCAGTTCCCTAGTACATCAAACGAAGAAACAGCAGTCTGCTATCTTGTCTTTGGCAGTGGGCTACCCCAGATACTTCACAAGAACATGTAAGAAACTCTATAAAGTGCAACTAATGGATTATTTCATTGATTATAGATTTTAAGGCCAGAAGGGAGTGTTAAATCATCTAATCTGACATCCTGTATAACACATGCAGCTAAAATTAGCCTAGTTAATTCTGTATTAAGCCTATAAACTTGTGTTTAAATAGAGTATATATTGTGCTGTTTCAACTTGTCTTGATATTTCAAGGCAGGAATAATCTGTCATTTCCTTACTATTCAGTCAAACATTAAAATGTATACCCTTTTGTCTGAATTTCCTCAGCTTCAGCTTCTGGATGTTGGTCCTTGTTCTGGATTTTTTGATGAGATAGAGCCTTTTACTGTCCACTGCTTTATGTGGAGGTACATTTATACCTTTGTATTTTCTTTTTGAGAAGTTAAATGTGGTTTGGCTCTTGCTTATTTCAGTATAAGTTTTTTTTTCTTCAGTTTTTCAATAGGCTTTTGATGCCGGAAACCAGAATTGCATGCAGTATTTTTGTATAGGTCCCATCAACACCATATACAGACATGAAATCTCCCTCCTATTCAGTTTTCCAGCAAATAACATTAGGTTTTTTTACCTATACATTACACAGAGATCTTCTGAATTGTTTTGTCTTTATAATTCTGAAATACTCTGTCTTTTTTTTATTCCTAGATGGATTTATTCTGTATTGGAATATTTAAAAATCTGCAATATTTGAACTGGTCCTGTTAGAGGACAGTAGTAGTTCATACAATGCTGAGTATGATGGTTGCCTCCTTACAGCTTTTACCATTCTCCCAGCTTTTGTGTCACGCACAAGTTTTATCAGCAGTCCTTCACAAACACTGGAAAGCTGATCCTTGTTGGCTCCCAACCAAATATACCCAGATGGTGATAACTCAGACCAATATTTTTTTAGACTTGTCAATCAGCTAGTTCTGGATGGATTCTACCCATGGTTTATTGGTAGATTATTGCGCAAATTCATTAATTTGCATTTTTATCATACTAAAAAAGAAGATAAAACTTTTATCTTTCCCATGGCTGTCAACCAAACTTGTTATCTCATAAAAAATAAAATCTGTGTGGTTGTTGTCTCTCAAGAACTTGGAATTTTTCTGATCCTCTCTGTATTGTTGTACCATGATGAAAGAAATTATCTCCATTAATTCTTTGATGGCTTTAAGTTTACCGTTAAAGCATATTTAGATCTAAACTAATTCTTCTGTTTTCCTTTCTGACAGTTGTCACATTTTCAAAAAGATGTAGTATCAGTTGTGTGAGAGGGAACTTTACTATTTCAGTGGCTCTGAAGTCATGCAATAAAACGTAAAAAGGGAATGTTTTTGCTGCCCAAAGCATCCAATTCCATATGCTTTTGAGAAACAGTATAAATTAGTGGCCTGTTGTGAAATTCTCTGGTTAGATTGAATTTTAAAATACATGATAGGGAAAGCTGACTTGTGTATTTGAAAAGGTGTCCAGTACAGCATGATCATATATGCTTCTATTCTTTTTATGAAAACAAAATAGTAAATATCCATGTGTTATTGTTTTGGCAAACACTTACACCGAAGCTATCTATTCTCTTATAATTATTTAATAACATCTGCCAGATTACTTAGTATCTTTGATTCTGTTGCGAAGCTGAATAGCTGTTTAACAGTGGAAAATGTTTTGGAACATTAGAAAAAACACTTTGTAAGGGAAGAAAACGCTGTAAGCTTTTAAGATGACCTCCAGGGAAAGCAGTAGGAAAAATAAGTTACTTTCTCAAGTTTTGGATGTACATTTAAAATATAATCTGGCAATTTTACTGAATTAGTTGAATTTTATTTTCAATCAGTTCAATTTTATTGAACTACTTGAAGTTTTAAACTATGTGTTATTTCTGCTATTTACAACAGGAGATGGAAGTTTGAATTGTGTGCTACTAAGCTTTTACTTAAATTAGCTTATTGAGCAATTAACAAGTGTGTTAGGTGATTTAACAAATAGATTAATCACTGTTATCTGCTGGTATAGAGTCTAGAAGGCTAAACTCACCTCTATAATTTGTGCTGGTGTACATTGCTAATGTGTATGTCTCTGACTATTAAATAACTTCTTTGATCAACTCTTTTATAAAATAATTTAATATTGGAATTTTGAGAAAGTATTTTTTAATAGATTATCTTGTTTAATTGGAGTAGAAATTCTGTATTTGGCAAAAATTGCAGCCTATTTCTATCACATTTTTCAGGTTGATCAACTGTAGTTTTTACCCAGTCAATCACTAAGAAAATAGTGTTATTTATAACCTTGAATATATTATGCTTTAAAAAAAAATTCAGTAATTCATATAAATGAAAATTCTAAATGCTATGAAAGTGCATCTCTGTGAGTGTAATTGATAATGCCTTATAAATTTAGAGTCTTTATAACAGTTTTCTTATCTGACATAATGGTTTAACAGCTGTATACTAGCGAACTTTATATATAAAAAAAAATTAACTGAAAATCCCTCTGAACTGTGGTGTTGGCTTTGGTACAGGGCATGAAATAATTTTTCCATCTTACCCCACCGTTCTCCGAAGGTCAGACTTTAAATTGGGCTGTTACTGTCTTGCTGCAGAGTTTCCAAGCTACGTTAATTTTTGGTCTGCCATTGATGGATGGAGCAGTTTGAATTCTGACATGCAGCAGCCTGACTGGAATGACCTGCAGAGGCAGATGTCAGCCTGTTATTTCATGCCCGTTTGTCAGAAAGAAAAAACAGCCTTTTTTTTTTTTAAGCAGTTCTTTTTTTTTTATACATACAGAGAGCACTTGTAGGTGGATGTGCTCTTTGATATACATACATACATAGAGTCCTATTAAAAAAATCATATATATTTATCATTTCTGGAAAACCTGGTTAGGTCTCTTTAGAATTTGTCAGTGACCGATATCAAGAATGTGCATATTCTTGTGTTTTCTGTACTGCAAACAAGTGTACAAGAATAATATTGAGAATTTATACTATTTCATAAAAAGGTATTATTTTACCCACAGATAATCTGAGAAAATAACATTGTTCTTTTGTAGAGAGAAAAAAAGGTGGTATCTGTCAACTTACAGTTGCAAAAGAATTTCCTTTGTGATCCTATTTTTGCAGATTCATAGTATATCAGAAATATTTCATGCTCATTGTCCTAGCATTTTTATCTGAGGATGAAACGTACCCTTATTGGGTGCACCAGAATATTCCTATGTTGGAGCAAAACTTTGATCCAAAAATGAACATGGGGAGGGATTTTTTTTCATTAAAATATAGAAATTAAATTAAAGGACTGATGCAGGCAGAAAGAACTGAACTTTTACACTTGAGACACGGCTTGTGCAGAGTCCTAAGTGAGAAGTAATTTATTTGGTTGATATGGATGAAAAAATGGAAATACTTAAAGAATTGAAAATCACTTTAACGTTCAGGGTACCATCTGAGCAGATTTTAGCGAAGCCTTAGAGTGACTGTCCTGCCTTTTTTGCCTCCACAATAGACACTGGCTGGTTCTGATCAGAATGAGCAGTGAGTTAGGGTCAGAAGCACTGTCCTTTAGGCTTTGCTACTGACATCATAAAACTGAAAGAAATGGAGTGAATGAATTCTGGGGTGATTCTGTGACTGTAATGGACTGAATAGAAGTTTTACCATTGATTTTTATAGGATCAAAATTTTATCTTGTGATCTTTTCTTTATTTGATCATTCCCTAATTAGAACTACTTTCCTTAATAAACTCTAAATTCTTAATTTTAATTTTGATACTAATTATTTGTTTCTAAAATTCACAGATTGTATAGAAAACACATCTAGCTAGAAAAAACGAAACATAACTCACATTCATGGTCTAGTTGGAATCACGTAAGGGTTAACACATTAATCATAAAGGTACGAAACAGTTGTGCAAATTTGCAGATAATAAAAAAATTCATATTGTATAAGTAATGATGGGTGCAGGTCCCTTTTAATGACAAACCCAAGTAATTTTTAAGGTTACCTTTTATCATTAATGTATGTTTTAATATTGGATAATGTGAAGTTCTGCCTTTGTTTAAATAAATAAACAAAATAAAACCCCTAAGTTGTGATTGAGGTGTAGGACTATAGCCAGGAAAGCATCAAAAAAAGCATCTGAAAAAGTCTCAGTGATTAGGGTAGATTAATAGTTGAACAGACGAATCCAGTCTTACGGTTTAGCTAAGGGAGCAAATGTAATCCATGGTTATATAATATAAAAAGGCTAACATCCAGGAAAACAGGAAAGTAGGAAAAGAGAGTCTTATCTGTGTATAATATAAATAAATACAAGATGTACATTTTTAGCAGCATGTGTAGTCATCTGTTAAAATAGTGTAGCTAGAGATCTTGTGGGTCCCCTGTCACCGAATGCCTTGAATTTAAAGTCTGGATATTTTTAAGGCTTTTTCCCTTGTAAGTGTAATAGCTAAACTAGAAATACGGGCTTGGTGCAGAGGTTGTTACATGAGTTTCTTTGTCCAAAATTACGTGGAAGACAATATTATAATAGCAGTCTTTTATTTCTTATGTCTTTTAAAATGGAAGCAGTAAATATGGAAAGCTCTGCTGGTTAAGCACTGGGTAGTGCAGATAGGAAGCCCCAAAATAATAAAAAAAGAGCAAATTTCTAGGAATGTTAATGTAGTTGTGCTTCCTAATAAGTGCACAGTATATCTCTTAGCAAATAATATATAGTTGCTTGTTGTAAAATTGGTGCTGAAAAATATACAGGATGCCTTATTTAAAAAAAAAAAAAAGGTACTGATTTGATTGTTCCTGTTCCTGATAGGAGAAACCTTCTCCCTCATGTCCGTGTACTTCAGGAGTCTTCTAAGATCTCATTCAGAGTGTGGAGTCAATAGCCTCTTCTACCAAATGTAGTGCTATTTTACTTGGGCATTTTATCACTAAAATGCTAAGAGGTTGCTAAAATTACAGCATAGGAGATAATGCAGTGTAATGGCAAGAGCTAGACAAGCAGTTTTGCTTATTGTTGGAGAAATTTTCTGAGTTGGTGAATTCTCTAACAGTTTACAATGGAGTTGTGAACCCCAGCACTGCAAATCTCAGATCACTGACAAGAAGTTTGCTTTTTTTCTAAACTGCTTTTCATACTCTTACTAGTAATAATCTATACTCCCGCCTGGGTCCACAGAGAAAATGATGAAAACAACTGTGTAGATGCAACATTTAGCAGCGGTGAAACTATTCACCTTTTCCGGTTTCATTGTTTCAAGACAAAGGAATGTCAGAAAATTTTACTTGCTTAGTCCGTCTCATGATGTTGCTGCTTCTCTTCCACCAATATGTAGTGTCTCTCATTCTACTAACAAATCTTTCTGGAGATCTTATCTCAGTTTATATAACTTCTGTAGAAAGAAACTTTGGTGAGGTTAAGCAGGAAAATACTGGCAGTTAGCTGCTTTTCTATTATGTTAGAAAACAATTATTCCTTTTAGAGTTAAGCTGCTCCCTAACTGGGAAAAGTACTCAAAGTTTCTTGAAGAAATGATTAGTGAATTGAAAGCAAAAATTGCACAGGTTATTTTGTTGCTATAATTTCTATGGATCAGGGTGTTTAAAAATCATTTTATATGGTATTTTAAAAAAAAGAATTCTGTAGATGAGTGTTTGATGTACAAGCTCTAGGCAGTCTGGTGTAGCCCAGTGCTTTTTAGCTTTGTCATTTGAAAGACACTTGTCACTGGTCTTGCTCTGTGTAGCTGAAATAGGGTTGGCTCCATTTTTCTTCTGTTTTTCCATTTACGTGTAATTATCCCAAGCTGATGCTGAATGCTGCAGCCTGTTTCTTTATAAGCTTTGTGTCAAATTGTTGCAGATTGCCAGGATAGGATTGTCATTTCCCAGTTTCAGAAGTCATTAATGGAGACTTATAAAGCCCCTGTCCTATGTTCTTCCTCCCTTTTCCACTGAACATCCTAGGACACAGAGCTTCTCACTTCAACAACCTCATTGTAAATTGATCTGTTAAGTTAATCACTTGGATATTAAGGGACTAAAAAAAGTTTGATGACATCTGTCTTCTGTTGCTGTTTGGAATGACAGAAGGAAATCAGTCAGTTAAATTTCTCTCTTTATTAGGTTATTACTATAACCAGATGTTGAGGTTTTCTGAACATACTCTATGGTTTGTCTTTGCTCTCTGGCTGAATATAGAAGCCAGTTACTTTTTGCAGTATGTTTCTTAGTGCAAACCCAGAAACTAAATATGATTATGCTACTTGAAATACCTTGGTAGAAATCATCATGTATCGGGGGTGTGTGTGGGGGGGTTACCTTCTGTTAGCGGACTAATATGCATTCTTCATTTGAAATAAGCTCCTGCATTCTTGTTCCCATATTTGTCATTTTGGTCAGTCAGAAATTGTACTTCTGTTTCTAATGGATTTAGATCATAATAGCACAGTGATGAAACTGTTACTTAACGTCAGCTTCCTGGAAGCACGTAGAGCATGGGTAAGAGCTGGGTGTAGGTAGCACTGGTGGGTCTCTGTACTTGTGCAACAGCTACCTTGAGACTGTCACCAGCAAAGCTTCCATGGTTTCATGTCAGAACCCAACATGTCAAAAATATCACACATACTGAGGACAACGGGTATCAGAGCCAGGTCTAGTAAGAAAAAGGAAGTAGTTTGCATTGTGAAGGGTAGCCAAGACCTGTGAATGAATAAAGGCAGTATTGGTCAGGAATAAGCATGGATGCATTAAGAGGAAGAAGAATGCATAGTGGATACCGAATGTCCTTATACCATGTGGAAGTAGCCAGCGGAAGCTGAAAGGGTTCCAGATCAATAGTTAGATCAAATCACGCACATCTGTGCGAATACAACTTTAAGAGCCATATATGTAATACCTGTCTTGGGGGTCTTCTGCTCATTAGTTGGTGTTACCCACAATGCAATGATTGGAATAAGCTGCTGGTCCATTCTCAGTGACTCTTCCATCACCTCATCCTTAGCCTCTGCCCTTGGTCACTCTGTTTTTTCCTTTCTACGTTGTCCTTATAGATGTCACTTTTCAACAAGTGGTACTTCAGTTATTTTTTTCACCAAAAATTAACATGAGACTTAGTAGCATAAAGTAACATAAAGACTTAGTAGCACCAGGGTAGTTTGGAAAGCAGGCATAGAAGGTTTTGATGGTACCTTCTTTCTTGTAGATGAAAATGAATCAATTTTTTCTATATTCATGAAGAGAGTGGTAGCATGGGATTTTTAAGTGACCTACAGAATGGCTTAGGCATCTTTCTGCTATGTGCCAAGCAGCCAGATTTGATTCTATGTACCTAAGCAGAGCATCTCTGTTCCCTACACCATTGGAAGGAGAGATGGGTATCTTATAATGTGATTTACCATCAGCAGCATGCTGTGAAGTCAAGGGTATGTCTGAAATCCTGGCCATAGGTATTTACCTGTATCTACAGGCTAAGTGATGCTAGATAAAATGTAACTCTGCTTGTATCTCTGTACATGAGTGCTTGGCTTACTATTTCAAAATGTCAGTGCCAAACTTTTAAAGACAGCCTAGAGTTTAGAATAGTTTCCCAGCAGGCTGCAGACCTGGTTTTTATGGTTGCTTTTCAGTGGTTTGGGGGGTGTGTGTGTGTTAATGTTTCTTCACCCAGAAGAGATTTAGACTTATCAGTAGGGAAATGTCCTAACCATCAGAGTTAGAGGTAAATGGCCTCATGTATTTCAGTGAGTTATTGTTCTAGGTCCAGAGGGAAATTTTAAATCTCACCTGTAGTCAATTGTTCAAAAAAGGCTGGAATACGGTCTGCAGCAATTAGTTCTTTAGGAGATTGCTAGTGAACTCTTGCAGAGCATGATGAAAGGACTTTCTGTAAGCATGTTATGTTATAACTGTTCCTAGCTTTGGTTTATGAAGTGGATGCTAATAGATTTTCATTCACTGTAGTCCTAAAGTGATCGGTGCTCTCAGCATATGTTATGTCAAATGCTCCTACATATCTGCTTGTTATCTTTTCTCATCCTTTCTGTCCCTGTCTCTTCTCTGTATGTGCAAAGGAAGGAAGGACATACATTTTTCCTATATCTGCTTGTGAAATTTTTCCAGTAATGATGAAACATGATAGTGTAACCAGAGTACCTACTTTTTTTCCCAACATAACACACTGTATTTCTTTCCACAGTCAATCTTTATATAAGACCATTGCTGGTAAATAATAAAATACAATATCAAGGACCACATGGCAAACTGGGATGACAATTTCTTTGCTAAATTTTCTTGATATAAAACTTCTGGATAAACTTCTCATTTGGCTAATATAGTGTGGCAAGTTTAGAGCCACACTGAAGAGCTTAAATTGCCATAAGATTATAGTATTCTCACTGTCCATTTTATTGAACGTGTACTGGCCTGTGCTAACTACCTGACACTTAGATATTTGTCAGCAACACAGTTTTCTCACTGTTGTGCTTCTGGCAAGTGTAAATTTTAGGGGTGAGATCTCAATGTAGGGAGTAAACAGTTGTGCATTGGATGAAGTTGTTGGGGTGTCTCTGCTGTGAAGCTATGCGCTCTTGTGTTTCCATGAGACCATTCAATAGGATTCTCTTGCTTTTGCCAGTCATTGCTTTTAGGGTTTGACAATCTTCTGCATTAAGATACGTTTAGTGCATCATTTTACAGGGTTTAATACTGCTTCACTAAGTAACTACTTTTTATATCACCAGTGTGAAGAAAAGATTAGATTTCTCACCTTGAAATCTGAGCAGTGGCAAGATGCCTGAATAAGGTCTCTTCATTAATTAAGTGACCCACCATGCTGATAGTGTTTTAACTGATGGCCCAGTTGGTCCCAGTAAATTAGCAATGACATGTAAACCCATTAATTGCTGAGACTTCTTCACAGGTGATGCCTATTTAGGATTCACAAACATCTAGATAAAAGCTTAGGTGTTGAACATATTATTGATTAAATAGTTTGTTATCTTACTGATTGTATATTATTGATTACTATATTAGAAATTAAATAGGAATTGGAGCCTTATTGACAAGTTCATATAAGCAACTTTCAGACATGATGAATCTTGGGTCACTTCAGCATTGAAACCACAAAGCAGTGACATTTCTAAAAGTTGATTCAATGTAGAAACTACAGGCTGTTCCATGTTCCCATGATTTAGGACATGAAATGTTCTTGGCCTTTGAAAGATGAAATTTAAGCTTTAGGACCCAGAAATTCAACTTTATAGCAAAGATGAGCTCTGAAAAATACCAGGCAGTGTTCGGAGGGGAACAGAAACTAACTCCTGAATCTGAGACTGGTAGAATGGTGAGAAATAATTAATTATTCAGGTGTCATCCATTTCTAAAAGTATTCTTTCAACAAGACCCGAGAATTGTCTTCCAGTGGAAATTGTACAATTACCTATGGAGTAAATGGTCTAGTATACATTCATATGTCAAAATGCGCTTCAAGATGTATGTCAGCACTTTTGTGCAGAAGAGGGAAATAAATCAGAGGCATGCCTGAACTGTTCTCCCTGTGCTGGCACTTCTGAAGTCCCATTTCATCTGCTGCAGTTACTATGAAGTCCATGAAAAACTGTTAGGGCTTTCTTCTCCTTTTGTTAGGGCTTTCTTCTCCTTTTTTCTACCTTTGTTATTTAACTTTTTAAATGAAGTAATCAAATGCAAAATTTTCCCTTTAAAATCTTTTATACTTTTTTCAGAATCAATTTTCATAACATTTTTTGTGAAAATGAATGTAATTCATTCTCATGTAAGACCTAGGTATTGAAATGCTTGGTGAATAATAACTGTTCAAAGTTTTAAAATATAACTTCTATTAATTGCATTTTCATGTGAGTGCTTTTAGCTCTGTTCCAGTCCATAACACTGTAAGTTGCTAGGCATCAAGTGACTTTTTTGTGTATAATCTTACTAGACACACGGAGTATCTTAGCTGGGGATGAAATACCAAGCAGACATCAATATTTCTGTATTTTTCTTAGGAGAATCTACTGGGTTATGGCAAGACTTCAGTGTTATGAAGGTCCAGTTGCTATCTGTAATGTTTTCACAGTATTTAGCTTCTACATTGCTCAAAAATTTGAAATGGAGATGTTAAATGTGCTGATTCCAGAATCACAGGCTATCACCTGTCTGAACAGGATTCAAAATCCAGATACCATACTCAGTATGGTTAAAACGTTATGGCAATCTGAAAGATATATACAGAAGCTTTAGGTTCAGTGTATGATTTCTGTGCTTTTTGTGGTACGCCAACCATGAACAAGAACGACTTTTAAACACTGATTCATGGCTTACAAAATTTTGCAAGTGCTGGGACACAGACGTGAAGCCGTAGAGTGGCTGTAGATGGTCATGACTGGTGCTGTGTGACTAGGGCTCAGGGAATTTGGTCTGTTCGCTGGGTCCTCAGCCACCTGATACAGGGTCACAGCACTGGTGCACAGCGATATAGTAGCAGTGGTTACACAAGCTTCAGAACCTGTCCTGCTTACGCAGGTCATTACCCTTAGGCTTCAAAAGTACACGGTAGAGAACTTGCTGGACTGTAATGCAACATTCTTTGTGAATTTTTTCCGCATCTCTTTGCAAAAGATCTGTCAAGATGAGGAAGAATTTACACCTGGTGACAAAATCCAGTTGTGGATTTTCACGTTGCGGTCTGGCACACTACTAGAATGAAGGGGTTCAACTTAGATCACTAGGAAAACTACCTCAGCTGGGAGACCAGCAACACAGGTCCGTTGTCAGAGCTGGCATGAGAATGTACACTAGGTTACAACAAAGCTGGGTTTGTACTTGTCCCCAGGGAACTTCAGCTGGATTCACAAATAACTGCTGCTTCTTGGTTCTGTTTTTAGCAAACTCTTGATTACAGGAAGACCGGGGTCTGAGTTTTAAAGGCTATGAATGTCCGTGTAGAAGTAAACTGGTGCATAGCTTCATTTCTGACTGGCTGCAGTTGCTGTTTGACATCATCTGACATCATCCAGCAAAACTGTAGAAAGCTAGTGTACCTTGGGTGCTTTGCTTGTTTTTGGGTTTTTTTTTTTTTCTTTTCTTTTGGAGCAAATGACTTATACCATTCAGCTCCTGTCGCTCAAAGAAATAATATTATTTCCTTTTTCTTACCTCCCCTTTGCCTCCCCCAGATAGATTTAAATAACAGCAAGGCTCCTATTTAAAATGATAACATCCAGGAAATTAAAAGTTAAACCCTTCTCTGTCTACAACTTGGTGTCTCTGCTTTTCCCTTCTCAACAGTGGTGTAAATGAAGGATGAAGCCTCAGCCTGAACTTTCAATTTCCTGGCTGTTGTCAGTTTGTATCACAATGCTGCCATTATACAAATTTCATTTCTGGAAAGGATTCATACACAATATATTATAGAAAACTAGAGAATAGCCAGAAGCAGAAATTAAATATTCTGCAAAGGTTCATATTAACCTAAATTACCTCAATGTTTTGTTGAGTAAGTGACGAAATTTAGATTCTAAAGTATTATTAGTAAAATGCTCATCATTTGCAAAGGGATTACTTAAAATTATAGCTTATAATTTCTTCTATCTTGATAGCTTTGCCTTTTAGTAGTTAAGGAGTTGTATCACCATGATGTGTTCCCCTTTCAGTGTCCTTGAAGAATGGACCTGACTTATTCTTACTTTTACAATGCTTGCCTGGCCCTAACGGTGCAGGGGGAATGGCAGAAGAGAGATTCCGAGTGCTGGGAAGGATGTTAGTGCTTAGAGATATGCTCAAGGTAGTTTCTAAAAAGAAAGACTGGAACAGTAGAGAAAATTAGCAGGTGAAAGGCACAAGAGTACAGGTCAGATCTAAAACTAATTAATCTGTTTCTGCAAAAATCTAATTAAAATATTGTATGAAAGCTTACAAAATACTTAAATTTCACTTTTTTACTAGATAAAGGTTGTTGGCCAACATAGCCTTGGTAGGGCTAATTTACACTTCAGCTGCACACCTTGTTGCCTATTGTAGTCTACAAAACTCTCCTCTATTACTGTTTTCACAGATTCTCCCAATCTGGAGGAGGAAAAATGACAGCTTTTTTTATTGTTTTAAATGCATCTTATTATGTGCATCTTTCAGTAAGAAGTGATAGATGAGCTATCTTTTTTTTATATCAATTCATATTTTTTTCTGATTTTTACCTTTACCGAGTTAGTATCTTCCCAGTCTGTTCAGTGGTCAGGCTTGTGGCAGGTGCATCTTTCTTTATTGGTTTGAAAAATGGGGTGCCTTTATTCTTATTAAACTCAAAATATCTTAAATGAATTTCAGATTTATATGTGGAAGTCTCACTATTTGCAGAATGAATCATAAATGCCAGTAATGCAATTTTAAAGAGACATTTTCTCATATAAAAAGAAAAATCCTTGAATCTGGGTATCTAGCTTACCTGCTCTGACCAAAGGTGCTGCTAATATCTTTCTATATCCTGTTGTTGTTTTAACAGTACAAAGACAGGAATGGAGAAGAGAAGACTCTCAAGATATTTTTCTGGATGTTTACTTATTTGTGGGTGTTGTGTTTGTATAGGTGTCCCTGTACCTTGTGTACTTACAAACACATGCACAGATACACACAACTAACATTATAGTCAGTGACAGCAGATGGGATAGAAAGATTTAAATATATATTGATTTTTCATGACACTCATTTTTCTTTTGTGGTATGTATGCTATCTGTAAAATACAGGTAACAAATACCTGTCTGTATATATTTGGTAATGACAGCAATAGCCATTGCTATTCATTCTAATGGTATTTTTACTGACTGTAAATGGCTCTTGGGAGGGATAACTTTGTGTCCTTTTTTGTGTTCTTTTAAATGTTGAGAAAAAGCTACAGTTTGTGGGTTTAGGGGGGAATTGTTGGTTTTGTTTTTTTTTTTAAATAACTTTCTATGGCTATAAATCTGTTCTTTCAGATTATATTCACAGATTTTACTCAGAATTTGAACCCCTCTTCACTGATTTTATAGTAATCTCAGTGGAAAAAAACAGTCTAAGCAATTCACAGCCTAATTTTTCTGTCCCTTCAAACACTAAGACATGTCCTACCTTGTCTTTTCGATTGCTTTTTTCTGCGTTTGCCAAAATTTAGGCTCAAACACTGCTCTGTTTAGTTAGGAAAAGTTTCAAATCAATTTGTTTTTCAGAGGAAGGTAAATAAGATCCAAATATTAGCAAGTAGCTGGGGTCATAATTGGTATTCTTTCATTTTCTATCAAACCTTAAGTTCAGAAGTTAAATACTCATTTACTACTTTACTTCAATTAGAATAGCTTGTATGTAACTTTAGATATTAATTCTGTATGCAGCCCAAGTGTTGAGATCCAGAACAAGGAAATAAGCTAACAACAGCAAAAAAAAAAGGTTTGTGAAGATCCAGCTAAGAAAAAACACTAAAGCAAATTTTGAAATTTCTTCACTGTTTGCTAAAATAATAGATGATATATGTACTTGTAGAGAGCATTGTGTGTAGACTGAGGGGATACAAGTTCTGGCTCTGCCTCTGCTGTTGGCCAGCCGTGTCACCTCGGGCAAATAATTTTACCACCTTATATCCTAATGTCCTTTGTGAAGCATTTCATGATCTACTTTTGAAAAAAGCTATATAGAGGTTACGTCTGAATGTTAAGAATGACACGGTCTTGCCCTTCCCTGAATGCAGGGACGTTACCAAGTGAATATGTAAGTGCCGTGCCTTCTCCCCACTCTTTTACTCAGAAGTGTGATCTTTCAAACCCCCTTGTATTTTCAGTGAATGTGAATCATCCCAGTCATATATAAAGTAACAAAAAGCTGAGTCCGTTTCAGAGGATGTTGTTATTTTTAATTACGGGCAGCATGCTTTCCCCCAAACAGCCTGTGCAATGTAAAATTCCTTAGCAGAGTGTGACAAACCGCTCAGGTCTCACCATGCAACAGGGGAGAAAATGTAGGTGGCTTTTTCAAGTCAGCCTTTCTTTAAAGCCTTTGGAAAGACTGCAGAGAAACTTCAGTACAAAGAAGTGAGAGGTGACTTTGTAACTCTTAAGCCCATTGCATTTTTGTACTCCTTTGAGGTTAAAAATTGCCAGGTGTGCAGTGTACATAATAAGTCCTATTCCAACAAGTTACTGAAAATCTCCGGTCAGCATCCAAGTGCTTTATTCAGTGGGAGATGCACGTGTCCCAGTTTATACTGTTCAGTCCCAGTGATGCTGAGGTTTTGGCAATTAACAGTGTAGTGTTTTGCAGTCTTCTCTTAGCGTAACATTCTATATATGGATTGACCAATACAAGACAGGTTTCATGGATAATTGTCTCTTCCATGAATACACCGAGTAACGTCTCAGAGTATGTATGCTTACGCAACAAAGACATGAAAATAGGAGCAGAGAGCATGAATGTACGACACATTGGTGTTAAGAAACAGCAAGTTTGTAAGAAAACCTGAGGTGCGTTTATAGCCAGAGATGTCTCCGCTGTGCCCGGCTGCAAAATTGCATCAGGTTTTCCCCTGGTGGTGGTGAAATGTATGTGCATGTGCAAGTGTGATATCAGACTGTAGTATTTGCAGATAACACATTCTTTATTGTGGACTGTTTATCTTAATCAATTTTATATAAGATGATGGAGATTCTATAGTTTTGGTTTTCATATCAGTTCATACTTCTTTTTCTGGGTTCCCTTTCCTCCTCTGTTCCGTATCTGAGCTCATGGCAGCTGCGTTTTTCCTTTTTTATGTTTTCTTTTCTTCTTTTTTTTTTTTTGGTAATTCCTATTTTCTTACTGCCCTGGAAAAAAAAATGCAGGCCTTTATCATATTAAGCCTGCACAGTGAAATTTCAATTTATAGCTGAAAGTAGCCCTATCTGTTTGAAGAAGTAGAGGGGATTTTTTCTGTTTTTTCTTTCTCTAATCTTACCTACATGAGTCATGTACAAGTATTGTTTAAAATTTATAGAAACCACATTATAATTGATAATGGTACTTTAGCAGCATCCAGCACCATCCTGTGTGGTGCAAAGTGAACCATTGTAGGAGTTGAGCTAAAAATATTGCATTAACACTTAGAGAAAATGAAATTTTTATACTTGATTTGCTCATGGTCATATGGTTGCAACTAAACACAATTTGAGCTGTCACTTCACTGCAGAGAAAAATATGCAATTTTGGAATATTTTAAATGAGCTTGATATTAGATTCTATAACTCAGAATGACACAGGAAATAGCGTTTGCAACATGATTGGTTCATTACTATTTGGTAATTGCCGTCCATCATTTTAAAGGGGAAACTAAAACACAAACAAATGATCTCGGCGTTCAGCAGTCTCTGTATCTGAGTTGTCATTTTGGGGATGGTTTTAGAAGATACAAGTTGTGTATGTTTGGAAGCTTATATTTTTCCCTCCCCTTTATCATTTCAGGAGAGCGATTTTCATCATAAACTAACATGTCAGCCAAAGCATCTACATTTAAAAAAAATATTATTTCACAATTTTCCACATGCACATTTGATGTAAACCCTGGAGGTGTATTCCCTGAGTACCTATTACCTCCATTTTAGGGAAATTACATTAAATTATTAGTGACAAATTTACTTGTCTGCCAATGTGTTTTTCTTGAATTTTACTACAACATCAATACTTGGCTGTTTTATATGGGCCCTCATTTACCTGTCTTTGAAGGCAGTCACCCCTCTGGGAGCTTTGCCTGTCACTAACATGCACTAGGAAGAGTCTTTAAGTTTAACATTTGCTGTTTTGAATTAGGGAAAAAAATATGTTGCACTTTAAAAATATAATAAGCTTTTCCGACAAGTCATTTTAATGACTACTGTCTTTTTTTTTTTAGAGAGCAAACCCAGTTATAAGCACAGTATGCTCAAAGGAGATACTGGTTTGTCAACATAAAGGTGTTCACCAGGAGCTGACACCCAAGAAGAGGGACTTAAACATCCATTGTCTTGTACATCTTGGTTTTGGGAAATTATCAGATTTTATTTGTGTCTGTGTCTATTCAAGAATCCTTTCCAGTCTCATGCCAAAATAAAAGCAGATGGCAGAAGAAGTCAGACTGAGAGCGAAAGTCAACTATGGGACTTCAAATCTCTATTACAGTTGCATAAGGAAATACAACTATGAGGCATATGGAAAATAATATGGGCCTTTTAGGGCAGTCACAGCATGTCTGGGAGTGAGGTTTACTTGCCTGCCTTTTTTTAATCTTTAAAGTCTTTGTCTTCAAATGCAATTAGTGTTAATTCCAAATAAATGAGTGTTTCTGGATTCACTGTGCTGCGGTAATATTTGTTTAAGTCCACAAAAAATATTCTGCTTTTTGAAACTGAAGCCTTTGCAGTCTGAGTTCCTCCTGTTGAGTACAGGAATGCAGGATTTCATTTTAAGGAAGGGACGCTTGGTACTTTAATCTTCTGGCATGATTGATGTACTAGCAGCATTGTACCACCTTATGTTGTAATCTGCTCAGATCTTGAAAAGAAGCAATGTTCTGCTAGTTCAGTGTTGGTCAAAGATTTCTGGGGAATACTTTGGTGCTTCAGCAAATAATATTGGTTATAGAATAGTTCAGTATTTTGTTCCCTAAAATATTGATCGCTGGTATTTGAGGTGTCTGCATTTTATTGGACACAAGGGGATGTTGCCAGTCCACATTGCTAACTCAAAGTTTTAGAATCTCTAATTAACGAATGCCTCAAAATGTTTGTGAGAATTCACATGGACAGAGCTGTACGAACACAATCATTATCATATTGTTGTTCTGGGAGAGATTCTTTGCTAGTAAACTGGTAAAAACAACTCTATTGAAGCCGGTGAAGCAATAGTGCTGTATAGTAGCAAATAATCTGCCCTGTGGCTTTATTTATTTCTGTATCATTCGCTGCCTTGTGGACCAGATTCTGTTATAGCCCTTTGGGTGTTATACATTGTAAACAAGAAAGGATCGTGTTGATAGTAATAAATTCTGTGTCAAGCTTCCAGCAGTTGGGATTTCTAGTGCTGGAGCATCAAATTTCTGGGAGTTGGTATGTCCAGAAAACTTGAGGAGGTGAAAATTGATTATGAAAGTTGCTAACGTAGATTAGAATGCTTTAATCAAATTCCTCTCAGTTTAGCAAAGCAGTTGATTAAAATCAGCTTTTAAATGGGACTTTAGTTACCTCAAGATAACTTGTGCTCTAAAAAGAGAAAGGGAGGATCTCTGAATAGCAACACTGTGGAAGGAAGATGATGGTAGAAACATAATTAGAATGAGAATCTCTACTTTAAATGGCTAGATTATCCCACTGGTATTTTGCTGCTGCTGTTGATTGTATTGATAGCCCCAAAACCAAGGGTTACAGTCAGGGACTGGACTCCTGCTGTACTTCTGCTAAGTATTTGCATGCACACCCATATATTCTAAAAGCCCGCAATCTCTGCGCCAAGGAGCTTGTAATTTAACCATTTTTTTGTGCATGTGCATTCTTGTACAACTGCAAAAGTGACCTGGATCCCAGTTTGTGTTTTGATGAGATGTAAGTAAAGAATAGCAAATGTGAGAAGAGCCAAGGACAAGGAACAGTGCCGTGATTCCTTTAGGGAGCGATCTCATGCTTTGTTGCTGTAGTGCTAGAGTAATTCTGTTCCAATATGAATACAACAGGATTAAGCAGCATACTAACATGAATTATATAAATTCTTAATCTTCTTCAGTTTCTGTTTATTAACTGTTGATAAACTAAATTTTTCTTTCACATCTTTCCATGCTTAAAGTATTATTTCAGAGACTCTGCTTTGCCTGTTTGGCCCTGGAACTGCTGTAGATCCATGAGAATTCCACTGGATGTTACTTTTCCTTGTATTATATCCAAATCTTGAACAAGCAGCAAAATAGAACATATACTTACGATGTACCTCATAATTCATTTCAATTTAATCCCTCACTGAATCAAAATGATTATATAAATCAATGCAATTTTAAACTGATTAACCTCAAACCCTCTTAATTAGAAAATAGGGGCTTCAGAGTTCACCTGCAGTATGTGAAATGCCTTTACATTATTTTGCCTGACTTTTTATCCTAGGACTGAAAACAGAAAATGCATATTATTGCCATTAAATATAATTTGATGAGGAAATTACATTCTTCAAGGACTTTCGTCCTCCTTTCTTCGAAGTTGCTATGCCAAAATGCTTGCAATGTCAGCGCAGTATATTTTGGCCCCAAAAGAAACTAAGAAAGCTAAGGGGACCTTGCTGCTTCTTGCAGAGGCTTGTTTTTTTCCAATATGCATCGAGTTTTAAAAGAGTTTTGGTCTTTTTTTGAGAGCGTGGTGGAAATTGTTGAAGGATCACTTAAAAATGTTTCTGATAAGATTTGTGACGACTTCCTCACTCCGCAATGAGACTGCCTTGGAAAATGGCTCCTTGTTTCTCTTCTTTTCGTAAAATCTCCTTTCTACATGCACATGCAGAATAACTTCACAGTCCAAGTAAGTTTTAAGCAGGCAACAACCATCAAAGCATCGATGGTTATAGTTTTCCTTTGGTTATTACAAAACCTGTCTAGAGAGAGGGAGAGAAAGAAAGGTGGGCAGCCTCTCAACCTTCTATTTTGGTTTATGTATTCTAGCACTAATGCATTTGAGGAGGGAGGGATTGTTGCATTGCCCGTTGATCTAAGCTCTCAGTACATATAAATTGGCAAATTAAGGCTTTTGTATGTTAACTTTCAGTAAAATAGATATGAGCATCTTTAAGATAAAGATTTTTGTTTATGCGTTCCTCTTATTTTGGACAGACTGTTGTTGAAGGGGGTCAGTGCATTGGCACAATCTGATTTTGGTGCATCGAAAACCTTATACCACACCTGTCCCATCTGCTGCTCTACCATGTGCTCCTTGTGGACTCGATTGGATTACTTCTTAGATCTGCATTTACATATCAATTAAATAAGGGTGAGAATGGGGAATGTGTACCTCACAAATACGTTATGAAAATACAGCTAGGTAGATTACTTTGTAATTTGTATAAGGAACTTGTTGGTTAACAGGGTGACCAAAGTGATAAAACGTGTGCTTCAGATGTCTGTGTTTGGCAAAGCATTGAGATGATACTTGCGTGTAATTATATGCTTAAGTGCTACTGATGCTAACGACTAATTGAATTGGGATCAAATTTACCTGTGGCGTAGCGGTGGCTCATATAAGTGAAACATTTTAAAATACAAGTGAGACAGTTTTGAATGGAGAGACTTTAGAACAATCACCTTGGGTGACGTCTGTAGATCTTGCTGGGAATTGTTCCTTTTCTCATTCAGAAAACCTACAGCCAGTACTGCAGTTGTCTTACCTTCTGATGATTGGTAGCTTAATAAAGATTTAGCAAGCCATGCCTGTACAGAAGGTGTGACCTTATTCAGTTTGCCAAATATTTTAAAGAAATATATTTAATTAATTGTACAGTAAATTGTTTCTTTTTTAGCATATAATTGCAAATGCAGACTGTAGCTTTATTACAGTGTTTTTCTGCATGTACCCTCCATTTTAAACGTATGAGAAAAACATGGGTGATAGTTGTTTCTCCTAAGCTATTTGAGCTATATGTTCTTATATATAATATATGAAGTATTGCTGAACAGTCCTGTTAATACATTAAGCATTATTTTTATCTCAGGTTGGAGAACAAACAGCATAATTAGGTCTGTTTGTTCTAAAGCTTAGCACTTGCTTGTTCTAAACTTTACCTCTGTGTCTCTGTCTTGTTTTTATCATTATGGCTTGAAATACAAAATATTTCAGATTGCTTAGTGCCACTTTCCATCCCTTATGTTCTCATCTCAGGTATTCTCTCTCTCTCGCTGTATATAAACACACACATCTGTGTGCGTGTGTATATAACACGCATACATAAGTCATATGTTGTGGTTAACAAGAGATTTATATAAAAATGTGATCTTACGTATGTATGCGCGTGTATAGAAGAAACGTGCATGTAGGAAAAACTGAGGTGTGCAGCAGCATTCCCAGTCGTATCTTTACATTGGTGTTCACTGCACCTGCTCTTTCTATATATATCATCCTGTTGTTTATCATGAACACAGGTTTCAGTTGTACAGTTTTATCTGTAGCTAAATGCCTGTTTCCTTTGGAGTCTATCTTATAAATTACAGTTAATATTATTACCCTTTTGCACAGTGTAAGGAACATGTCCAAAATGGAAAAGCATTCTTTGGTTTTGAGCAGAGAGAAAACTTTCTGCCTTTATTCCTGGGCACCTAATCTCTTGTTTTAGCTCAAGATGGAGGGTTTATGATTAATACAGTTGATGCAGAAAATGGCCGATTGCTTGGTTTCTTTTAAATGTATCATGCTCAGTGCACACGGTCTCTGAGCATCAGTTAGAGGGAAGTGACAGCAGACTTGACCTTTCTCTCCAAATCATATGGAAGGGGTGGGGGAAGAATTAGCATGATACAACAGCATTTCAACTTGTTTTAACTGATAACTTTCATATTTAGAGATGCTAATATGTTCTGGAAATATAAAATCACTTTCTAGCAAATGTGGTCACATGTTATTTTAAATGAGATTTAAAAATTTAGCTGCTATATGCATAATAAGATGCCTTTAAGATATTTTACTGACTTGGCTAATGCTTCTAAAAGGTCAATACAAATATTTAGCTTCTACTTTTACTTCTGCTGTTTCACAGATTGGACCCATTTTTAATTTAGAGTCATCTCACTGAATATTTTAAGGACTATTTAGACGGCTTGTGAGAAGGCATGAACAATAGGTCCTATATGTAGGAAGGTGTTAGTTATAAAAGGGCTTAAATTGGCTTTAGTGTAACTGGAAACCAAATAAATGGTTCTGGAAACTACACTAGGAGATTTAGCAGGTTTTTTCTGTAGTCACCAATTAGTGCCATTAGAAAGTCTAATATGCACAGCGTGGACCGGCAGCAGCTGTGATTGATACAAAGCTCAGCCAATCGCACCGGTCCTGTGTCAGCTCTCATTAGTCTGTGATCAATTACCAGGATTTTAGACCAATTTGAATGAAAAGTAAAAACACATTGTTACCACAAATTTCATCAAGTGAATATGCTGTATAAGGAAATAGATCAGCTATGACCTCTTTGACATTTTCAAAATGTTTAAAAGCTGAAGTTAATTCTTTGTGATGTCCTTTCATCTTTAGTTGACAACAGAGAGACCTGGAGTGGTGACAGGCCTTGTCAAGTGGCTCTGTCTTATCAAAAACAATACCCTCCAGATCTTTCAAGCCAAATATTCTAATCTAAGATAATTGCATTTAAAATTTCGTGTAGCTTTTATGCCTTTCCCTGAGCCGTTTTTTGTATTAAGTAACAAACCTTTTCACTCGGAGCTTTTTTCACTCTAAGAGGTGTAACGGTTTCTAAAAATAGGTAAGTGGCTGTGGTGAGTGAAGGCAGGAGGGAGACCCGAGGATGTCTGCTGGGGCGCTGGTTCGGCTGGGGCTCGGGCGTCTCTCTGTTCCTGTGCCGCACCGTAGGTACGGTCCTTTGGATTTTACGGTCGCCTGTGTTCTTCTAGCACAACTTAACACCCCACCCCACTGCCACCCCCCTGCCATCGCAGCCTCCTCGTGTCCTCTGATTACTTGTCTTTCCATTTTGGCCAAGTATTCCAGCAAAAGTCCCTCTTTTGGGTGTATGGTTGAGAGCGAGCTGTGAGATAGTGCCACTCCATTTCAGAGGGGTAGTTTTTAACATTTGCGCACTAGAACAGCCATTTCAGCATGCAAAATTAAACAGAACGGATTTAATGTAATTTAATATTTTTTTTTACTTTTCTTGTTGTGAGGTTTCTTTTTCCCAAGGACAGTTACAGAAATGAGTATTTTCAGATCTTTAACTGGGGAATTTTTTGTTTTGTGAAAGAATGAGCTGGTTAATGCAGGTGACAAATGCGCATTGCCGCTGCTGCTGTTAGTATTTCCAGCTGTGGGCCTCACACGTCTTTGTGTGCAGACCCCACTGCAGCAGCTTCTCCAGTTCCCAGCCCCAGCCGCCCTCATGGCCATCCCTGCTGGAGTGGTGTTCCCGGCACCCAGCACCGACGGCCCTGCCTCTGCCTGCTCTATTCAGTGCTCCTCCAGTATGTTGGATTATTTAACATTTTCAAACCCACAAAGCTCATTTTAACAGAATAAAGTAAAAACACCTGAACAAAATTTTGTTTCCCTATCCTGGTAGATTTTTCCTAGTAATTTTCTCTTCGTATCTTTCAAATCAAAATATAAACTCGACTAAAGACTGAAGTAGTAGAAGTCTATACCACAAGCTGGTATTTTGGAGCACATCTACCATTGGACAGATCTGAAATGAAGGAGACTTCGGTACCTGAGCTGTTAATTACCAGCTAGTTTATTCAGGACAATGTATTTTCTTAGCAGATATTCTCCTCAGATTAATTCTTTTCTCATCATTTTGGTGATCACTCTACTCTTTTTAGGTGTGCATTTACATACCATGTCAGTAACCTCTCACATGGATTTTTGCTGTGTCAGTAAACATTTCTGAAAATAAGATTTTCAAGTGTGAATTATTTATACTATATGATAAGCAAGTAGAATGTTGAAATTCAATACTAGTTCGTAAGATTTTTTTTTTGCTTGATTTCTCTGTGTCTTCTACTCTAACCAGGCTTTTGTTAGAAAGAGTACTTTATTCTTTTCTGACACACTACTAAAGGTATTATGCAAACGTAAGATGTTGTTCATTATAATCTGTTGAAAATGGAGGCAGCAGAAAGCTGAATTTCATTGTATAACTTGATCTAAGAGAAGATTTTAATGGAAAACAGCAGTCAGCTGAAGGTGTCGGGACTGATTGCAAAAGCTGATTTTATTATGATACGAATATTAGGCGACCCACATTCTCTCCACACTGACATAGCACAGTCCTATGAAAGGAATTAGCAGTATTGCTTACACAAGCTGAGTAAACATGGGGTCCAGTTATGAGAGCTGGACCTAGACCCAAATATACTTCAATACATTGGTTCTTGCAGACCCTCACTTGTCAAGAATAATCAGCTCAGAGGGGAAAAGACCCAATATGCATTACAGGGAAGTTCAGCTGCTTCTCCATGTATCATCTGAACCTCTTGAATCCACCACAGTAGACATCAGATAGAGAATGGGTTTCTCCTAAGCTGTTTCTCACTTTGCTTTGGAGAAAGTCACAATTAGCACAAGTACCTAGGAAAAAGTTCTGCAACCCTTTCCAGGCTTTGCTATGGTTAGTATGTTTTGCATTGTTATATTAAGGCAAAAAAGGTAACGATAAGAAAATTATTCATACTTTTGGACAGTTTCAGTTGTTAGGTCAATTCTATAATTCATATGGACTATCTCACCTTCCGTATGTTTCCTTACATCAGCTGTAAGTTGCTTGAATATTAACAGGGATGCTGAGTATAGTTTGTTTCGGGCACATGGAAATCCAGTTTATACTGGTACTTAGTTTTCACAAGCCTATTGGAAGACAGAGGTGACGATATTTCAATGACTATATTTAGAAATGTATCAGCACTGTTTACATTTAATAAAATGTAAACATGCTATTTGATTTTTACATGTTTTTAACTACCTCCTTTCATCAATGCATGACTATGCATATATACACACTGTGTATATATAATATACATATATATATATAAATACCCTGTATCTGAAATACTGTGTATCCGGAAATTCTGAGAAAGGTAGCCATTTCTGGCATACTGCTTTCTCTTTTACAATTACAAATTATGAAATTATATCAAATTTTTGAACATGTAAATAAAATAAATGGATCCTCATAAACAGCATGCAGAAGCTTTGCTCCAGCTAGGGTAACACACAATTTGGGATGCCGCTCTGAGCAGCGGGACTGGCCTGGCTGCAGAAGCCCCTGTTTCGGCTGCCGTCAGCCTCTGCCCGGGTGAGCAGCTCCTGTTCTCGCGTGCACTGAACGGTGCCTGCACAGGCATTGCAGGGCACAGAGCACCGGTCCGAGTTCTTGCCTTTCTGATTGTCACTGATTTGTGTCTAAGCCTCAATTTTATTTTCTATCTTTTTTGTATTTTCACTAAGGAAAGTTGAGCCAAGAGCCAAACTGTTTTCCCTTCCTCCCTGGCTTACATCCCACTGAAGTAACTTCAAGTATTAGGGTGATCGAAAGTTTTTGTATTTTCTTATGCATATCATGTCATTCATCCAAGGAAAGCTGATGCCCCTAAGAGGCCCAATGCCACACACTTTAAGACTTTAGTAACTGAGTTGGGGTTTTTTTCCCTTCAAGTTGTAGAAATCCAGAATTATTTAGACTTGCTGTTTGGGGTGTAATAGAAATAAGTGTAGTCTAATGTGTTTCTCATTGCATACCGCTTTGATACTGACTATGTGAGGTGTGAACTTGGACTGGAGAGGAATTTTCTGTTAAATGAAACCTCCAGAGCTTTTGCCATGGCTGAAAACCTCTTCACTCTAAGCCTTGAAATATGGTGATTTCCTGTGTGTACCCTCCTCCCACCCTCCATTATTCCTTAATAAGCCATTGGATGGTGGAGGAGCTTCTCCTACAAAAATGAGTACTGACATAAGTACCTCAAAAAATATATTTATTTCAGAACTGTTCTGTTAAGAGTTCTAACAAGTATGTATCAAGCAGTCTGATGTTCTTACTTGGAGAACTCTTTAATAAAACTATTTCTTTAACAAAGGTCTACTTAGCATAGTTGCACGATAAATTCAGGGTTGTAGAGCAGTGGGAATAGTAATTTAGTATGAACAGATTTATTCTCCTATGAGGTATTCCAGCTAGAAGGCTGACGGTACCAAGATTTTGTTTTTTCCTGTGGATGAACAGAAAAACGTTACCAAGAATTTTATTTTTAGGAAATTTTTGCATTTTAAGGGCAGGGAAGAGAAACACATGCACATGTATGTAATGCTTTTTTCTGTCGTTGGGGTTCATGCATGTGGGCAAACATACATATATAGTCCTTAAATAATGGAATTGTTTTCATGAATGAATCATTTCCCATGTGAAACTGAATGTTTATTTCTACCCTTAAAATTAGATATTATATCAAATCTACTAAGTTAATCTTATTGAAATACGTTTAATTAATAACTGCAATTAGAATGCTGCAAAGCTCAGCAATGTTTACTCACATCAGTTAACAAAAGAGGGCATCTCTTTTCCAGCAGATTTCAGCTTTCATTATTGGTGTGTAAAGGAGTTTAATTTACCTGGAGTAGTGTAAACCTTTTTGAAAGAGGTGCCCCATTCCACAGAAGAATCATTCTCCACATACTCTAAATACTGTACATATTTACCAAATTTAAATACATATTTACATACATAAGATTGACCCAATTGAATGGAATGACTCCCTCGATACCTTTTATAGTCTATTAGGTAAATAAGCATCTCGGAAATGGGCTCGCTTTTCTTTGCACAGTAGACAGTAATGTAGATAGGATTAGAGTTTTGGGTCTCGGTATGGTAGTTGGGTTGACAGCTTACTGGAGAAAATACTTACTTTCCTCCATTTTGGATATAGACATAGATACTTGAAACAAAGAATAGGAACAAAAATCGTTTAAGATACAGTCAGTACGGTTGGCAGCGGACCTGAGCAAAAAGTAAGGAAGGCGTGATGGGAACCACACGATACCATTCACAGTGCTGCTGTGGCTAAAGCCACCTTAATGTTGCATCCTCCTTCCATTTCTTCCCCTCCCCACTATATAAATCTGTACTTCCTAAGACTGCTACAAAATGCTGAGATATGTAATCCTTGACTGTTGAAGGAGATGTTTTGTTTAACACGTTTTGTCTTAATCCTTTATAGATTTCTCACTCACTTTGTACTAATAGATGAGCTGCAGAGAGAATGGTTTCTTTCCAGCTGCATGGAAGACCATGGGCTGCACTTTAATGCTGCTGAAAGCAGTGTGAAGTGTTGATTTCTTCACTGCAGCTTCCTTTATGTCTGTCTTCACAGAGAGCAGTTCCAGCACACAGTAACCTATATTGCTTAAAGTTCTGGAAAAAACTTGCAAGCTAGGATTTGCTATGTGCCTGCTGTGTGCCTTCAGGCTGAGAGTCAGTGCAAGTCTGCATCTCGTTTTCATGCTGCTCTCAACCATCTTCTGATGGTCTTGAGCTGGATAGAAGTTGATACTAGTGATCTGTCCTTTTGCCTTCTTTGGTATAGTTTGGTAGAGATTTCTAGAGCACAATAAAATACTTTCTGCTTGTTTCTATTCATAAAGAACAAAGGGGGATTGGGGTTGAATGAGGACAAAAAATGGTTTGGTTGCATTTGTTGCTTAGCTTTAATTTGTGTTAGAATAACCAGTGTAAAGGGTTTTGCTGATCTCTCTAAAAAACGGCCTGAGAACAGTTCTGTATATGTTTGTTCAAAGCCTGTATTGAAAAGCAGGAAAGAGAAGCTGAAGGAGAACTTGGACAAATGTAAAGAGTGACCAAATAGTTTGAAGCCTCTCTTTGAGTGCAACAACAATGTGTATATTGGTATACAATGGAGATGTCCAAAATAACACATTCCAAGGAAGAACTCCAGTTACAAATCTGGAACACTGTTTTTCTGTATACCATACATTAGAATAGCGAATGTTTTTGATGCTACTGCCATTACTACACAAATGGGTTTGATCCAGTTACATCCAAGAAGCAAAGTTGGATTCCATGGTAAAACTGCCCATGCATTAATTAAAGCTTCAAATAACCATCTGATAAATAACTATCTCTGAATTTAAGCATCATCAGTATGTTCAAGAGCCTTGACCTGTGACACCATCATTTAGCATCCTATAAACAGAATCCCAGGCAATGCCATGAGATTCCACTGAACTAGCTCTGGGCAGACACAGCAAAATCACTTCATTTCAGTAGGCCAAGAGTAAAAATCAAATGGTTCAGAAACTAAAAAGCCACTCTAAATGATCACTGAAAGTAGTGACCCTTTGCCCTTTTTAAAACATTTTACAAGGAAGCTGTGAAATTTCTTCATAAACATCTAAATCTAGATATAGACTTTTATCATCATTACTAAGAACAGATGCAGAAGGCAGCAAGAAACAGGTTAAGTAATTTGCCCAATACCATGAAAAAAATGAGGAAAAGAGAACACTTGGAAGCAAGATTTTAAACTGCTTTTAACTACTGTTTAATATAATTCTTCATAATAATCTTCACCTCTAGGTCTTAGAGTGCTTTGTGGGGGGAGTTAAGTATTACAAAATCCAAGTTTATTTATTGGGGAATCAAGACACAGAAAGAAGTTTGTTGTCCAGCTGTAGCTGGATGTAGCTGTAGCCAGAGAGCTAACCAGCATTTCAGCCGACGTCTCTTGGCTCCCATTCCCAGCATCGAATGGAATTTGTATCTTCTTAGTGAGCCTCCAAAAGATAGGTAGAAATAGCCTGAATATTTTAATTTCTTAATCTGATAAGCACAGGGCTTTGTAACAGCTATGGGGGTGGTGGGTGCTGGGGGTCTGGCTGATGGTCACTCTGGCAAGTTATGTGTTTGTCTTACCTGGTAGAGACTTCGTTCTCTGCCTGGGCTGCTGCCCCGCGCGATATGGGACAGGGGGTTGAACTCTCTAGACCATGGTTGTCCTTCAGTATTTTTCACAGACCACTGTAAGCACTATCACCATGCATTTAATTAAAAACGTTGTACTTCTCAATGCTGAAACAATTTTTTGACCACATGGACTAACAGTGACCAAAAGACCACATTCAGGGACCACTGAAGTGGGTGATGAATCGGTGTGAAAGAGGCGAGTTACGAGTCAGGCCATACTCTCTTCTCATATTCCTGTATTCAGCACTGTGCTTGGGTTGTAAAACCTGACTGCTCTTGGATGGAAGGGACAAAAAAAAGGGACGGTGTATCCCTACTGACTGGCTTACATCCTGAAGGCCTAAGTTAGAGCCATTTCAATCCAGTCCTTTAGGTTATGGAATCATCAGCGTCTTGTGACCAAAGGTGTCACAGACATGTGGTACACTATGAAATCTTTAAACCTTATATTTAATGAAGAGGTCATTGCAGTAGAGGAAAGGCTAATTTTCACGAGGGGTTTTTTTTTGGGGGGGGGGGGGGATATTTTACTGCATTTATTTGATTTTGTTTTCAAATTTAATCATGGCAGTAGTAGTATTTAGATTGTTTCTTATTTGCTTTGAACAACAAATTATTTTTTGTAGCTGCAGCTGAAAAGGTAATGTTGAGAACTAGGAATTAATTTTGTTTATTGATTCTTTCAGTCAAAGATGACCATACAATAGAGAAATCAAATGTTAACCTCCGAGCAGGGGTGTAAGCACTTCCTAGACACCCTATGCTGATAATCCATCTGTTGTTCTATGTGGAGTCTTTTGCTTTTGGAGATTAGAATCGGAAATCTGCAAATTCTACTAAGCAGGCAGAGTGCCTCTGAACTGCAAATATATGTTTTGTGTGACATACTGACAGGGACTGCTCAGTTTATTTTACTCTGGGCCAATTCATCACCTACTGATTTACAGAGCTGTTCTGGTTTTATCTTACTGTTTTGCAAATTCTAGTGACCAATTACATTTCAAATATCAGTTATTTTTATTATGTAATTTGTTTTACTGGAGCATATAGAAAAGCCAAGCTCTACTTCAGAGAGCTTACAGTCTAGTTTTAGATATATAGTGAGGATCATAATGAGAAAAATGAGCTAGCCCATATAGCAATGACAGTTACTTGGTCTTGGCATGTGCCTATCTTGCTGTTCTATTTAAGCTCCTTAATTCTGGTGGGGGAAAAAAAAAAAGAAGTCAGTTCTTTTAGACAGTGAGACAAAAATTAATTTTCAGAAGAATTTCTGATACCAAAGCTATGATGGATGTCACTGGGAGTAAAGATGAAGTGAAATGCTGATTGTAGAGGCAGGATGAAGTGAGAGACACAATGAGTGGAGACATAAGCTGTGTGGAGATGTACAAGGACAAGCTTAGAGGGCAAGGTGACAACTCTGGTAGCAGCGGCAAAAGGCAAGGTGATAGAAGTATTGACCATAGGTAAAAGTGCAAGGTGACACATCTTCTGACTAGGGGAAGTGTGTCAGTGTAATGTCTTTGTGTCCGAATGCAAGGCAGGGTGACAGATTTGGTGACCTGCAGGATCCAGGGGGAGAAAACAGAGTAACTGGAGAGATCTAAAGCAGGGTGACAGTTCTGGTGGCTGAGATGGGACATGGGCTGTTGTACAATGGTGCAGGAAAGATCAGGAGCTGATACAGTTCAGAGACATCATGATGAGAGATTTTTCTGGTACTGTATTGTTGTCCTGTTCTTTGGGAGACTCTCTGGGAAAGAAAAAATGGGGAGAGTTTGATATTAGCGGAATACTTTGCATTGAAATATCATGTAAAAAGCTTTTTCTCCTGGGAATATATTTTACCAGCAGAAGTTTAAGACTTCCTTAATTTCTGTTACTTATTACGTTGAAATACTAGTGGCAAAAGTGTTAGCAGAGAGAACTTCTGTTTGTGAGGTAATATTTCTGTTAATATCCAGGGCACTTAGTACATTTATCCATGATTTATTGTTAAAGTTTGTCTTTCTGTTGTACTTAAAGCTTAAAAATAGCCTCATCCCACTGCACTACCTTGTGGAGCAGTTCAGGTTGGTTCGCAGAATTACTGAAGGAACGCTACCAAGGGAAGGAAAGATCTTTGGATGTATCTAAGAATAATTCCCCAAATGTGCATATTTACAAACAATTATGGATTAGATGCTAGATTAATATTTAAGGTGAAACTGAAACAGTAATGGTTTCAAAAAGAGCTATTAATTTGAACGTGAAAATTCACTAATATAAATCACTGTTTAGCATATTGACTGCACTGGTGCTAAGAGCTGCAGGGCACGTGTTTTCTTTGCAGTGGCATCCCTACTGCTTTGCACCTAGTCAAATGCAGGACACACTTGGCTACATGGATAATATTTATTCAAGTGCTTTTTAAAAGTCATGGAGAAACGTGCGCTTTTTCGTCTTCAATTTATCACCCTCATTTTGATAGCAAAAGGGAATGTAAGTGAAATCCAAAAAGAAGAATGATAAAAGAAAAATATATACAATATTCCAGACGTTTTATAAGCTGTTTCAAAGTAACCCTGTGCATGGTAATGCATTGTGTCCAGAGCTTTTCCAGTGACTTGAACAGTTCTGTAGGTGGGTGCATGTTGTGGATACCAGCAGATGAAATAATTTGTTTTTCTATTCCTACATCAGGATTTCTGTGCATCAGGATGTTTATCTGTTCTTTGTCCAAATAAAAATGAGTCAGTAACATGGGAGTGGATTTATAATGTTGACCAGTGCTTTTTCCTTTACCAGATGCAATCTGGCAAATTAAAAGAGAAGAAAGAAAGATCTCTACTGTTCTATGGAAATTTTTCAGATGGTTTTGGTTAGTTTCTCACCTTTCCTCAATGGCATAGAGATTTTGAAAATACTTTATAATTTTCCTGTTCAAATGCCTGACTGAATGGAAACCTATAGAATGTAAATTATAAAGATGGATATATGGAAAGAACGTTCATCTCATGCTTGCCTATCAACAACTGAATTTAGAGTTGTGGCATCTCCTCTGAAAATTCATGTCAGCCACGTACCCTGTAAAGCAGGACAGGGAATAGAAGCTGTACCCTGCCTTAAGGCCGGCAGAGTGGCCCTTCAGCCTGAAAATATCAGTTGGTGTTAACTGCTGGGAATAGGAGGTATTCCACAGTGTATTTGTTCTCTCTTAAAAATAAAAGGGATACTACTTTGATCCCAGAATTTCTCAGTCTGTAGTAACTGGAGTATAGAGGGAAACTGGAAATACTGCAGTTTTGTAGCAGTGAGTTCATTTATACATTCTTTTAGCAATTCCAACAGAGCACACGCAGCCCCAGTTCCTAGTATGAAGCAGGTGGCTCTCTTTCTTTTTCCTTTTATGTGTCAGAATGACTTGTCTGCTGAAAAGGTCAAGCCAGTGCAAAAATGACATATGTGGTTGCAATTTTTAAGGTTTGAATAATTTTAGGATCCCACACACTTCAGGACTGTACTAGCACTTGGAGTCAGAATGGGAAACTGTCTGAAAATGAACCAAGCCAACTTCTTTGCTGGAGGTTTGTGAAGTGCAAAATGCAAGGAAATCACAGTAGTCTGGGAAAGCAAATAGGATTTCATGTGTTGTTTTATGATGTTGAGTAGTAGTAATAATGTAAGTTAAAGAGGAGATGCTTTAATCCAGGTTTTTACACCTACAATTTTAAGTAGGCGTGATAATTTTTGTCTCTCCATTGTAAGACATACATCTGAAAACAGAGAACTACTCCTTTCACCCCGGGTTATTTGTCTGGTCTTTCCTGTGCAGATGAGAGTAATATTAGGAAAAGACTAGTGATGATTTTTTGAAATATATTTTTTGGGGGTGGCATTATCTGGATCTCTTTCTTAATTATCACTATTATTACTACTGCTGCTGTTATAGTAGTCTGGGAGAGGGCATCCTTCTAAAATATATTTTGGTGTAACCGGGCACTGACTGTTGTTCCAGTGAAATACCATCAGCATGGGTTCTTCAAAACAGCTTTTTTAAAAATTCCCCTGGGTGTAGAATTCCTTCTCAAGCTGTCTCAAAATATAGGTAATGTAAAAATTGTGAATTATCAAATGGTTGCTCTTAAACTTTTTGAAAACTTTCTTGTGGAAGGCAGAGCACATGTTAATTGCATAATTGTTAAGCTAAAGTCTGTTTATCCAGAGTGCATCTCACAATATGATGAAATTGAACACAGAAGCAAATGTCATATCAACGTAATGCAAAATATATTCCATTTCTGTCCCTTGTGTAGCTCTAGAGTGCAAATGCAAAAATGTATAAATGTGAAAAAAGCACAATAACCCAAAAGGAATCTTGAAAGGAAAAGTGAAAACTGCTCCGTTGTTTTTTTGCAGCAAGTCATTTCCTTGTATGTTTTTGGAGTAGTTGTGTCTTGGAGAGGCATGATATGGTCTAGGACAGAAAGTAGTTTCAGTGAAGCTGCCATTAGCAAAGGCTAAATGGGTGTGAGTGGGTACAGCACTTCCAGAATCCCCCTCTGCCAAGAAATGCAAAAATATCTCTCTCAAGAAAAATCTGGGGTTTTTTTAGTGATCAGGTGTCATGGAGACTAGCACTCCAGATGTATTCTTATTTTTCTCTGACATACAGTCTTTCCACTTCTGTCACACACACACACTCACACATACGCACACAGTAGGTGTATACTGTGTGTCTTTACAGATACGCACGAGGTCAAAGAATGCACTCAGCTGCATATAGGCCCCATGTATGCATATATATATATGATTATATATATTATGCATTAACACGTTGTGACTGTTTAATGACTGCATTTTAAAAGAATCAATGAGATTTTAGCTTTGGAGTAGAACATACAAAAAAATATTTTCTCACAAGGCAGAGTTTAAAGCTGCATCAAATGAGCTCCAAAGAATCACCTTGAGACATCAGGCTCAGCAGACGCATGCCTGCAGTACACATAGGCAACCCCTCCACGCTGTGAAAATTTCCTCCGTGCATAGAATATACTGAATGCTAGGGTTATATTTTAAGAATATTTAAAGGAAAAAGCTGAATTCAAGACTCATTTCTAGGAATACAAAGCAGGCCAGAAGGTCTGAGTGGTTTGGACTCTTCAGTAATTTTTTTGCCGTCTATGTTCTTATAATGTAATTTATTGTGAATGTTATAAGGAAGGACTATAACCAAAACAACTCAACTGTCTGGAGACATGCATGTTAAAAACCAAAAAATGAGAAGGATGTTGCCTGGGTCACTGACCATTTAACAGCCCTTGAGCAGGATGTGAGAATGCTGCTTACGGCAGAGGCTTCAGTTTCTTTTTTTTCTCTCCTTTGTAATAATTCTTTATCCAAATACTTCTAGTGAATGAAACCTGCTGCAGTGAGAGTCGCATTATCTATTCTTGCCCACTCTTCAGGTCCTTTGGTTGTCCTAATGTCTACTGTGTTGAGGGGTAAATATTTGACCACTCTGCTAGCCATTGCTTCACAGCCTCTGAGTGACCCTGCATTAATTAGTTGGGAATTTCGGGGCTTTGAATCTGATTGAATCAAAATATTGTTTTTACAAGTTGATGAAGGCTTGATTGATGTGGGTTCTGCTGATTCTGTAAAGGATTAAATTGTATGTACAGATTACAGAGTCCTGCCTGTCACTGCTTAAATGGGAATTGTTTTTTAACAACGCCAAGAGAAAACAGTGTTTTTCTTTAAAACAGAGAAAGAAAGAAAGAAGTCCCCTGGTTTCCCAAGGTCTTGCTCTCTCTGTCTTTGTGGGTGGTGTATTTCATTCAATCTAAAAATATTCTTTTCAGGCTAGATTTGTGCTTTCCTTCTCGTCCGGCTATGCTGTCCTGCATCTTGGCCACAGGAAATGGGGTGTCTGGGTTCCAGGATCAGAGATGATGGAGATCACAGATGGAGATCTGTCTGCTAGCCCATAGATTCTCCTGGACAATAGCAATAACATCTATCGAGTCTCTTCGGCCTTCCTTTTTAGAAGAGGAAAGGACCTCTGGGGACTAAATAAATACACTAAAGAGGATAAAGGAAGATGTAGTGGCAATCACATGCCAATAGTTTGGCAGAAAAAAAGCTCTTTGACTATACTGTTTAAGAAGGGGGAAATCCAAGGAGTAGCTATTCCTTATGAAGGAGGACACTGTGGACAATATGTCCCTTTCTGCACATATGGGATATATGGGGGGTTTATCCTAGGGCTTTATAAAACTATAATCTAATTTTACTGTAAACCTGTTATGCTGAAAAATGTCTTCTTCCTGTAGACTCTGTGCTGTGTAATGAATCAGTCCCAATAAACATAGAAACAGCAAAATGAAAGTAATTTGGTGTGGGCCCTACTGAGGGATGTATAGCAGAATCAGTCTAAATTGCTATTTAAAATGCATGTGATCATTTTCAGAATTACTGCGCTTTGGATTTACTATAGCCACAGAGTCTCTTTGGGAGCACAAGATATGGCTGTGGCTGCCCTCCCTTCACCTGGGCCAGGGGTGATCTCCTGCTCACACAAGGGCAGGGGAGGCGAGAGGGGATACGTGTGTTTTTAAAAGCCGTCAAGGGAAGGGAGAGGGTAATATAAAAGCAAGTACATCACCATAATTGCCTGACATTTCACCCAAAACACATCAAACACAAGAGCTAGTGATTCTGAAATGAAAAGAGGGAAGCAAACTTTCCTCAACTCTATCCTGAGAAAGAAGTTTCTAGAGATGATAAGCAGATAAAAAATGTATCAAGTGACAGATAATTTCTGCACCTCCTTCAGTTTGACTGCAAGGGACTCCATCTGCTTCTAGGTTTAGTCTTTCCTAAATGTCATTGTGTAAACTTTGTGTAGAAATGTTGTATTGCAAGAAATGTTTCTGCTTGCTCATTACTGTTAGTAAACAAATAATAAATCTCCTGTTTTGCTTGCTGGAAGAGCATTTGGAAGGAAAACTTTTTAAAAAATCAGATAACTGAATAAAAATTAAAGTACAGATGATCTGCTAAGTCTTAAAAGATTGGTTTTTAGTGGGAGAGGGGAAGGTAAGGCAGAAATTAGAGGGAGAAGGAAAATGTATGATTTACTTTTCAAGTAAATTAATGTCAAGGAAATTAAAACCAACTGTGTTTTGAGCATAGGGTGAAGCCTTTTTATGGACACCATCTTCCTACAACTTCTTCAGGTAGCAAATTGTCACACTTATGTCAGTGTGTCTTATTTCTTGAGAACATGCTTTAAATCTTTTAAAATTTATTTTCACATGCTGCTACAAAAAATAGATTGCTATCAAATGAACAGATTTGCTTTTTTCATTTTATTTTAGAGCTCTGCCTATGACAGTACTACTTAATATTATTCCTGGTAACGTACTTGGGGCAGTTAGCCTTGTCGATAGAATTGTACCTTCCTACTACTCTTAAAATCCCCAAACCTAAGTTATTCTTAGTCTTGATTCAGCTTGGGAGGCAACTGCTACCAAGAGAAGTTTTCCTTAAACTGTCAGATGAGCTACCATCCTAACCGTCACAGCCTGTGCAGCCTTCCCCTCGGCTTCCCCCTGTGCCGTGGGCACGGCCAGGAGCGTGCCGGTGGTGGCCGGAGCGCACCGCGGGACACGCCGGCCGTGCGGCACGGCCGCCACCACGGCGCAGAGCCCGCCGATCAGGCCTCTGCGGGCTGAAGGTGCGTCGTTGCCAGACCGTCTTGTGGGCACGGTCCATGGCGAAGGCTGAAACCCTACACGAACGGTCTCGGTTATATATTGGCTCTTCCTCCTTGGTGGGGATCTTCATCTGATTTCCTTTTGGTCAAATCTGGGTGTTTTCACGAGGGAGCGTGTACGTGCGTGCAAGGTGCTTGTGCTGCTGGCTGTATGTTGTTTTGTGAACAGTCCTGTCCTGAAAATGACCAGCAGCTTATTTGTGGGTGTGTTATGGTAGGTTTGTTTCAGGGGTTTGAAGTGGATTTGGCTTCCTGAATGCAGTAAGCGCAGGTTTCACTCTCCGCCCCGTGACATCGTGTAGCAGAAAAATGCAGTCATGGATTTTACCATAGCTTAAGGAAACGCTTTGTCATATAAGCTGGTGATGTGAAATAAGCCAGCTTGGAGACTCTCTGCCAGGGGACTGAGTTTCTAATAACGATGGTAAAATGAAGTTCTCAGGGTTTGTAACTTTTCCATTAAAGTCACAAATATTGGTCAGTTTACTTCCAACACCCCAAAGGAATAATTAATTAATAATATATCTGCATTTAACAGAAAGCTAGTTTGAAGGAGAAACCGAGGAATGTATCCAACCCCAAAAGTAATGTTCACAAGAAAAGCAGGTTCCCACGTACGTGCCGGACCCCTCGGCCCGGTTTCACCCCAGGACACAAAGCAAGGGGGACGCTGCCCCCCGGCCAGCCCCCGCACCCCGCCTCCCCCCCGCTGCCAGCTCCCTCAACTTAGGGCTCAACACATGCTCTTTGTGTTTACAGCATTAAATCATATCGGGTGGAGTTATTTTGTGAAAAAAAACAAAACTGTACTGAAGAACACCAGTGTGCTTTTGATTTGTATTTTCTTCCCCTGCCTTTAATCCTGTTAGGAGACTGCATGTTTTTTCAGTGTCATGCAGCTCACCAGCCAGTTGCAGTATCCTGAATGGGAAGAATATGTAGAAACCTTCTTCCATTTTAGCTTTCAGATCTTTTTCTTGCCAGCCAGAAGGCTGTGCAGAGGGTCTGCAAGCCGCTACGGTATCTGCTGTCTTTTAACCTAAATTCCTCAATTCAAAACAACAAAACAGTCACAGTGAGCAGTGCAACAGCACACTATCCTGATATTCCTGTCCAGACACCCCTGGCTTTTTCATGAGGAATAATTAGCGATCAAGAAGGAAAGCTTTACTGTATCTGTTCTCTCCGACGTGCTTTCCAAACTTCCCATGTAGATATATTCCTACGTAAGTGTCATTTGAAAGGGCTCCTCCAAATCCAGAGCTTCTGCTCCTGGCTGAGACACACTCACCGTCACTGACCACTTGGCTGCATCTCATCAGGCAGCATTTGCCTGTGTTCATCTTGTCACCCTGAGCTCAGGCACCCCCAGCCTCTGCCTTTGAAGGTCCTTTTTTTTAAAGATTACATGCAGTGGTTGGAAAATAGTTTTGTTTTGTACTTGAATTTGTGTAAGAAAGATAATGGTTGTATTTAATGATGTAATGTGTTGCCATTTATAATTTTCGTTAAGTAAATTGCCATGCAAAAATGAACACTGAGTGATTTTTATCCAGTTTTTATAATCTTGTCTTTATTTCAATGTATTTTCTTAATACATGTATGTGTTCAGATATGTGTAACAAACAGTTTTGAAAGATAGCAATGGACTTTAATAACAAATAAAAGAGCAGTTCCTATTCAGCTTAAAATTGCCCACAGCTAAATTCAGGGAAACATATCTGCAGCTAAACTGAAAAGTGCAGGAATGGGTTTAATCATTTAACCTCTGGATTACAAGCCAGGGCATTTAAAAATCCATAGCATGGGGTTTGCTTATTACTTATATGAATCACATCTCTTTACTGAAAAAAACCACTCTGGAAACTCGTGTTCCCCTCTCTAATGGTAGTTTAGATTTCCCTTTTTGTCAGGCTCAACTGCAGGAAAGAAAGGGGGAAGAACACTTACAATTGTTTAAAATAGTCAGTGACATTTAATTTCTGTCAACAATTTCTTAATTATTGCTTTAAAAGCAAAGCTTCAATGTGTCAGTCTAAACAGTGATACAAAAGGCTTTTTAAGAAATCACAAATTAAGCTGCTAACATTTACCATTTTCAGATACTACTGATTAGATTAGAGATAATTATTTCTCATGATTTTGCTACTGAAAAAGCTGTATGTCTAGTCATATCAGAACATCTAAACGAAATTACAGAGAAACAGTTTCTGAGTGCAATGTTTGCACTTGTATTCAAAAAGGAGAGTGTAAAGGTTCTAATTTTATGCAATATTTACTGAATTAAAATCTCTTAGAAATGTAAAGTCTTCAGTCTAATCTGGATTTCCTGTTGCAAAAACACAGTCTTTCAGAATATTTTGCATTTTTGCTTCTTGGAATAAAAATGATCTAACAAATGTCCAGTCTGAACATACATTTGCAAGCTGTTTTTGAGAACATTTCCTAAGGTTTAAAATTGATCGAAGTCTAATTAATAGTAATACCTGCCAGACTCTCTTTCTTACCATGAATAACAGAAAAGCAAATAGTTTTAACAGAGTGAAACACACAGTCCAAAATACAGGTTTAGTCAGGGCTGCTGTTTTAAAATGGAAATTTAGTTTATCTTATTTGTCATGTTGTAAATACTTCAAATCAGGTATTTTAACACCATTACAAAGAATTCACATAATGGTATCAACCCTCAAAAATGTCATGCTTCTGCAGCAGAAGGCTTTGACTTTAGTTAAGAACTCAGGGCTATTATCAAAATTAGAAATGTCATTTTCTCCATTATTTTAATGGAAAGTTACCTTTGGAAGAGTAAGTCCATTTTGACATGATATAAATGTTTTAAAATAAAAAAGCATTGAGGGAATCACAGAAACATTTTAATCTTAATTATTCATAAATAGC
The DNA here is from genome assembly GCF_000737465.1 of Haliaeetus leucocephalus. Lineage (NCBI taxonomy): Eukaryota > Metazoa > Chordata > Aves > Accipitriformes > Accipitridae > Haliaeetus > Haliaeetus leucocephalus. The sequence goes on along the minus strand of NW_010973104.1, from coordinate 824,769 downwards.
TACCTCAAGTCCATTTTAACAAAATGTCAGTTGACCAAGAAACATGCTTATTTTGCATGAGAAAAAAGAATATTTGGGCTGTAAAAGGATGCTTTATCAATGTATATTTAACTTAAAATGAAACTTGCAAATCAGAAACAACCATCTATCATGAAAGTGCATTAACGGTACAGCGTTTGCTACTGAAAATTCAGCAATATTATGAAATTTTTAACTCTGGCTAACTAAAAAAGAAATGGCAAAGGACTAGTTTTATTTATCAAGAACTTAGCAGGAATTTTTTGATAAATTCATCTTAAATATTTGGAGGAGCTTGATCTGAAGAAAAAAAGCATTTAAAATGTTATAATGGTAAAGTTTTGAAATGTAACTAATACTCTTTTAAATATTTGAGAAGCTTCGTATTATTTTCCCCAACCCTACCCTTGAGAAATGAACTCCCCAATGTATATTTTAATATACTGTGCACTTAGCAGTTAAACATTTTCTCTCTATGAAGACATCTAGAAAAAGGCATGCTATTTGATTTCTAAATACATTTCACAGCAATTGATTGTTTTGTTCTTTTTAACTGTGCAGATTAAAGTAATAAAAAAGGACTTTTTGGAGTTACAGGAAGAATTAATTGTTCCTTTCAGCCCTTCTAGAACCTATAATTTCTGTGTTCACGCTGTCCTGCATGCTTGCTTGTATGTTTGTATATACAGGTTTCATTGGCAGACCTAATTTCAGAATACATAATGCATGATTTTGAAACCAATTTGTTATTGTAATAAAATATTTTTAGGAATGCATGGTGGTACTTGAGAGGAGAATGTTAAATTATACATGTATTGTGGCCGAGTGCATTCATTTAGCTCAGTGTGCAGGTGAATCTCCCCATGACCTTGGCACTTGCAGGGTAGCATAGAATAACAATCAAATCTAGGATTGGAAATCCTACCATTTCCAAATATTAACAACTTCTTTCAAAGGAAATGCTGATTTCAGCATTTATGTTAATGGAAACATCAGTATATCTTTCAGAGAACTTAAAAAAAAAAAAGCCATGATCTTAATAGGATTAAAAGCCATGCTTTTTATTTTCAAAATGCTAATTTGTTTTCTGCATTCTATTTTCATATCAGGTCTTGTTATTCAGTACACTGGGATCTAGAGGACACTGAAAGCTGCCAGAAATGCGTTGGTAATGATAGGAAAGCTACATAAAAGGTTTCTTTCTGAAAGAAATTCTATATTCCTTGCAAGCCTATTTTCCCCATCTCTGTTAGTTGGTTAGAGAAACTAAATGCAGTGATACTGATGAGAGGCAAGGGGAGAGCATTTTGCTTTATATTGCTGCTTTGTGTATCTCTGTATTTATTCCTTTCACATTAAGGAACAAATGTTAGTCATTAGAGGTGCATTAATTGAAATAGCCTGTGACCCATATTAGTGAGATGAACTGATTCGGCCAGCGAAGTTTGGCTGTGAAATTTAGAGTAGCCCGAGGCACCTGACATTCTGTAATCTGCTTATCTTGCAGGCTTTCACAAGCGGCTCTCCCATCGTCATTCATGCTGAACAGTGGGGTGTAGAGAGGAGGCCAGAACAGAGATAATAATTTACCATGTAATTTGTTTTGAGATTCCTTTGATAGATTTCAAAACCGAAGCATCCTGCAAGAGAACAGGGCCTTTAAAACCTTTAAGCCAAGCCAATTCTGTGCTTGGTGGTGGGTTATGTAGTGTGCTCAGCGGGAAGCTACCTTAACGAATGGACACCCAAGGCACTGACCATTCTCAATGGGGACCCTCTATTTATTTAATGGCTTTTAAACATTGCTTCTATTCCTTTTCCTCCTACAATGACTCTTATACCCGATGCTGTAAATTTGGGGAGAACAGAGTACAGTTCAGTGCAGGTTGATGAAAACCATTTGCAGCAATCAAGAGGGGCAGGTAATTTTCTAGACAGATTTGTTTTGTAAATGAGGTGTTCCATTTGGGGAGCTGGGGCGGCAGCACACCTGGCTAACAGGTGTCCTGGCGCAGGACAGCTTGCTTTAATTCCCTACTAGTTAAGGGATATTTCTTCAGCCCACAAACTTTTGGTTTAATGCCTTCATGGAGGCATAAAACATAACAAAAATTCAGGGATTTTATATTCCAAACTTCAAAACTTTCATCCAAAAGGGAAAAGGATCAAAAGGAAAAGGTGGTGCGTTTCATGTTCTCTTGTGGTTTTAATACTTGTTAACTGACCTATAAACTGAGTTTTCCAAGTAAAGAAACGTAGGGGAATTTTATTACAGAAAAATCTACTGCGAATCATCCCCAGCTGCTTTTAGAGATAGGAGAGGCTATTTTCACTCTTGCTTTCAAGGGTGATATATGCAACCTCTACACCTTTCCTTTGTTTCCATACTAACATTGTGCATCCATAGCCATATTGCTTTTCTTGTTTACTGTATTTCTGAATATTTTTTCTCATTTAGAGCAGCTGCTTTGGGCTTTCTTTTTCAGAGACTCACATAAAATCAAGTCGCCTTTGCTGGGTTGTTTTGTTTGGTGCAGTCCAGTTAATATCATCTTGCTGCTTATAATTACCTTGCATGTCCTTGGATCCAAAGGACATTTTAAAACCCGGCTGTAGGTTTTGCACAGTTGACCTCGGAGCCTGTTGCTATGTTAATCATAGGGTTGTACCTGGAAGTGGAAGTAAAGGTGCTGGGAAACTTCTAAATCTGTATTACTGGGAAAAAAATTACTAGAGTTTGGGAAATGCCCCTTAGAATGATAAAATGATGAACACATTGAGTGAGGAAATACCTAGAGAGAATGGAAGGGTCTGGAACCTTTTAGGCTGAATTTAAGTTTTTTAGATCAGTGTGTTGCTGCGTAATTCTGTACAATGCCCAGCACAAAGGAGCCCTGGTAGGGGCCTCTGGGTACTACTGTAATGCAAATAATAATAAATCATAATAATGGACAAACCATGTTGCTTTTAAAATGCATGGCCTTTTGTTGAGGACTTAAAATGGTTTTAGGGGAATGCTGGCTCTATCTGTTTTATAATGGCAATCACGGCAGTTTGTAAAAAAGCTGTAACATTGAGGGAACTTCGGCATTTGAGAGCGAGTTTTGAACAGAGAAGCGTGGTAGCAGAAACAATGTGGGTAACAAAATTAAATAACTGAGATTGACCCATTGGTCTCCTGTGTCATTACAGAAGTCACCATGAGAAGCGTACGAAAGTGGATGGTCGGCAGTGGGGTACAGCTTAGTGTGACACGGTACTGGGTGACCTAAAGATTGCCAGCATTTTAAAAGCTCTGAGATCAGAAAGACAACAACTACAAACCTGTAAGATTCCTTACAACTTTCTGGGGAGCGAAAAGGCCTCTGTGTGGCAAGAGCGAGCCCTGATGTGGGTGGAAGCGATACAGGATAACGTCCCAAAGCGGCAGCGCTTCTCAAGTGCGGCCTTAGCTCGCTCATCAGATTCATTTCCTAGTGTTTTTTCTTCAGTCCGTTCTGGTTCTCATCACGCCTTCATTTCAAACAGTGATCACACAGCAGCAAGAATTGCTCAAAAAAAAAAAAAAATTACTTTTTCTACCACGTATAATTTTGGGGAAGAAGAAAACAATTCCTAATTTTGCAAGTAAGGGATTTTATTGACTGTTGCAAAGCGGCGTTTGGTTTTGGGGTGGGTTTTTTTTTTCTTTCCGCGCTGCCCGCCCCCGTCTCCGAGGGGCCGTTCGCGGCTGCTCTCGGGCGGAGCCGTAGGGACGGGGCGCTCCGCTCCGCGCTGCCGCTCCGCGCTGCCGCTCCGGGGCCG